>NC_082692.2:24224893-24524893 GCF_949987515.2 Delphinus delphis | reverse complement strand
GTTAGGGTTCGGGCTAGGGTTAGGGTTAGGGGATGGGGAGGGTTTCGGGTCCAGGTGAGGGTACGACAACGCTTTAGGGGGAGCGTACGTGTGAGGGCGCGGGTTAGTGTTAGCGTACGGGTTATGATTAGGGGACGGGTGAGGGTCAGGCTTCGGGGAAGGGTTAGGGTTAGGGTTCGGGCTAGGGTTAGGGTTAGGGGACGGGGAGGGTTTAGGATCCAGTTAAGGGTACGACAACGCTTTAGGGGGAGCGTACGTGTGAGGGCGCGGGTTAGTGTTAGCGTACGGGTTAGGATTAGGGGACGGGTGAGGGTCAGGCTTCGGGGAAGGGTTAGGGTTAGGGTTCGGGCTAGGCTTAGGGTTAGGGGACGGGGAGGGTTTAGGGTCCAGGTGAGGGTACGACAACGCTTTAGGGGGAGCGTACGTGTGAGGGCGCGGGTTAGTGTTAGCGTACGGGTTAGGATTAGGGGACGAGTGAGGGTCAGGCTTCGGGGAAGGGTTAGGGTTAGGGTTCAGGCTAGGGTTAGGGTTAGGGGACGGGGAGGGTTTAGGGTCCAGGTGAGGGTACGACAACGCTTTAGGGGGAGCGTACGTGTGAGGTCGTGGGTTAGTGTTAGCGTACGGGTTAGGATTAGGGGACGGGTGAGGGTCAGGCTTCGGGGAAGTGTTGGGGTTAGGGTTCGGGCTAGGGTTAGGGTTAGGGGATGGGGTGGGTTTAGAGTCCAGGTGAGGGTACGACAACGCTTTAGGGGGAGCGTACGTGTGAGGGCGCGGGTTAGTGTTAGCGTACGGGTTAGGCTTAGGGGACGGGTGAGGGTCAGGATTCGGGGAAGGGTTAGGGTTAGGGTTCGGGCTAGGGTTAGGGGATGGGGAGGGTTTAGGGTCCAGGTGAGGGTACGACAACGCTTTAGGGGGAGCGTACGTGTGAGGGCGCGGGTTTGTGTTAACGTACGTGTTAGGATTAGGGGACGGGTGAGGGTCAGGCTCGGGGAAGTTTTAGGGTTACGGTTCGGGCTAGGTTTAGTGTTAGGGGATGGGGAGGGTTTAGGGTCCAGGTGAGGGTACGACAACGCTTTATGGGGAGCGTACGTGTGAGGGCGCGGGTTAGTGTTAGCGTAGGGGTTAGGAAGAGGGGACGGGTGAGGGTCAGGCTTCGGGGAAGGGTTAGTGTTAGGGTTCGGGCTAGGGTTAGGGTTAGGGGACGGGGAGGGTTTAGGGTCCAGGTGAGGGTACGACAACGCTTTAGGGGGAGCGTACGTGTGAGGGCGCGGGTTAGTGTTAGCGTACTGGTTAGGATTAGGGGATGGGTGAGGGTCAGGCTTCGGGGAAGGGTTAGGGTTAGGGTTCGGGCTAGGGTTAGTGTTAGGGGATGGGGAGGGTTTCGGGTCCAGGTGAGGGTACGACAACGCTTTAGGGGGAGCGTACGTGTGAGGGCGCGGGTTAGTGTTAGCGTACGGGTTAGGATTAGGGGACGGGTGAGGGTCAGGCTTCGGGGAAGGGTTAGGGTTAGGGTTCGGGCTAGGGTTAGGGTTAGGGGACGGGGAGGGTTTAGGATCCAGTTAAGAGTACGACAACGCTTTAGGGGGAGCGTACGTGTGAGGGCGGGGGTTAGTGTTAGCGTACGGTTTAGTATTAGGGGACGGGTGAGGGTCAGGATTCGGGGAAGGGTTAGGGTTAGGGTTCGGGCTAGGGTTAGGGTTAGGGGACGGGGACGGTTTAGGGTCCAGGTGACAGTACGACAACGCTTTAGGGAGAGCGTACGTGTGAGGTCATGGGTTAGTGTTAGCGTACGGGTTAGGATTAGGGGACGGGTGAGGGTCAGGCTTCGGGGAAGGGTTAGGGTTAGGGTTCTGGCTAGGGTTAGGGTTAGGGGACGGGGAGGGTTTAGGGTCCAGGTGAGGGTACGACAACGCTTTAGGGGGAGTGTACGTGTGAGGGCGCGGGTTAGTGTTAGCGTACGGGTTAGGATTAGGGGAAGGGTGAGGGTCAGGCTTCGGGGAAGGGTTAGGGTTAGGGTTCGGGCTAGGGTTAGGGTTAGGGGACGGGGAGGTTTTAGGGTCCAGGTGAGGGTACGACAACGCTTTAGGGGGAGCGTACGTGTGAGGGCGTGGGTTAGTTTTAGCGTACGGGTTAGGATTAGGGGACGGGTGAGGGTCAGGCTTCGGGGAAGGGTTAGGGTTAGGGTTCGGACTAGGGTTAGGGTTAGGGGACGGCGAGGGTTTAGGGTCCAGGTGAGGGTACAACAACGCTTTAGGGGGAGCGTACGTGTGAGGGCGCGAGTTAGTGTTAGCGTACGGGTTAGGATTAGGGGACGGGTGAGGGTCAGGCTTCGGGGAAGGGTTAGGGTTCGGGTTCGGGCTAGGGTTAGGGTTAGGGGACGGGAACGGTTTAGGGTCCAGGTGACGGTACGGCAACGCTTTATGGAGAGCGTACGTGTGAGGGCGTGGGTTAGTGTTAGCGTACGGGTTAGGATTAGGGGACGGGTGAGGGTCAGGCTTCGAGGAAGGGTTAGGGTTAGGGTTCGGGTTAGGGTTAGGGTTAGGGGACGGGGAGGGTTTAGGGTCCAGGTGAGGGGACGACAACGCTTTAGGGGGAGCGTACGTGTGAGGGCGCGAGTTAGTGTTAGCGTACGGGTTAGGATTAGGGGACGGGTGAGGGTCAGGCTTCGGGGAAGGGTTAGGGTTAGGGTTCGGGCTAGGGTTAGTGTTAGGGGACGGGGAGGGTTTAGGTTCCAGGTCAGGGTACGACAATGCTTTCGGGGGAGGGTACGTGTGAGGGCGCGGGTTAGTGTTAGCGTACGGGTTAGGATTAGGGGACGGGTGAGGGTCAGGCTTCGGGGAAGGGTTAGGGTTCGGGCTAGGGTTAGGGTTAGGGGACGGGGAGGGTTTAGGGTCCAGTTGAGGGTACGACAACGCTTTAGGGGGAGCGTACATGTGAGGGCGCGGGTTAGTGTTAGCGTACGGGTTAGGATTAGGGGACGGGTGAGGGTCAGGCTTCGGGGAAGGGTTAGGGTTAGGGTTCGGGCTAGGGTTAGGGTTAGGGGACGGGGAGGGTTTAGGGTCCAGGTGAGGGTACGACGACGCTTTAGGGGGAGCGTACGTGTGAGGGCGCGGGTTAGTGTTAGCGTACGGGTTAGGATTAGAGGCCGGGTGAGGGTCAGGCTTCGGGGAAGGGTTAGGGTTAGGGTTTGGGCTAGCGTTAGGGTTAGGGGACGGGGAGGGTTTAGGGTCCAGGTGAAGGTACGACGACGCTTTAGGGGGAGCGTACGTGTGAGGGCACGGGTTAGTATTAGCGTACGGGTTAGGATTAGGGGACGGGTGAGGGTCTGGCTTCGGGGAAGGGTTAGGGTTAGGGTTCGGGCTAGGGTTAGGGTTAGGGGACGGGGAGGGTTTAGGGTCCAGGTAAGGGTACGACAACGCTTTAGGGGGACCGTACGTGTGAGGGTGCAGGTTTGTGTTAGCGTACGGGTTAGGATTAGGGGACGGGTGAGGGTCAGGCTTCGGGGAAGGGTTAGGGTTAGGGTTCGGGCTAGGGTTAGGGTTAGGGGACGGGGAGTGTTTAGGGTCCAGGTGAGGGTACGACAACGGTTTAGGGGGAGCGTACGTGTGAGGGCGCGGGTTAGTGTTGGCGTACGGTTTAGTATTAGGGGACGGGTGAGGGTCAGGATTCGGGGAAGGGTTAGGGTTAGGGTTCGGGCTAGGGTTAGGGTTAGGGGATGGGGACGGTTTAGGGTCCAGGTGAGGGTACGACAACGCTTTAGGGGGAGCGTACGTGTGAGAGCGCGGGTTAGTGTTAGCGTACGGGTTAGGATTAGGGGACGAGTGAGGGTCAGGCTTCGGGGAAGGGTTAGGGTTAGGGTTCGGGGTAGGGTTAGGGTTAGGGGACGGGGAGGGTTTAGAGTCCAGGTGAGGGTACGACAACGCTTTAGGGGGAGCGTACGTGTGAAGACGCGGGTTAATGTTAGCGTACGGGTTAGGATTAGGGGACGGCTGAGGGTCAGGCTTCGGGGAAGGGTTAGGGTTAGGGTTCGGGCTAGGGTTAGGGTTAGGGGACGGGGACGGTTTAGAGTCCAGGTGACGGTACGACAACGCTTTAGGGAGAGCGTACGTGTGAGGTCGTGGGTTAGTGTTAGCGTACGGGTTAGGATTAGGGGACGGGTGAGGGTCAGGCTTCGGGGAAGTGTTAGGGTTAGGGTTCTGGCTAGGGTTAGGGTTAGGGTTCTGGCTAGGGTTAGGTTTAGGGGATGGGGAGGGTTTCGGGTCCGGGTGAGGGTATGAGAACGCTTTAGGGGGAGCGTACGTGTGAGGGCGCGGGTTAGTGTTAGCGTACGGGTTAGGATTAGGGGACGGGTGAGGGTCATGCTTCGGGGAAGTGTTAGGGTTAGGGTTCAGGCTAGGGTTAGGGTTAGGGGACGGGGAGGGTTTAGGGACCAGGTGAGGGTACAACAACGCTTTAGGGGGAGCGTAGGTGTGAGGGCGCGAGTTAGTGTTAGCGTACGGGTTAGGATTAGGGGACGGGTGAGGGTCAGGCTTCGGGGAAGTGTTAGGGTTCGGGTTCGGGCTAGGGTTAGGGTTAGGGGACGGGAACGGTTTAGGGTCCAGGTGACGGTACGGCAACGCCTTAGGGAGAGCGTACGTGTGAGGGCGTGGGTTAGTGTTAGCTTACGGGTTAGGATTAGGGGACGGGTGAGGGTCAGGCTTCGGGGAAGGGTTAGGGTTAGGGTTCGGGCTAGGGTTAGGGTTAGGGGACGGGGAGGGTTTAGGGTCCAGGTGAGGGTACGACAACGCTTTAGGGGGAGCGTACGTGTGAGGGCGCGGGTTAGTGTTAGCGTACGGGTTAGGATTAGGGGAAGGGTGAGGGTCAGGCTTCGGGGAAGGGTTAGGGTTAGGGTTCGGGCTAGGGTTAGGTTTAGGGGACGGGGAGGGTTTAGGGTCCAGGTGAGGGTACGACAACGCTTTAGGGGGGGCGTACGTGTGAGGGCGCGGGTTAGTGTTAGCGTACGGGTTAGGATTAGGGGACGGGTGAGGGTCAGGCTTCGGGGAAGTGTTAGGGTTAGGGTTCGGGCTAGGGTTAGGGTTAGGGGACGGGGAGGATTTAGGGTCCAGGTCAGGGTACGACAATGCTTTAGGGGGAGCGTACGTGTGAGGGCGCGGGTTAGTGTTAGCGTACGGGTTAGGATTAGGGGACGGGTGAGGGTCAGGCTTCGGGGAAGGGTTAGGGTTAGGGTTCGGCTAGGGTTAGGGTTAGGGGACGGGGAGGGTTTAGGGTCCAGTTGAGGGTACAACAACGCTTTAGGGGGAGCGTACGTGTGAGGGCGCGGGTTAGTGTTAGCGTACGGGTTAGGATTAGGGGACGGGTGAGGGTCAGGCTTCGGGGAAGGGTTAGGGTTAGGGTTCGGGCTAGGGTTAGGGTTAGGGGACTGGGACGGTTTAGGGTCCAGGTGACGGTACGACAACGCTTTAGGGAGAGCGTACGTGTGAGGGCGTGGGTTAGTGTTAGCGTACGGGTTAGGATTAGGGGACGGGTGAGTGTCAGGCTTCGGGGAAGGGTTAGGGTTAGGGTTCGGGCTAGGGTTAGGGTTAGGGGACGGGGAGGGTTTAGGGTCCAGGTGAGGGTACGACAACGCTTCAGGGGGAGCGTACGTGTGAAGGCGCGGGTTAGTGTTAGCGTACGGGTTAGGATTAGGGGACGGGTGAGGGTCAGGCTTCGGGGAAGGGTTAGGGTTAGGGTTCGGGCTAGGGATAGGGTTAGGGGATGTGGAGGGTTTAGGGTCCAGGTGAAGGTACGACAACGCTTTAGGGGGAGCGTACGTGTGAGGGCGCGGGTTAGTGTTAGCGTACGGGTTAGGATTAGGGGCCGGGTGAGGGTCAGGCTTCTGGGAAGGTTAGGGTTAGGGTTCGGGCTAGGGTTAGGGTTAGGGGACGGGGAGGTTTTAGGGTCCAGGTGAGGGTACGACAACGCTTTAGGGGGAGCGTACGTGTGAGGGCGTGGGTTAGTTTTAGCGTACGGGTTAGGATTAGGGGACGGGTGAGGGTCAGGCTTCGGGGAAGGGTTAGGGTTAGGGTTCAGGCTAGGGTTAGGGTTAGGGGACGGGGATGGTTTAGGGTCCAGGTGAGGGTACAACAACGCTTTAGGGGGAGCGTACGTGTGAGGGCGCAAGTTAGTGTTAGCGTACGGGTTAGGATTAGGGGACGGGTGAGGGTCAGGCTTCGGGGAAGTGTTAGGGTTCGGGTTCGGGCTAGGGTTAGGGTTAGGGGACGGGAACGGTTTAGGGTCCAGGTGACGGTACGGCAACGCTTTAGGGAGAGCGTACGTGTGAGGGCGTGGGTTAGTGTTAGCTTACGGGTTAGGATTAGGGGACGGGTGAGGGTCAGGCTTCGGGGAAGGGTTAGGGTTAGGGTTCGGGCTAGGGTTAGGGTTAGGGGACGGGGAGGGTTTAGGGTCCAGGTGAGGGTACGACAACGCTTTAGGGGGAGCGTACGTGTGAGGGCGCGGGTTAGTGTTAGCGTACGGGTTAGGATTAGGGGACGGGTGAGGGTCAGGCTTCGGGGAAGGATTAGGGTTAGGGTTCGGGCTAGGGTTAGGTTTAGGGGACGGGGAGGGTTTAGGGTCCAGGTGAGGGTACGACAACGCTTTAGCGGGGGCGTACGTGTGAGGGCGCGGGTTAGTGTTAGCGTACGGGTTAGGATTAGGGGACGGGTGAGGGTCAGGCTTCGGGGAAGGGTTACGGTTAGGGTTCGGGCTAGGGTTAGGGTTAGGGGACGGGGAGGATTTAGGGTCCAGGTGACGGTACGACAACGCTTTAGGGAGAGCGTACGTGTGAGGGCGTGGGTTAGTGTTAGCGTACGGGTTAGGATTAGGGGCCGGGTGAGGGTCAGGCTTCGGGGAAGGGTTAGGGTTAGGGTTCTGGCTAGGGTTAGGGTTAGGGGACGGGGAGGGTTTAGGGTCCAGCTGACGGTACGACAACGCTTTAGGGGGAGCGTACGTGTGAGGGCGTGGGTTAGTTTTAGCGTACGGGTTAGGATTAGGGGACGGGTGAGGGTCAGGCTTCGGGGAAGGGTTAGGGTTAGGGTTCAGGCTAGGGTTAGGGTTAGGGGACGGGGAGGGTTTAGGGACCAGGTGAGGGTACAACAACGCTTTAGGGGGAGCGTAGGTGTGAGGGCGCGAGTTAGTGTTAGCGTACGGGTTAGGATTAGGGGACGGGTGAGGGTCAGGCTTCGGGGAAGTGTTAGGGTTCGGGTTCGGGCTAGGGTTAGGGTTAGGGGACGGGAACGGTTTAGGTTCCAGGTGACGGTACGGCAACGCTTTAGGGAGAGCGTACGTGTGAGGGCGTGGGTTAGTGTTAGCTTACGGGTTAGGATTAGGGGACGGGTGAGGGTCAGGCTTCGGGGAAGGGTTAGGGTTAGGGTTCGGGCTAGGGTTAGGGTTAGGGGACGGGGAGGGTTTAGGGTCCAGGTGAGGGTACGACAACGCTTTAGGGGGAGCGTACGTGTGAGGGCGCGGGTTAGTGTTAGCGTACGGGTTAGGATTAGGGGAAGGGTGAGGGTCAGGCTTCGGGGAAGGGTTAGGGTTAGGGTTCGGGCTAGGGTTAGGTTTAGGGGACGGGGAGGGTTTAGGGTCCAGGTGAGGGTACGACAACGCTTTAGGGGGGGCGTACGTGTGAGGGCGCGGGTTAGTGTTAGCGTACGGGTTAGGATTAGGGGACGGGTGAGGGTCAGGCTTCGGGGAAGTGTTAGGGTTAGGGTTCGGGCTAGGGTTAGGGTTAGGGGACGGGGAGGATTTAGGGTCCAGGTCAGGGTACGACAATGCTTTAGGGGGAGCGTACGTGTGAGGGCGCGGGTTAGTGTTAGCGTACGGGTTAGGATTAGGGGACGGGTGAGGGTCAGGCTTCGGGGAAGGGTTAGGGTTAGGGTTCGGCTAGGGTTAGGGTTAGGGGACGGGGAGGGTTTAGGGTCCAGTTGAGGGTACAACAACGCTTTAGGGGGAGCGTACGTGTGAGGGCGCGGGTTAGTGTTAGCGTACGGGTTAGGATTAGGGGACGGGTGAGGGTCAGGCTTCGGGGAAGGGTTAGGGTTAGGGTTCGGGCTAGGGTTAGGGTTAGGGGACTGGGACGGTTTAGGGTCCAGGTGACGGTACGACAACGCTTTAGGGAGAGCGTACGTGTGAGGGCGTGGGTTAGTGTTAGCGTACGGGTTAGGATTAGGGGACGGGTGAGTGTCAGGCTTCGGGGAAGGGTTAGGGTTAGGGTTCGGGCTAGGGTTAGGGTTAGGGGACGGGGAGGGTTTAGGGTCCAGGTGAGGGTACGACAACGCTTCAGGGGGAGCGTACGTGTGAAGGCGCGGGTTAGTGTTAGCGTACGGGTTAGGATTAGGGGACGGGTGAGGGTCAGGCTTCGGGGAAGGGTTAGGGTTAGGGTTCGGGCTAGGGATAGGGTTAGGGGATGTGGAGGGTTTAGGGTCCAGGTGAAGGTACGACAACGCTTTAGGGGGAGCGTACGTGTGAGGGCGCGGGTTAGTGTTAGCGTACGGGTTAGGATTAGGGGCCGGGTGAGGGTCAGGCTTCTGGGAAGGTTAGGGTTAGGGTTCGGGCTAGGGTTAGGGTTAGGGGACGGGGAGGTTTTAGGGTCCAGGTGAGGGTACGACAACGCTTTAGGGGGAGCGTACGTGTGAGGGCGTGGGTTAGTTTTAGCGTACGGGTTAGGATTAGGGGACGGGTGAGGGTCAGGCTTCGGGGAAGGGTTAGGGTTAGGGTTCAGGCTAGGGTTAGGGTTAGGGGACGGGGATGGTTTAGGGTCCAGGTGAGGGTACAACAACGCTTTAGGGGGAGCGTACGTGTGAGGGCGCAAGTTAGTGTTAGCGTACGGGTTAGGATTAGGGGACGGGTGAGGGTCAGGCTTCGGGGAAGTGTTAGGGTTCGGGTTCGGGCTAGGGTTAGGGTTAGGGGACGGGAACGGTTTAGGGTCCAGGTGACGGTACGGCAACGCTTTAGGGAGAGCGTACGTGTGAGGGCGTGGGTTAGTGTTAGCTTACGGGTTAGGATTAGGGGACGGGTGAGGGTCAGGCTTCGGGGAAGGGTTAGGGTTAGGGTTCGGGCTAGGGTTAGGGTTAGGGGACGGGGAGGGTTTAGGGTCCAGGTGAGGGTACGACAACGCTTTAGGGGGAGCGTACGTGTGAGGGCGCGGGTTAGTGTTAGCGTACGGGTTAGGATTAGGGGACGGGTGAGGGTCAGGCTTCGGGGAAGGGTTAGGGTTAGGGTTCGGGCTAGGGTTAGGTTTAGGGGACGGGGAGGGTTTAGGGTCCAGGTGAGGGTACGACAACGCTTTAGGGGGGGCGTACGTGTGAGGGCGCGGGTTAGTGTTAGCGTACGGGTTAGGATTAGGGGACGGGTGAGGGTCAGGCTTCGGGGAAGTGTTAGGGTTAGGGTTCGGGCTAGGGTTAGGGTTAGGGGACGGGGAGGATTTAGGGTCCAGGTCAGGGTACGACAATGCTTTAGGGGGAGCGTACGTGTGAGGGCGCGGGTTAGTGTTAGCGTACGGGTTAGGATTAGGGGACGGGTGAGGGTCAGGCTTCGGGGAAGGGTTAGGGTTAGGGTTCGGCTAGGGTTAAGGTTAGGGGACGGGGAGGGTTTAGGGTCCAGTTGAGGGTACGACAACGCTTTAGGGGGAGCGTACGTGTGAGGGTGCGGGTTAGTGTTAGCGTACGGGTTAGGATTAGGGGACGGGTGAGGGTCAGGCTTCGGGGAAGGGTTACGGTT
The DNA here is from genome assembly GCF_949987515.2 of Delphinus delphis. Taxonomy (NCBI): domain Eukaryota; kingdom Metazoa; phylum Chordata; class Mammalia; order Artiodactyla; family Delphinidae; genus Delphinus; species Delphinus delphis. The sequence goes on along the minus strand of NC_082692.2, from coordinate 24,515,140 downwards.
AGGGTTCGGGCTAGGGTTAGGGTTAGGGGACGGGGACGGTTTAGGGTCCAGGTGACGGTACGACAACGCTTTAGGGAGAGCGTACGTGTGAGGGCGTGGGTTAGTGTTAGCGTACGGGTTAGGATTAGGGGACGGGTGAGGGTCAGGCTTCGGGGAAGGGTTAGGGTTAGGGTTCGGGCTAGGGTTAGGGTTAGGGGACGGGGAGGGTTTAGGGTCCAGGTGAGGGTACGACAACGCTTCAGGGGGAGCGTACGTGTGAAGGCGCGGGTTAGTGTTAGCGTACGGGTTAGGATTAGGGGACGGGTGAGGGTCAGGCTTCGGGGAAGGGTTAGGGTTAGGGTTCGGGCTAGGGTTAGGGTTAGGGGATGTGGAGGGTTTAGGGTCCAGGTGAGGGTACGACAACGCTTTAGGGGGAGCGTACGTGTGAGGGCGCGGGTTAGTGTTAGCGTACGGGTTAGGATTAGGGGCCGGGTGAGGGTCAGGCTTCGGGGAAGGTTAGGGTTAGGGTTCGGGCTAGGGTTAGGGTTAGGGGACGGGGAGGGTTTAGGGTCCAGGTGAGGGTACGACGACGCTTTAGGGGGAGCGTACGTGTGAGGGCGCGGGTTAGTATTAGCGTACGGGTTAGGATTAGGGGACGGGTGTGGGTCAGGCTTCGGGGAAGGGTTAGGGTTAGGGTTCGGGCTAGGGTTAGGGTTAGGGGACGGGGAGGGTTTAGGGTCCAGGTAAGGGTACGACAACGCTTTAGGGGGACCGTACGTGTGAGGGTGCAGGTTTGTGGTAGCGTACGGGTTAGGATTAGGGGACGGGTGAGGGTCAGGCTTCGGGGAAGGGTTAGTGTTAGGGTTCGGGCTAGGGTTAGGGTTAGGGGACGGGGAGTGTTTAGGGTCCAGATGAGGGTACGACAACGCTTTAGGGGGAGCGTACGTGTGAGGGAGCGGGTTAGTGTTAGCGTACGGGTTAGGATTAGGGGACGGGTGAGGGCAAGGCTTCGGGGAAGGGTTAGGATTAGGGTTCGGGCTAGGGTTAGGGTTAGGGGACGGGGACGGTTTAGGGTCCAGGTGACGGTACGACAACGCTTTAGGGAGAGCGTACGTGTGAGGGCGTGGGTTAGTGTTAGCGTACGGGTTAGGATTAGGGGCCGGGTGAGGGTCAGGCTTCGGGGAAGGGTTAGGGTTAGGGTTCTGGCTAGGGTTAGGGTTAGGGGACGGGGAGGGTTTAGGGTCCAGCTGACGGTACGACAACGCTTTAGGGGGAGCGTACGTGTGAGGGCGCGGGTTAGTGTTAGCGTACGGGTTAGGATTAGGGGACGGGTGAGGGTCAGGCTTCGGGGAAGGGTTAGGGTTAGGGTTCGGGCTAGGGTTAGGGTTAGGGGACGGGGAGGGTTTAGGGTCCAGGTGAGGGTACGACAACGCTTTAGGGGGAGCGTACGTGTGAGGGCGCGGATTAGTGTTAGCGTACGGGTTAGGATTAGGGGACGGGTGAGGGTCAGGCTTCGGGGAAGGGTTAGGGATAGGGTTCGGGCTAGGGTTAGGGTTAGGGGATGGGGACGGTTTAGGGTCCAGGTGAGGGTACGACAACGCTTTAGGGGGAGCGTACGTGTGAGGGCGCGGGTTAGTGTTAGCGTACGGGTTAGGATTAGGGGACGAGTGAGGGTCAGGCTTCGGGGAAGGGTTAGGGTTAGGGTTCTGGCTAGGGTTAGGGTTAGGGTTCGGGCTAGGGTTAGGGTTAGGGGACGGGGAGTGTTTAGGGTCCAGATGAGGGTACGACAACGCTTTAGGGGGAGCGTACGTGTGAGGGCGCGGGTTAGTGTTAGCGTACGGGTTAGGATTAGGGGACGGGTGAGGGTAAGGCTTCGGGGAAGGGTTACGGTTAGGGTTCGGGCTAGGGTTACGGTTAGGGGACGGGGAGAGTTTAGGGTCCAGGTGAGGGTACGACAACGCTTTAGGGGGAGCGTACGTGTGAGGGCGCGGGTTAGTGTTAGCGTACGGGTTAGGATTAGGGGACGGGTGAGGGTCAGGCTTCGGGGAAGGGTTAGGGTTAGGGTTCGGGCTAGGGTTAGGTTTAGGGGACGGGGAGGGTTTAGGGTCCAGGTGAGGGTACGACAACGCTTTAGGGGGGGCGTACGTGTGAGGGCGCGGGTTAGTGTTAGCGTACGGGTTAGGATTAGGGGACGGGTGAGGGTCAGGCTTCGGGGAAGTGTTAGGGTTAGGGTTCAGGCTAGGGTTAGGGTTAGGGGACGGGGAGGATTTAGGGTCCAGGTCAGGGTACGACAATGCTTTAGGGGGAGCGTACGTGTGAGGGCGCGGGTTAGTGTTAGCGTACGGGTTAGGATTAGGGGACGGGTGAGTGTCAGGCTTCGGGGAAGGGTTAGGGTTAGGGTTCGGCTAGGGTTATGGTTAGGGGACGGGGAGGGTTTAGGGTCCAGTTGAGGGTACGACAACGCTTTAGGGGGAGCGTACGTGTGAGGGCGCGGTTAGTGTTAGCGTACGGGTTAGGATTAGGGGACGGGTGAGGGTCAGGCTTCGGGGAAGGGTTAGGGTTAGAGTTCGGGCTAGGGTTAGGGTTAGGGGACGGGGACGGTTTAGGGTCCAGGTGACGGTACGACAACGCTTTAGGGAGAGCGTACGTGTGAGGGCGTGGGTTAGTGTTAGCGTACGGGTTAGGATTAGGGGACGGGTGAGGGTCAGGCTTCGAGGAAGGGTTAGGGTTAGGGTTCGGGCTAGGGTTAGGGTTAGGGGACGGGGAGGGTTTAGGGTCCAGGTGAGGGTACGACAACGCTTCAGGGGGAGCGTACGTGTGAAGGCGCGGGTTAGTGTTAGCGTACGGGTTAGGATTAGGGGACGGGTGAGGGTCAGGCTTCGGGGAAGGGTTAGGGTTAGGGTTCGGGCTAGGGTTAGGGTTAGGGGATGTGGAGGGTTTAGGGTCCAGATGAGGGTACGACAACGCTTTAGGGGGAGCGTACGTGTGAGGGCGCGGGTTAGTGTTAGCGTACGGGTTAGGATTAGGGGACGGGTGAGGGTAAGGCTTCGGGGAAGGGTTACGGTTAGGGTTCGGGCTAGGGTTACGGTTAGGGGACGGGGAGAGTTTAGGGTCCAGGTGAGGGTACGACAACGCTTTAGGGGGAGCGTACGTGTGAGGGCGCGGGTTAGTGTTAGCGTACGGGTTAGGATTAGGGGACGGGTGAGGGTCAGGCTTCGGGGAAGGGTTAGGGTTAGGGTTCGGGCTAGGGTTAGGTTTAGGGGACGGGGAGGGTTTAGGGTCCAGGTGAGGGTACGACAACGCTTTAGGGGGGGCGTACGTGTGAGGGCGCGGGTTAGTGTTAGCGTACGGGTTAGGATTAGGGGACGGGTGAGGGTCAGGCTTCGGGGAAGTGTTAGGGTTAGGGTTCAGGCTAGGGTTAGGGTTAGGGGACGGGGAGGATTTAGGGTCCAGGTCAGGGTACGACAATGCTTTAGGGGGAGCGTACGTGTGAGGGCGCGGGTTAGTGTTAGCGTACGGGTTAGGATTAGGGGACGGGTGAGTGTCAGGCTTCGGGGAAGGGTTAGGGTTAGGGTTCGGCTAGGGTTATGGTTAGGGGACGGGGAGGGTTTAGGGTCCAGTTGAGGGTACGACAACGCTTTAGGGGGAGCGTACGTGTGAGGGCGCGGTTAGTGTTAGCGTACGGGTTAGGATTAGGGAACGGGTGAGGGTCAGGCTTCGGGGAAGGGTTAGGGTTAGAGTTCGGGCTAGGGTTAGGGTTAGGGGACGGGGACGGTTTAGGGTCCAGGTGACGGTACGACAACGCTTTAGGGAGAGCGTACGTGTGAGGGCGTGGGTTAGTGTTAGCGTACGGGTTAGGATTAGGGGACGGGTGAGGGTCAGGCTTCGGGGAAGGGTTAGGGTTAGGGTTCGGGCTAGGGTTAGGGTTAGGGGACGGGGAGGGTTTAGGGTCCAGGTGAGGGTACGACAACGCTTCAGGGGGAGCGTACGTGTGAAGGCGCGGGTTAGTGTTAGCGTACGGGTTAGGATTAGGGGACGGGTGAGGGTCAGGCTTCGGGGAAGGGTTAGGGTTAGGGTTCGGGCTAGGGTTAGGGTTAGGGGATGTGGAGGGTTTAGGGTCCAGGTGAGGGTACGACAACGCTTTAGGGGGAGCGTACGTGTGAGGGCGCGGGTTAGTGTTAGCGTACGGGTTAGGATTAGGGGCCGGGTGAGGGTCAGGCTTCGGGGAAGGTTAGGGTTAGGGTTCGGGCTAGGGTTAGGGTTAGGGGACGGGGAGGGTTTAGGGTCCAGGTGAGGGTACGACGACGCTTTAGGGGGAGCGTACGTGTGAGGGCGCGGGTTAGTATTAGCGTACGGGTTAGGATTAGGGGACGGGTGAGGGTCAGGCTTCGGGGAAGGGTTAGGGTTAGGGTTCGGGCTAGGGTTAGGGTTAGGGGACGGGGAGGGTTTAGGGTCCAGGTAAGGGTACGACAACGCTTTAGGGGGACCGTACGTGTGAGGGTGCAGGTTTGTGTTAGCGTACGGGTTAGGATTAGGGGACGGGTGAGGGTCAGGCTTCGGGGAAGGGTTAGGGTTAGGGTTCGGGCTACGGTTAGGGTTAGGGGACGGGGAGGGTTTAGGATCCAGTTAAGGGTACGACAACGCTTTAGGGCAGCGTACGTGTGAGCGCACGGGTTAGTGTTAGCGTACGGGTTAGGATTAGGGGACGGGTGAGGGTCAGGCTTCGGGGAAGGGTTAGGGTTAGGGTTCGGGCTAGGGTTAGGGTTAGGGGATGGGGAGGGTTTAGGGTCCAGGTGAGGGTACGACAACACTTTAGGGGGAGCGTACGTGTGAGGGCGCGGGTTAGTGTTAGCGTACGGGTTAGGATTAGGGGACGGGTGAGGGTCAGGCTTCGGGGAAGGGTTAGGGTTAGGGTTCGGGCTAGGGTTAGGGTTAGGGGACGGGGAGGGTTTAGGGTCCAGGTGAGGGTACGACAACGCTTTAGGGGGAGCGTACGTGTGAGGGCGCGGGTTAGTGTTAGCGTACGGGTTAGGATTAGGGGACGGGTGAGGGTAAGGCTTCGGGGAAGGGTTAGGATTAGGGTTCGAGCTAGGGTTAGGGTTAGGGGACGGGGACGGTTTAGGGTCCAGGTGACGGTAAGACAACGCTTTAGGGAGAGCGTACGTGTGAGGGCGTGGGTTAGTGTTAGCGTACGGGTTAGGATTAGGGGACGGGTGAGGGTCAGGCTTCGGGGAAGGGTTAGGGTTAGGGTTCTGGCTAGGGTTCGGATTAGGGGATGGGGAGGGTTTAGGGTCCAGGTGAGGGTACGACAACGCTTTAGGGGGAGCGTACGTGTGAGGGCGCGGGTTAGTGTTAGCGTACGGGTTAGGATTATGGGACGGGTGAGGGTCAGGCTTCGGGGAAGGGTTAGGGTTAGGGTTCGGGCTAGGGTTCCGGTTAGGGGATGGGGAGGGTTTAGGGTCCAGGTGAGGGTACGACAACGCTTTAGGGGGAGCGTACGTGTGAGGGCGCGGGTTTGTGTTAGCGTACGGTTTAGGATTAGGGGACGGGTGAGGGTCAGGCTTCGGGGAAGGGTTAGGGTTAGGGTTCGGGCTAGGGTTAGGGTTAGGGGACGGGGAGGGTTTAGGGTCCAGGTGAGGGTACGACAACGCCTTAGGGGGAGCGTACGTGTGAGGGCGTGGGTTAGTGTTAGGGTACGGTTTAGGATTAGGGGACGGGTGAGGGTCAGGCTTCGGGGAAGGCTTAGGGTTAGGGTTTGGGCTAGGGTTAGGGTTAGGGGATGGGGACAGTTTAGGGTCCAGGTGAGGGTACGACAACGCTTTAGGGGGAGCGTACGTGTGAGGGCGCGGGTTAGTGTTAGCGTACGGGTTAGGATTAGGGGACGGGTGAGGGTCAGGCTTTGGGGAAGTGTTAGGGTTAGGGTTCAGGCTAGGGTTAGGGTTAGGGGACGGGGAGGGTTTAGGGTCCAGGTGAGGGTACAACAACGCTTTAGGGGGAGCGTACGTGTGAGGGCGCGAGTTAGTGTTAGCGTACGGGTTAGGATTAGGGGACGGGTGAGGGTCAGGCTTCGGGGAAGGGTTAGGGTTAGGGTTCGGGCTAGGGTTAGGGTTAGGGGACGGGGAGGGTTTAGGGTCCAGGTGAGGGTACGACGACGCTTTAGGGGGAGCGTACGTGTGAGGGCGCGGGTTAGTATTACCGTACGGGTTAGGATTAGGGGATGGGTGAGGGTCAGGCTTCGGGGAAGGGTTAGGGTTAGGGTTCGGGCTAGGGTTAGGGTTAGGGGACGGGGAGGGTTTAGGGTCCAGGTAAGGGTACGACAACGCTTTAGGGGGACCGTACGTGTGAGGGTGCAGGTTTGTGTTAGCGTACGGGTTAGGATTAGGGGACGGGTGAGGGTCAGGCTTCGGGGAAGGGTTAGGGTTAGGGTTCGGGCTAGGGTTAGGGTTAGGGTTCGGGCTAGGGTTAGGGTTAGGGGACGGGGAGTGTTTAGGGTACAGATGAGGGTACGACAACGCTTTAGGGGGAGCGTACGTGTGAGGGCGCGGGTTAGTGTTAGCGTACCGGTTAGGATTAGGGGACGGGTGAGGGTAAGGCTTCGGGGAAGGGTTAGGATTAGGGTTCGGGCTAGGGTTAGGGTTAGGGGACGGGGACGGTTCAGGGTCCAGGTGACGGTACGACAACGCTTTAGGGAGAGCGTACGTGTGAGGGCGTGGGTTAGTGTTAGCGTACGGGTTAGGATTAGGGGACGGGTGAGGGTCAGGCTTCGGGGAAGGGTTAGGGTTAGGGTTCTGGCTAGGGTTCGGGTTAGGGGACGGGGAGGGTTTAGGGTCCAGGTGAGGGTACGACAACGCTTTAGGGGGAGCGTACGTGTGAGGGCGCGGGTTAGTGTTAGCGTACGGGTTAGGATTAGGGGACTAGTGAGGGTCAGGTTTCGGGGAAGGGTTAGGGTTAGGGTTCGGGCTAGGGTTAGGGTTAGGGGACGGGGAGGGTTTAGGGTCCAGGTGATGGTACGACAACGCTTTAGGGGGAGCGTACGTGTGAGGGCTCGGGTTAGTGTTAGCGTACGGCTTAGGATTAGGGGACGGGTGAGGGTCAGGCTTCGGGGAAGGGTTAGGGTTAGGGTTCGGGCTAGGGTTAGGGTTAGGGGACGGGGAGGGTTTAGGGTCCAGGTGAGGTAACGACAACGCTTTAGGGGGAGTGTACGTGTGAGGGTGCGGGTTAGTGTTAGCGTCTGGGTTAGGATTAGGGGACGGGTGAGGGTCAGGCTTCGGGGAAGGGTTAGGGTTAGGGTTCTGGCTAGGGTTAGGGTTAGGGGACGGGGAGGGTTTAGGGTCCAGGTGAGGGTACGACAACGCTTTAGGGGGAGCGTACGTGTGAGGGCGCGGGTTAGTGTTAGCGTACGGGTTAGGATTAAGGGACGGGTGAGGGTCAAACTTCGGGGAAGGGTTAGGGTTAGGGTTCGGGCTAGGGTTAAGGTTAGGGGACGGGGAGGGTTTAGGGTCCAGGTGAGGGTACGACAACGCTTTAGGGGGAGCGTACGTTTGAGGGCGCGGGTTAGTGTTAGCGTACGGTTTAGGATTAGGGGACGGGTGAGGGTCAGGCTTCGGGGAAGGGTTAGGGTTTGGGTTCGGGCTAGGGTTAGGGTTAGGGGACGGGGAGGGTTTAGGGTCCAGTTGAGGGTACGACAACGCTTTAGGTGGAGCGTACGTGTGAGGGCGCAGGTTAGAGTTAGCGTACGGGTTAGGATTAGGGTACGGGTGAGGGTAAGGCTTCGGGGAAGGGTTAGGGTTAGGGTTCGGGCTAGGGTTAGGGTTAGGGGATGGGGAGGGTTTCGGGTCCAGGTGAGGGTACGACAACGCTTTAGGGGGAGCGTACGTGTGAGGGCGCGGGTTAGTGTTAGCGTACGGGTTAGGATTAGGGGACGGGTGAGGGTCAGGCTTCGCGGAAGGGTTAGGGTTAGGGTTCGGGCTAGGGTTAGGGTTAGGGGACGGGGAGGGTTTAGGATCCAGTTAAGGGTACGACAACGCTTTAGGGCAGCGTACGTGTGAGCGCACGGGTTAGTGTTAGCGTACGGGTTAGGATTAGGGGACGGGTGAGGGTCAGGCTTCGGGGAAGGGTTAGGGTTAGGGTTCGGGCTAGGGTTAGGGTTAGGGGATGGGGAGGGTTTAGGGTCCAGGTGAGGGTACAACAACACATTAGGGGGAGCGTACGTGTGAGGGCGCGGGTTAGTGTTAGCGTACGGGTTAGGATTAGGGGACGGGTGAGGGTCAGGCTTCGGGGAAGGGTTAGGGTTAGGGTTCGGGCTACGGTTAGGGTTAGGGGACGGGGAGGGTTTAGGGTCCAGGTGAGGGTACGACAACGCTTTAGGGGGAGCGTACGTGTGAGGGCGCGGATTAGTGTTAGCGTACGGGTTAGGATTAGGGGACGGGTGAGGGTCAGGCTTCGGGGAAGGCTTAGGGTTAGGGTTTGGGCTAGGGTTAGGGTTAGGGGATGGGGACGGTTTAGGGTCCAGGTGAGGGTACGACAACGCTTTAGGGGGAGCGTACGTGTGAGGGCGCGGGTTAGTGTTAGCGTACGGGTTAGGATTAGGGGACGGGTGAGGGTCAGGCTTCGGGTAAGTGTTAGGGTTAGGGTTCGGGCTAGGGTTAGGGTTAGGGGACGGGGAGGGTTTAGGGTCCAGGTGAGGGTACGACAACGCATTAGCGGGAGCGTACGTGTGAGGGCGCGGGTTAGTGTTAGCGTACGGGTTAGGATTAAGGGACGGCTGAGGGTCAGGCTTCGGGGAAGGGTTAGGGTTAGGGTTCGGGCTAGGGTTAGGGTTCGGGGACGGGGACGGTTTAGGGTCCAGGTGACAGTACGACAACGCTTTAGGGAGAGCGTACGTGTGAGGTCATGGGTTAGTGTTAGCGTACGGGTTAGGATTAGGGGACGGGTGAGGGTCAGGCTTCGGGGAAGGGTTAGGGTTAGGGTTCTGGCTAGGGTTAGGGTTAGGGGACGGGGAGGGTTTAGGGTCCAGGTGAGGGTACGACAACGCTTTAGGGGGAGCGTACGTGTGAGGGCGCGGGTTAGTGTTAGCGTACGGGTTAGGATTAGGGGACGGGTGAGGGTCAGGCTTCGGGGAAGGGTTAGGGTTAGGGTTCGGGCTAGGGTTAGGGTTAGGGGACGGGGAGGTTTTAGGGTCCAGGTGAGGGTACGACAACGCTTTAGGGGGAGCGTACGTGTGAGGGCGTGGGTTAGTTTTAGCGTACGGGTTAGGATTAGGGGACGGGTGAGGGTCAGGCTTCGGGGAAGGGTTAGGGTTAGGGTTCAGGCTAGGGTTAGGGTTAGGGGACGGGGAGGGTTTAGGGACCAGGTGAGGGTACAACAACGCTTTAGGGGGAGCGTAGGTGTGAGGGCGCGAGTTAGTGTTAGCGTACGGGTTAGGATTAGGGGACGGGTGAGGGTCAGGCTTCGGGGAAGTGTTAGGGTTCGGGTTCGGGCTAGGGTTAGGGTTAGGGGACGGGAACGGTTTAGGTTCCAGGTGACGGTACGGCAACGCTTTAGGGAGAGCGTACGTGTGAGGGCGTGGGTTAGTGTTAGCTTACGGGTTAGGATTAGGGGACGGGTGAGGGTCAGGCTTCGGGGAAGGGTTAGGGTTAGGGTTCGGGCTAGGGTTAGGGTTAGGGGACGGGGAGGGTTTAGGGTCCAGGTGAGGGTACGACAACGCTTTAGGGGGAGCGTACGTGTGAGGGCGCGGGTTAGTGTTAGCGTACGGGTTAGGATTAGGGGAAGGGTGAGGGTCAGGCTTCGGGGAAGGGTTAGGGTTAGGGTTCGGGCTAGGGTTAGGTTTAGGGGACGGGGAGGGTTTAGGGTCCAGTTGAGGGTACGACAACGCTTTAGGGGGGGCGTACGTGTGAGGGCGCGGGTTAGTGTTAGCGTACGGGTTAGGATTAGGGGACGGGTGAGGGTCAGGCTTCGGGGAAGTGTTAGGGTTAGGGTTCGGGCTAGGGTTAGGGTTAGGGGACGGGGAGGATTTAGGGTCCAGGTCAGGGTACGACAATGCTTTAGGGGGAGCGTACGTGTGAGGGCGCGGGTTAGTGTTAGCGTACGGGTTAGGATTAGGGGACGGGTGAGGGTCAGGCTTCGGGGAAGGGTTAGGGTTAGGGTTCGGCTAGGGTTAGGGTTAGGGGACGGGGAGGGTTTAGGGTCCAGTTGAGGGTACAACAACGCTTTAGGGGGAGCGTACGTGTGAGGGCGCGGGTTAGTGTTAGCGTACGGGTTAGGATTAGGGGACGGGTGAGGGTCAGGCTTCGGGGAAGGGTTAGGGTTAGGGTTCGGGCTAGGGTTAGGGTTAGGGGACTGGGACGGTTAAGGGTCCAGGTGACGGTACGACAACGCTTTAGGGAGAGCGTACGTGTGAGGGCGTGGGTTAGTGTTAGCGTACGGGTTAGGATTAGGGGACGGGTGAGTGTCAGGCTTCGGGGAAGGGTTAGGGTTAGGGTTCGGGCTAGGGTTAGGGTTAGGGGACGGGGAGGGTTTAGGGTCCAGGTGAGGGTACGACAACGCTTCAGGGGGAGCGTACGTGTGAAGGCGCGGGTTAGTGTTAGCGTACGGGTTAGGATTAGGGGACGGGTGAGGGTCAGGCTTCGGGGAAGGGTTAGGGTTAGGGTTCGGGCTAGGGATAGGGTTAGGGGATGCGGAGGGTTTAGGGTCCAGGTGAAGGTACGACAACGCTTTAGGGGGAGCGTACGTGTGAGGGCGCGGGTTAGTGTTAGCGTACGGGTTAGGATTAGGGGCCGGGTGAGGGTCAGGCTTCTGGGAAGGTTAGGGTTAGGGTTCGGGCTAGGGTTAGGGTTAGGGGACGGGGAGGTTTTAGGGTCCAGGTGAGGGTACGACAACGCTTTAGGGGGAGCGTACGTGTGAGGGCGTGGGTTAGTTTTAGCGTACGGGTTAGGATTAGGGGACGGGTGAGGGTCAGGCTTCGGGGAAGGGTTAGGGTTAGGGTTCAGGCTAGGGTTAGGGTTAGGGGACGGGGATGGTTTAGGGTCCAGGTGAGGGTACAACAACGCTTTAGGGGGAGCGTACGTGTGAGGGCGCAAGTTAGTGTTAGCGTACGGGTTAGGATTAGGGGACGGGTGAGGGTCAGGCTTCGGGGAAGTGTTAGGGTTCGGGTTCGGGCTAGGGTTAGGGTTAGGGGACGGGAACGGTTTAGGGTCCAGGTGACGGTACGGCAACGCTTTAGGGAGAGCGTACGTGTGAGGGCGTGGGTTAGTGTTAGCTTACGGGTTAGGATTAGGGGACGGGTGAGGGTCAGGCTTCGGGGAAGGGTTAGGGTTAGGGTTCGGGCTAGGGTTAGGGTTAGGGGACGGGGAGGGTTTAGGGTCCAGGTGAGGGTACGACAACGCTTTAGGGGGAGCGTACGTGTGAGGGCGCGGGTTAGTGTTAGCGTACGGGTTAGGATTAGGGGACGGGTGAGGGTCAGGCTTCGGGGAAGGGTTAGGGTTAGGGTTCGGGCTAGGGTTAGGTTTAGGGGACGGGGAGGGTTTAGGGTCCAGGTGAGGGTACGACAACGCTTTAGGGGGGGCGTACGTGTGAGGGCGCTTGTTAGTGTTAGCGTACGGGTTAGGATTAGGGGACGGGTGAGGGTCAGGCTTCGGGGAAGTGTTAGGGTTAGGGTTCGGGCTAGGGTTAGGGTTAGGGGACGGGGAGGATTTAGGGTCCAGGTCAGGGTACGACAATGCTTTAGGGGGAGCGTACGTGTGAGGGCGCGGGTTAGTGTTAGCGTACGGGTTAGGATTAGGGGACGGGTGAGGGTCAGGCTTCGGGGAAGGGTTAGGGTTAGGGTTCGGCTAGGGTTAAGGTTAGGGGACGGGGAGGGTTTAGGGTCCAGTTGAGGGTACGACAACGCTTTAGGGGGAGCGTACGTGTGAGGGTGCGGGTTAGTGTTAGCGTACGGGTTAGGATTAGGGGACGGGTGAGGGTCAGGCTTCGGGGAAGGGTTACGGTTAGGGTTCGGGCTAGGGTTAGGGTTAGGGGACGGGGACGGTTTAGGGTCCAGGTGACGGTACGACAACGCTTTAGGGAGAGCGTACGTGTGAGGGCGTGGGTTAGTGTTAGCGTACGGGTTAGGATTAGGGGACGGGTGAGGGTCAGGCTTCGGGGAAGGGTTAGGGTTAGGGTTCGGGCTAGGGTTAGGGTTAGGGGACGGGGAGGGTTTAGGGTCCAGGTGAGGGTACGACAACGCTTCAGGGGGAGCGTACGTGTGAAGGCGCGGGTTAGTGTTAGCGTACGGGTTAGGATTAGGGGACGGGTGAGGGTCAGGCTTCGGGGAAGGGTTAGGGTTAGGGTTCGGGCTAGGGTTAGGGTTAGGGGATGTGGAGGGTTTAGGGTCCAGGTGAGGGTACGACAACGCTTTAGGGGGAGCGTACGTGTGAGGGCGCGGGTTAGTGTTAGCGTACGGGTTAGGATTAGGGGCCGGGTGAGGGTCAGGCTTCGGGGAAGTTTAGGGTTAGGGTTCGGGCTAGGGTTAGGGTTAGGGGACGGGGAGGGTTTAGGGTCCAGGTGAGGGTACGACGACGCTTTAGGGGGAGCGTACGTGTGAGGGCGCGGGTTAGTATTAGCGTACGGGTTAGGATTAGGGGACGGGTGTGGGTCAGGCTTCGGGGAAGGGTTAGGGTTAGGGTTCGGGTTAGGGTTAGGGTTAGGGGACGGGGAGGGTTTAGGGTCCAGGTAAGGGTACGACAACGCTTTAGGGGGACCGTACGTGTGAGGGTGCAGGTTTGTGTTAGCGTACGGGTTAGGATTAGGGGACGGGTGAGGGTCAGGCTTCGGGGAAGGGTTAGGGTTAGGGTTCGGGCTAGGGTTAGGGTTAGGGGACGGGGAGTGTTTAGGGTCCAGATGAGGGTACGACAACGCTTTAGGGGGAGCGTACGTGTGAGGGAGCGGGTTAGTGTTAGCGTACGGGTTAGGATTAGGGGACGGGTGAGGGTAAGGCTTCGGGGAAGGGTTAGGATTAGGGTTCGGGCTAGGGTTAGGGTTAGGGGACGGGGACGGTTTAGGGTCCAGGTGACGGTACGACAACGCTTTAGGGAGAGCGTACGTGTGAGGGCGTGGGTTAGTGTTAGCGTACGGGTTAGGATTAGGGGCCGGGTGAGGGTCAGGCTTCGGGGAAGGGTTAGGGTTAGGGTTCTGGCTAGGGTTAGGGTTAGGGGACGGGGAGGGTTTAGGGTCCAGCTGACGGTACGACAACGCTTTAGGGGGAGCGTACGTGTGAGGGCGCGGGTTAGTGTTAGCGTACGGGTTAGGATTAGGGGACGGGTGAGGGTCAGGCTTCGGGGAAGGGTTAGGGTTAGGGTTCGGGCTAGGGTTAGGGTTAGGGGACGGGGAGGGTTTAGGGTCCAGGTGAGGGTACGACAACGCTTTAGGGGGAGCGTACGTGTGAGGGCGCGGATTAGTGTTAGCGTACGGGTTAGGATTAGGGGACGGGTGAGGGTCAGGCTTCGGGGAAGGGTTAGGGATAGGGTTCGGGCTAGGGTTAGGGTTAGGGGATGGGGACGGTTTAGGGTCCAGGTGAGGGTACGACAACGCTTTAGGGGGAGCGTACGTGTGAGGGCGCGGGTTAGTGTTAGCGTACGGGTTAGGATTAGGGGACGAGTGAGGGTCAGGCTTCGGGGAAGGGTTAGGGTTAGGGTTCTGGCTAGGGTTAGGGTTAGGGTTCGGGCTAGGGTTAGGGTTAGGGGACGGGGAGTGTTTAGGGTCCAGATGAGGGTACGACAACGCTTTAGGGGGAGCGTACGTGTGAGGGCGCGGGTTAGTGTTAGCGTACGGGTTAGGATTAGGGGACGGGTGAGGGTAAGGCTTCGGGGAAGGGTTACGGTTAGGGTTCGGGCTAGGGTTACGGTTAGGGGACGGGGAGGGTTTAGGGTCCAGGTGAGGGTACGACAACGCTTTAGGGGGAGCGTACGTGTGAGGGCGCGGGTTAGTGTTAGCGTACGGGTTAGGATTAGGGGACGGGTGAGGGTCAGGCTTCGGGGAAGGGTTAGGGTTAGGGTTCGGGCTAGGGTTAGGTTTAGGGGACGGGGAGGGTTTAGGGTCCAGGTGAGGGTACGACAACGCTTTAGGGGGGGCGTACGTGTGAGGGCGCGGGTTAGTGTTAGCGTACGGGTTAGGATTAGGGGACGGGTGAGGGTCAGGCTTCGGGGAAGTGTTAGGGTTAGGGTTCAGGCTAGGGTTAGGGTTAGGGGACGGGGAGGATTTAGGGTCCAGGTCAGGGTACGACAATGCTTTAGGGGGAGCGTACGTGTGAGGGCGCGGGTTAGTGTTAGCGTACGGGTTAGGATTAGGGGTCGGGTGAGTGTCAGGCTTCGGGGAAGGGTTAGGGTTAGGGTTCGGCTAGGGTTATGGTTAGGGGACGGGGAGGGTTTAGGGTCCAGTTGAGGGTACGACAACGCTTTAGGGGGAGCGTACGTGTGAGGGCGCGGTTAGTGTTAGCGTACGGGTTAGGATTAGGGGACGGGTGAGGGTCAGGCTTCGGGGAAGGGTTAGGGTTAGAGTTCGGGCTAGGGTTAGGGTTAGGGGACGGGGACGGTTTAGGGTCCAGGTGACGGTACGACAACGCTTTAGGGAGAGCGTACGTGTGAGGGCGTGGGTTAGTGTTAGCGTACGGGTTAGGATTAGGGGACGGGTGAGGGTCAGGCTTCGGGGAAGGGTTAGGGTTAGGGTTCGGGCTAGGGTTAGGGTTAGGGGACGGGGAGGGTTTAGGGTCCAGGTGAGGGTACGACAACGCTTCAGGGGGAGCGTACGTGTGAAGGCGCGGGTTAGTGTTAGCGTACGGGTTAGGATTAGGGGACGGGTGAGGGTCAGGCTTCGGGGAAGGGTTAGGGTTAGGGTTCGGGCTAGGGTTAGGGTTAGGGGATGTGGAGGGTTTAGGGTCCAGGTGAGGGTACGACAACGCTTTAGGGGGAGCGTACGTGTGAGGGCGCGGGTTAGTGTTAGCGTACGGGTTAGGATTAGGGGCCGGGTGAGGGTCAGGCTTCGGGGAAGGTTAGGGTTAGGGTTCGGGCTAGGGTTAGGGTTAGGGGACGGGGAGGGTTTAGGGTCCAGGTGAGGGTACGACGACGCTTTAGGGGGAGCGTACGTGTGAGGGCGCGGGTTAGTATTAGCGTACGGGTTAGGATTAGGGGACGGGTGAGGGTCAGGCTTCGGGGAAGGGTTAGGGTTAGGGTTCGGGCTAGGGTTAGGGTTAGGGGACGGGGAGGGTTTAGGGTCCAGGTAAGGGTACGACAACGCTTTAGGGGGACCGTACGTGTGAGGGTGCAGGTTTGTGTTAGCGTACGGGTTAGGATTAGGGGACGGGTGAGGGTCAGGCTTCGGGGAAGGGTTAGGGTTAGGGTTCGGGCTAGGGTTAGGGTTAGGGGACGGGGAGTGTTTAGGGTCCAGATGAGGGTACGACAACGCTTTAGGGGGAACGTACGTGTGAGGGAGCGGGTTAGTGTTAGCGTACGGGTTAGGATTAGGGGACGGGTGAGGGTAAGGCTTCGGGGAAGGGTTAGGATTAGGGTTCGAGCTAGGGTTAGGGTTAGGGGACGGGGACGGTTTAGGGTCCAGGTGACGGTAAGACAACGCTTTAGGGAGAGCGTACGTGTGAGGGCGTGGGTTAGTGTTAGCGTACGGGTTAGGAATAGGGGACGGGTGAGGGTCAGGCTTCGGGGAAGGGTTAGGGTTAGGGTTCTGGCTAGGGTTCGGATTAGGGGATGGGGAGGGTTTAGGGTCCAGGTGAGGGTACGACAACGCTTTAGGGGGAGCGTACGTGTGAGGGCGCGGGTTAGTGTTAGCGTACGGGTTAGGATTATGGGACGGGTGAGGGTCAGGCTTCGGGGAAGGGTTAGGGTTAGGGTTCGGGCTAGGGTTAGACTTAGGGGACGGGGACGGTTTAGGGTCCAGGTGAGGGTACGACAACGCTTTAGGGGGAGCGTACGTGCGAGGGCGCGTGTTAGTGTTAGCGTACGGGTTAGGATTAGGGGACGGGTGAGGGTCAGGCTTCGGGGAAGAGTTAGGGTTAGGGTTCGGGCTAGGGTTAGGGTTAGGGGACGGGGAGGGTTTAGGGTCCAGGTGAGGGTACGACAACGCTTTAGGGGGAGCGTACGTGTGAGGGCGCGGGTTAGTGTTAGCGTACGGGTTAGGATTAGGGGACGGGTCAGGGTCAGGCTTCGGGGAAGGGTTAGGGTTAGGGTTCGGGCTAGGGTTCCGGTTAGGGGATGGGGAGGGTTTAGGGTCCAGGTGAGGGTACGACAACGCTTTAGGGGGAGCGTACGTGTGAGGGCGCGGGTTTGTGTTAGCGTACGGTTTAGGATTAGGGGACGGGTGAGGGTCAGGCTTCGGGGAAGGGTTAGGGTTAGGGTTCGGGCTAGGGTTAGGGTTAGGGGACGGGGAGGGTTTAGGGTCCAGGTGAGGGTACGACAACGCCTTAGGGGGAGCGTACGTGTGAGGGCGTGGGTTAGTGTTAGGGTACGGTTTAGGATTAGGGGACGGGTGAGGGTCAGGCTTCGGGGAAGGCTTAGGGTTAGGGTTTGGGCTAGGGTTAGGGTTAGGGGATGGGGACAGTTTAGGGTCCAGGTGAGGGTACGACAACGCTTTAGGGGGAGCGTACGTGTGAGGGCGCGGGTTAGTGTTAGCGTACGGGTTAGGATTAGGGGACGGGTGAGGGTCAGGCTTTGGGGAAGTGTTAGGGTTAGGGTTCAGGCTAGGGTTAGGGTTAGGGGACGGGGAGGGTTTAGGGTCCAGGTGAGGGTACAACAACGCTTTAGGGGGAGCGTACGTGTGAGGGCGCGAGTTAGTGTTAGCGTACGGGTTAGGATTAGGGGACGGGTGAGGGTCAGGCTTCGGGGAAGGGTTAGGGTTAGGGTTCGGGCTAGGGTTAGGGTTAGGGGACGGGGACGGTTTAGGGTCCAGGTGAGGGTACGACGACGCTTTAGGGGGAGCGTACGTGTGAGGGCGCGGGTTAGTATTAGCGTACGGGTTAGGATTAGGGGACGGGTGAGGGTCAGGCTTCGGGGAAGGGTTAGGGTTAGGGTTCGGGCTAGGGTTAGGGTTAGGGGACGGGGAGGGTTTAGGGTCCAGGTAAGGGTACGACAACGCTTTAGGGGGACCGTACGTGTGAGGGTGCAGGTTTGTGTTAGCGTACGGGTTAGGATTAGGGGACGGGTGAGGGTCAGGCTTCGGGGAAGGGTTAGGGTTAGGGTTCGGGCTAGGGTTAGGGTTAGGGTTCGGGCTAGGGTTAGGGTTAGGGGACGGGGAGTGTTTAGGGTACAGATGAGGGTACGAAAACGCTTTAGGGGGAGCGTACGTGTGAGGGCGCGGGTTAGTGTTAGCGTACCGGTTAGGATTAGGGGACGGGTGAGGGTAAGGCTTCGGGGAAGGGTTAGGATTAGGGTTCGGGCTAGGGTTAGGGTTAGGGGACGGGGACGGTTCAGGGTCCAGGTGACGGTACGACAACGCTTTAGGGAGAGCGTACGTGTGAGGGCGTGGGTTAGTGTTAGCGTACGGGTTAGGATTAGGGGACGGGTGAGGGTCAGGCTTCGGGGAAGGGTTAGGGTTAGGGTTCTGGCTAGGGTTCGGGTTAGGGGACGGGGAGGGTTTAGGGTCCAGGTGAGGGTACGACAACGCTTTAGGGGGAGCGTACGTGTGAGGGCGCGGGTTAGTGTTAGCGTACGGGTTAGGATTAGGGGACTAGTGAGGGTCAGGTTTCGGGGAAGGGTTAGGGTTAGGGTTCGGGCTAGAGTCAGGGTTAGGGGACCGGGAGGGTTTAGGGTCCAGGTGACGGTACGACAACGCTTTAGGGGGAGCGTACGTGTGAGGGCTCGGGTTAGTGTTAGCGTACGGCTTAGGATTAGGGGACGGGTGAGGGTCAGGCTTCGGGGAAGGGTTAGGGTTAGGGTTCGGGCTAGGGTTAGGGTTAGGGGACGGGGAGGGTTTAGGGTCCAGGTGAGGGTACGACAACGCTTTAGGGGGAGTGTACGTGTGAGGGTGCGGGTTAGTGTTAGCGTATGGGTTAGGATTAGGGGACGGGTGAGGGTCAGGCTTCGGGGAAGGGTTAGGGTTAGGGTTCTGGCTAGGGTTAGGGTTAGGGGACGGGGAGGGTTTAGGGTCCAGGTGAGGGTACGACAACGCTTTAGGGGGAGCGTACGTGTGAGGGCGCGGGTTAGTGTTAGCGTACGGGTTAGGATTAAGGGACGGGTGAGGGTCAAACTTCGGGGAAGGGTTAGGGTTAGGGTTCGGGCTAGGGTTAAGGTTAGGGGACGGGGAGGGTTTAGGGTCCAGGTGAGGGTACGACAACGCTTTAGGGGGAGCGTACGTTTGAGGGCGCGGGTTAGTGTTAGCGTACGGTTTAGGATTAGGGGACGGGTGAGGGTCAGGCTTCGGGGAAGGGTTAGGGTTTGGGTTCGGGCTAGGGTTAGGGTTAGGGGACGGGGAGGGTTTAGGGTCCAGTTGAGGGTACGACAACGCTTTAGGTGGAGCGTACGTGTGAGGGCGCAGGTTAGAGTTAGCGTACGGGTTAGGATTAGGGTACGGGTGAGGGTAAGGCTTCGGGGAAGGGTTAGGGTTAGGGTTCGGGCTAGGGTTAGGGATAGGGGACGGGGACGGTTTAGGGTCCAGGTGACGGTACGACAACGCTTTAGGGAGAGCGTACGTGTGAGGGCGTGGGTTACTGTTAGCGTACGGGTTAGGATTAGGGGACGGGTGAGGGTCAGGCTTCGGGGAAGGGTTAGGGTTAGGGTTCGGGCTAGGGTTAGGGTTAGGGGACGGGGAGGGTTTAGGGTCCAGGTGAGGGTACGACAACGCTTAACGGGGAGCGTACGTGTGAGGGCGCGGGTTAGTGTTAGCGTACGGGTTAGGATTAGGGGACGGGTGAGGGTCAGGCTTCGGGGAAGGGTTAGGGTTAGGGTTCGGGCTAGGGTTAGGGTTAGGGGACGGGGACGGTTTAGGGTCCAGGTGACGGTACGACAACGCTTTAGGGAGAGCGTACGTGTGAGGGCGTGGGTTAGTGTTAGCGTACGGGTTAGGATTAGGGGCCGGGTGAGGGTCAGGCTTCGGGGAAGGGTTAGGGTTAGGGTTCGGGCTAGGGTTAGGGTTAGGGGACGGGGAGGGTTTAGGGTCCAGGTGAGGGTACGACAACGCTTTAGGGGGAGCGTACGTGTGAAGGCGCGGGTTAGTGTTAGCGTACGGGTTAGGATTAGGGGACGGGTGACGGTCAGGCTTCGGGGAAGGGTTAGGGTTAGGGTTCGGGCTAGGGTTAGGGTTAGGGGATGGGGAGGGTTTAGGGTCCAGGTGAGGGTACGACAACGCTTTAGGGGGAGTGTACGTGTGAGGGCGCGGGATAGTGTTAGCGTACGGGTTAGGATTAGGGGCCGGGTGAGGGTCAGGCTTCGGGGAAGGGTTAGGGTTAGGGTTCGGGCTAGGGTTAGGGTTAGGGGACGGGGAGAGTTTAGGGTCCAGGTGAGGGTACGACAACGCTTTAGGGGGAGCGTACGTGTGAGGGCGCGGTTTAGTATTAGCGTACGGGTTAGGATTAGGGGACGGGTGAGGGTCAGGCTTCGGGGAAGGGTTAGGGTTAGGGTTCGGGCTAGGGATAGGGTTAGGGGCGGGGAGGGTTTAGGGTCCAGGTAAGGGTACGACAACGCTTTAGGGGGACCGTACGTGTGAGGGTGCAGGTTTGTGTTAGCGTACGGGTTAGGATTAGGGGACGGGTGAGGGTCAGGCTTCGGGGAAGGATTAGGGTTACGGTTCGGGCTAGGGTTAGGGTTAGGGGACGGGGAGGGTTTAGGGTCCAGGTGAGGGTACGACAACGCTTTAGGGGGAGCGTACGTGTGAGGGCGCGGGTTAGTGTTAGCGCACGGGTTAGGATTAGGGGACGGGAGAGGGTCAGGCTTCGGGGAAGGGTTAGGGTTAGGGTTCGGGCCAGGGTTAGGGTTAGGGGACGGGGACGGTTTAGGGTCCAGGTGAGGGTACGACAACGCTTTAGGGGGAGCGTACGTGTGAGGGCGCGGGTTAGTGTTAGCGTACGGGTTAGGATTAGGGGACGAGTGAGGGTCAGGCTTCGGGGAAGGGTTAGGGTTAGGGTTCGGGCTAGGGTTAGGGTTAGGGGACGGGGAGGGTTTAGATTCCAGGTGAGGGTACGACAACGCTTTAGGGGGAGAGTACGTGTGAGGGCGCGGGGTAGTGTTAGCGTACGGGTTAGGATTAGGGGACGGCTGAGGGTCAGGCTTCGGGGAAGGGTTAGGGTTAGGGTTCGGGCTAGGGTTAGGGTTAGGGGACGGGGACGGTTTAGGGTCCAGGTGACGGTACGACAACGCTTTAGGGAGAGCGTACGTGTGAGGGCGTGGGTTAATGTTAGCGTACGGGTTAGGATTAGGGGACGGGTGAGGGTCAGGCTTCGGGGAAGGGTTAAGGTTAGGGTTCTGGCTAGGGTTAGGGTTAGGGTTCGGGCTAGGGTTAGGGTTAGGGTACTTGGAGTGTTTAGGGTCCAGATGAGGGTACGACAACACTTTAGGGGGAGCGTACATGTGAGGGCGCGGGTTAGTGTTAGCGTACGGGTTAGGATTAGGGGACGGGTGAGGGTAAGGCTTCGGGGAAGGGTTAGGATTAGGGTTCGGGCTAGGGTTAGGGTTAGGGGACGGGGACGGTTTAGGGTCCAGGTGACGGTACGACAACGCTTTAGGGAGAGCGTACGTGTGAGGGCGTGGGTTAGTGTTAGCGTACGGGTTATGATTAGGGGACGGGTGAGGGTCAGGCTTCGGGGAAGTGTTAGGGTTAGGGTTCTGGCTAGGGTTAGGGTTAGGGGACGGGGAGGGTTTAGGATCCAGGTGAGGGTACGACAACACTTTAGGGGGAGCGTACGTGTTAGGGCGCGGGTTAGTGTTAGCGTACCGGTTAGGATTAGGGGACTAGTGAGGGTCAGGTTTCGGGGAAGGGTTATTGTTAGGGTTCGGGCTAGGGTTAGGGTTAGGGGACGGGGAGGGTTTAGGGTCCAGGTGACCGTACGACAACGCTTTAGGGGGAGCGTACGTGTGAGGGCTCGGGTTAGTGTTAGCGTACGGGTTAGGATTAGGGGACGGGTGAGGGTCAGGCTTCGGGGAACGGTTAGGGTTAGGTTTCGGGCTAGGGTTAGGTTTAGGGGACGGGGAGGGTTTAGGGTCCAGGTGAGGGTACGACAACGCTTTAGGGGGAGCGTACGTGTGAGGGCGCGGGTTAGTGTTAGCGTACGGGTTAGGATTAGGGGACGGTTGAGGGTCAGGCTTCGGGGAAGTGTTAGGGTTAGGGTTCGGGCTAGGCTTAGGGTTAGGGGATGGGGAGGGTTTAGGGTCCAGGTGAGGGTACGACAACGCTTTAGGGGGAGCGTACGTGTGAGGGCGCGGGTTAGTGTTAGCGTACGGGTTAGGATTAATGGACGGGTGAGGGTCAGGCTTCGGGGAAGGGTTAGGGTTAGGGTTCGGGCTAGGGTTAGGGTTAGGGGACGGGGAGGGTTTAGGGTCCAGGTGAGGGTACGACAACGCTTTAGGGGGAGCGTACGTGTGAGGGCGTCGGTTAGTGTTAGCGTACGGTTTAGGATTAGGGGACGGGTGACGGTCAGGCTTCGGGGAAGGGTTAGGGTTAGGATTCGGGCTAGGGTTAGGGTTAGCGGACGGGGATGGTTTAGGGTCCAGGTGACGGTACGACAACGCTTTAGGGAGAGCGTACGTGTGAGGGGGTGAGTTAGTGTTAGCGTACGGGTTAGGATTAGGGGACGGGTGAGTGTCAGGCTTCGGGGAAGGGTTAGGGTTAGGGTTCGGGCTAGGGTTAGGGTTAGGGGACGGGGAGGGTTTAGGGTCCAGGTGAGGGTACGACAACGCTT
Organism: Delphinus delphis; assembly: GCF_949987515.2. Taxonomy (NCBI): domain Eukaryota; kingdom Metazoa; phylum Chordata; class Mammalia; order Artiodactyla; family Delphinidae; genus Delphinus; species Delphinus delphis. The sequence goes on along the minus strand of NC_082692.2, from coordinate 24,493,293 downwards.
TAGGGGGAGCGTACGTGTGAGGGCGCGGGTTAGTGTTAGCGTACGGGTTAGGATTAGGGGACGGGTGAGGGTCAGGGTTCGGGGAAGGGTTAGGGTTAGGGTTCGGGCTAGGGTTAGGGTTAGGGGACGGGGAGGGTTTAGGGTCCAGGTGAGGGTACGACAACGCTTTAGGGGGAGCGTACGTGTGAGGGTACGGGTTTGTGTTAGCGTACGGGTTAGGATTAGGGGACGGGTGAGGGTCAGGCTTCGGGGAAGTGTTAGGGTTAGGGTTCGGGCTAGGGTTAGGGTTAGGGGACGGGGACGGTTTAGGGTCCAGGTGAGGGTACGACAACACTTTAGGGGGAGCGTACGTGTGAGGGCGCGGGTTAGTGTTAGCGTACGTGTTAGGATTAGGGGACGGGTGAGGGTCAGGCTTCGGGGAAGGGTTAGGGTTAGGGTTCGGGCTAGGGTTAGGGTTAGGGGACGGGGACGGTTTAGGGTCCAGGTGAGGGTACGACAACGCTTTAGGGGAAGCGTACGTGTGAGGGCGCGGGTTAGTGTTAGCGTACGGGTTAGGATTAGGGGACGGGTGAGGGTCAGGCTTTAGGGAAGTGTTAGGGTTAGGGTTCGGGCTATGGTTAGGTTTAGGGGACGGGGACGGTTTAGGGTCCAGGTGAGGGTACGACAACACTTTAGGGGGAGCGTACGTGTGAGGGCGCAGGTTAGTGTTAGCGTACGGGTTAGGATTAGGGGACGGGTGAGGGTCAGGCTTCGGGGAACGGTTAGGGTTAGGGTTCGGGCTAGGGTTAGGGTTAGGGGACGGGGACGGTTTAGGGTCCAGGTGACGGTACGACAACGCTTTAGGGGGAGCGTACGTGTGAGGGCGTGGGTTAGTGTTAGCGTACGGGTTAGGATTAGGGGACGGGTGAGGGTCAGGCTTCTGGGAAGTGTTAGGGTTAGGGTTCGGGCTAGGGTTAGGGGACGGGGACGGTTTAGGGTCCAGGTGAGGGTACGACAACGCTTTAGGGAGAGCGTACGTGCGAGGGCGCGGGTTAGTGTTAGCGTACGGGTTAGGATTAGGGGACGGGTGAGGGTCAGCCTTCGGGGAAGGTTTAGGGTTAGGGTTCGGGCTAGGGTTAGGGTTAGGGGACGGGGAGGGTTTAGGGTCCAGGTGAGGGTACGACAACGCTTTAGGGGGACCGTACGTGTGAGGGCGCGGGTTAGTGTTAGCGTACGGGTTAGGATTAGGGGACGGGTGAGGGTCAGGCTTCGGGGAAGGTTTAGGGTTAGGGTTCGGGCTAGGGTTAGGGTTAGGGGATGGGGAGGGTTTAGGGTCCAGGTGAGGGTACGACAACGCTTTAGGGGGAGCGTACGTGTGAGGGCGCGGGTTTGTGTTAGCGTACGGTTTAGGATTAGGGGACGCGTGAGGGTCAGGCTTCGGGGAAGTTTTAGGGTTAGGTTCGGGCTAGGGTTAGGGTTAGGGTATGGGGAGGGTTTAGGGTCCAGGTGAGGGTACGACAACGCTTTAGGGGCAGCGTACGTGTGAGGGCGCGGGTTAGTGTTAGCATACGGGTTAGGATTAGGGGACGGGTGAGGGTCAGGCTTCGGGGAAGTGTTAGGGTTAGGGTTTGGGCTAGGGTTAGGGTTAGGGGATGGGGAGGGTTTAGGGTCCAGGTGAGGGTACGACAACGCTTTAGGGGGAGCGTACGTGTGAGGGCGCGGGTTAGTGTTAGCGTACGGGTTAAGATTAGGGGACGGGTGAGGGTCAGGCTTCGGGGAAGTGTTAGGGTTAGGGTTCGGGCTAGGGTTAGGGTTAGGGGACGGGGACGGTTTAGGGTCCAGGTGAGGGTACGACAACACTTTAGGGGGAGCGTACGTGTGAGGGCGCGGGTTAGTGTTAGCGTACGGGTTAGGATTAGGGGACGGGTGAGGCTCAGGCTTCGGGGAAGGGTTAGGGTTAGGGTTCGGGCTAGGGTTAGGGTTAGGGGACGGGGAGGGTTTAGGGTCCAGGTGAGGGTACGACAACGCTTTAGGGGAAGCGTACGTGTGAGGGCGCTGGTTAGTGTTAGCGTACGGGTTAGGATTAGGGGACGGGTGAGGGTCAGGCTTCGGGGAAGGGTTAGGGTTAGGGTTCGGGCTAGGGTTAGTGTTAGCGGATGGGGAGGGTTTCGGGTCCAGGTGAGGGTACGACAACGCTTTAGGGGGAGCGAACGTGTGAGGGCGCGGGTTAGTGTTAGCGTACGGGTTAGGATTAGGGGACGGGTGACGGTCAGGCTTCGGGGAAGGGTTAGGGTTAGGGTTCGGGCTAGGGTTAGGGTTAGGGGACGGGGAGGGTTTAGGATCCAGTTAAGGGTACGACAACGCTTTACGGCAGCGTACGTGTGAGGGCATGGGTTAGTGTTAGCGTACGGGTTAGGATTAGGGGACGGGTGAGGGTAAGGCTTCGGGGAAGGGTTAGGGTTAGGGTTCGGGCTAGGGTTAGGGTTAGGGGATGGGGAGGGTTTAGGGTCCCGGTGAGGGTACGACAACACTTTCGGGGGAGCGTACGTGTGAGGGCGCGGGTTAGTGTTAGCGTACGGGTTAGGATTAGGGGACGGGTGAGGGTCAGGCTTCGGGGAAGGGTTAGGGTTAGGGTTCGGGCTAGGGTTAGGGTTAGGGGATGGGGAGGGTTTAGGGTCCAGGTGAGGGTACGACAACACTTTAGGGGGAGCGTACGTGTGAGGGTGTGGGTTAGTGTTAGCATACGGGTTAGGATTAGGGGACGGGTGAGGGTCAGGCTTCGGGGAAGGGTTAGGGTTACAGTTCGGGCTAGGGTTAGGGTTAGGGGACTGGGAGGGTTTAGGGTCCAGGTGAGGGTACGACAACGCTTTAGGGGGAGCGTACGTGTGAGGGCGCGGGTTAGTGTTAGCGCACGGGTTAGGATTAGGGGACGGGAGAGGGTCAGGCTTCGGGGAAGGGTTAGGGTTAGGGTTCGGGCCAGGGTTAGGGTAAGGGGATGGGGACGGTTTAGGGTCCAGGTGAGGGTACGACAACGCTTTAGGGGGAGCGTACGTGTAAGGGCGCGGGTTAGTGTTAGCGTACGGGTTAGGATTAGGGGACGAGTGAGGGTCAGGCTTCGGGGAAGGGTTAGGGTTAGGGTTCGGGCTAGGGTTAGGGTTAGGGGATGGGGAGGGTTTAGATTCCAGGTGAGGGTACGACAACGCTTTAGGGGGAGAGTACGTGTGAGGGCGCGGGGTAGTGTTAGCGTACGGGTTAGGATTAGGGGACGGCTGAGGGTCAGGCTTCGGGGAAGGGTTAGGGTTAGGGTTCGGGCTAGGGTTAGGGTTAGGGGACGGGGACGGTTTAGGGTCCAGGTGACGGTACGACAACGCTTTAGGGAGAGCGTACGTGTGAGGGCGTGGGTTAATGTTAGCGTACGGGTTAGGATTAGGGGACGGGTGAGGGTCAGGCTTCGGGGAAGTGTTAGGGTTAGGGTTCTGGCTAGGGTTAGGGTTAGGGGACGGGGAGGGTTTAGGATCCAGGTGAGGGTACGACAACACTTTAGGGGGAGCGTACGTGTTAGGGCGCGGGTTAGTGTTAGCGTACGGGTTAGGATTAGGGGACTAGTGAGGGTCAGGTTTCGGGGAAGGGTTAGGGTTAGGGTTCGGGCTAGGGTTAGGGTTAGGGGACGGGGAGGGTTTAGGGTCCAGGTGACGGTACGACAACGCTTTAGGGGGAGCGTACGTGTGAGGGCTCGGGTTAGTGTTAGCGTACGGGTTAGGATTAGGGGACGGGTGAGGGTCAGGCTTCGGGGAACGGTTAGGGTTAGGGTTCGGGCTAGGGTTAGGTTTAGGGGACGGGGAGGGTTTAGGGTCCAGGTGAGGGTACGACAACGCTTTAGGGGGAGCGTACGTGTGAGAGCGCGGGTTAGTGTTAGCGTACGGGTTAGGATTAGGGGACGGGTGAGGGTCAGGCTTCGGGGAAGGGTTAGGGTTAGGGTTCGGGCTAGGCTTAGGGTTAGGGGACGGGGAGGGTTTAGGGTCCAGGTGAGGGTACGACAACGCTTTAGGGGGAGCGTACGTGTGAGAGCGCGGGTTAGTGTTTGCGTATGGGTTAGGATTAGGGGACGGGTGAGTGTCAGGCTTCGGGGAAGGGTTAGGGTTAGGGTTCGGGCTAGGGTTAGGGTTAGGGGACGGGGAGGCTTTAGGGTCCAGGTGAGGGTACGACAACGCTTTAGGGGGAGCGTACGTGTGAGGGCGCGGGTTAGTGTTAGCGTACGGGTTAGGATTAAGGGACGGGTGAGGGTCAGGCTTCGGGGAAGGGTTAGGGTTAGGGTTCGGGCTAGGGTTAGGGTTAGGGGACGGGGAGGGTTTAGGGTCCAGGTGAGGGTACGACAACGCTTTAGGGGGAGCGTACGTGTGAGGGCGTGGGTTAGTGTTAGCGTACGGTTTAGGATTAGGGGACGGGTGACGGTCAGGCTTCGGGGAAGGGTTAGGGTTAGGGTTCGGGCTAGGGTTAGGGTTAGCGGACGGGGACGGTTTAGGGTCCAGGTGACGGTACGACTACGCTTTAGGGAGAGCGTACGTGTGAGGGCGTGAGTTAGTGTTAGCGTACGGGTTAGGATTAGGGGACGGGTGAGTGTCAGGCTTCGGGGAAGGGTTAGGCTTAGGGTTCGGTCTAGGGTTAGGGTTAGGGGACGGGGAGGGTTTAGGGTCCAGGTGAGGGTACGACAACGCTTTAGGGGGAGCGTACGTGTGAGGGCGCGGGTTAGTGTTAGCGTACGGGTTAGGATTAGGGGACGGGTGAGGGTCAGGGTTCGGGGAAGGGTTAGGGTTAGGGTTCGGGCTAGGGTTAGGGTTAGGGGACGGGGAGGGTTTAGGGTCCAGGTGAGGGTACGACAACGCTTTAGGGGGAGCGTACGTGTGAGGGTACGGGTTTGTGTTAGCGTACGGGTTAGGATTAGGGGACGGGTGAGGGTCAGGCTTCGGGGAAGTGTTAGGGTTAGGGTTCGGGCTAGGGTTAGGGTTAGGGGACGGGGACGGTTTAGGGTCCAGGTGAGGGTACGACAACACTTTAGGGGGAGCGTACGTGTGAGGGCGCGGGTTAGTGTTAGCGTACGTGTTAGGATTAGGGGACGGGTGAGGGTCAGGCTTCGGGGAAGGGTTAGGGTTAGGGTTCGGGCTAGGGTTAGGGTTAGGGGACGGGGACGGTTTAGGGTCCAGGTGAGGGTACGACAACGCTTTAGGGGAAGCGTACGTGTGAGGGCGCGGGTTAGTGTTAGCGTACGGGTTAGGATTAGGGGACGGGTGAGGGTCAGGCTTCGCGGTAGGGTTAGGGTTAGGGTTCGGGCTAGGGTTAGGGTTAGGGGACGGAGAGGGTTTAGGGTCCAGTTGAGGGTACGACAACGCTTTAGGGGGAGCGTACGTGTGAGGGCGCGGGTTAGTGTTAGTTTTCGGGTTAGGATTATGGGACGGGTGAGGGTCAGACTTCGGGGAAGGGTTAGGGTTAGGGTTCGGGCTAGGGTTAGGGTTAGGGGACGGGGACGGTTTAGGGTCCAGGTGACGGTACGACAACGCTTTAGGGAGAGCGTACGTGTGAGGGCGTGGGTTAGTGTTAGCGTACGGGTTAGGATTAGGGGACGGGTGAGGCTCAGGCTTCGGGGAAGGGTTAGGGTTAGGGTTCGGGCTAGGGTTAGGGTTAGGGGACGGGGAGGGTTTAGGGTCCAGGTGAGGGTACGACAACGCTTTAGGGGGAGCGTACGTGTGAGGGCGCGGGTTAGTGTTAGCGTACGGGTTAGGATTAGGGGACGGGTGAGGGTCAGGCTTCGGGGAAGGGTTAGGGTTAGGGTTCGGGCTAGGGTTAGGGTTAGGGGACGGGGAGGGTTTAGGGTCCAGTTGAGGGTACGACAACGCTTTAGGCGGAGCGTACGTGTGAGGGCGCCGGTTAGTGTTAGCGTACGGGTTAGGATTAGGGGACGGGTGAGGGTCAGGCTTCGGGGAAGGGTTAGGGTTAGGGTTCAGGCTAGGGTTAGGGTTAGGGGACGGGGACGGTTTAGGGTCCAGCTGACGGTACGACAACGCTTTAGGGAGAGCGTACGTGTGAGGGCGTGGGTTAGTGTTAGCGTACGGGTTAGGATTAGGGGACGGGTGAGGGTCAGGCTTTGGGGAAGGGTTAGGGTTAGGGTTCGGGCTAGGGTTAGGGTTAGGGGACGGGGAGGGTTTAGGGTCCAGGTGAGGGTATGACAACGATTTAGGGGGAGCGTACGTGTGAGGGCGCGGGATAGTGTTAGCGTACGGGTTAGGATTAGGGGACGGGTGAGGGTCAGGCTTCGGGGAAGGGTTAGGGTTAGGGTTCGGGCTAGGGTTAGGGTTAGGGGACGGGGAGGGTTTAGGGTCCAGGTGAGGGTACGACAACGCTTTAGGGGGAGCGTACGTGTGAGGGCGCGGGTTAGTGTTAGCGTACGGGTTAGGATTAGGGGACGGGTGAGGGTCAGGCTTCGGGGAAGGGTTAGGGTTAGGGTTCGGGCTAGGGTTAGGGTTAGGGGACGGGGAGGGTTTAGGGTCCAGTTGAGGGTACGACAACGCTTTAGGGGCAGCGTACGTGTGAGGGCGCGGGTTAGTGTTAGCGTACGGGTTAGGATTAGGGGACGGGTGAGGGTCAGGCTTCGGGGAAGGGTTAGGGTTAGGGTTCGGGCTAGGGTTAGGGTTAGGGGACGGGGACGGTTTAGAGTCCAGGTGACGGTACGACAACGCTTTAGGGAGAGCGTACGTGTGAGGGCGTGGGTTAGTGTTAGCGTACGGGTTAGGATTAGGGTACGGGTGAGGGTCAGGCTTCGGGAAAGGGTTAGGGTTAGGGTTCGGGCTAGGGTTAGGGTTAGGGGACGGGGAGGGTTTAGGGTCCAGGTGAGGGTACGACAACGCTTTAGGGGGAGCGTACGTGTGAGGGCGCGGGTTTGTGTTAGCGTACGGGTTAGGATTAGGGGACGGGTGAGGGTCAGGCTTCGGGGAAGTGTTAGGGTTAGGGTTCGGGCTAGGGTTAGGGTTAGGGGACGGGGAGGGTTTAGGGTCCAGGTGAGGGTACGACAACGCTTTAGGGGGAGCGTACGTGTGAGGGCGTGGGTTAGTGTTAGCGTACGGGTTAGGATTAGGGGACGGGTGAGGGTCAGGCTTCGGGGAAGTTTTAGGGTTAGGTTCGGGCTAGGGTTAGGGTTAGGGGATGGGGAGGGTTTAGGGTCCAGGTGAGGGTACGACAACGCTTTAGGGGGAGCGTACGTGTGAGGGCGCGGGTTTGTGTTAGCGTACGGTTTAGGATTAGGGGACGGGTGAGGGTCAGGCTTCGGGGAAGTTTTAGGGTTAGGTTCGGGCTAGGGTTAGGGTTAGGGGATGGGGAGGGTTTAGGGTCCAGGTGAGGGTACGACAACGCTTTAGGGGGAGCGTACATGTGAGGGCGCGGGTTAGTGTTAGCGTACGGGTTAGGATTAGGGGACGGGTGAGGGTCAGGCTTCGGGGAAGGGTTAGGGTTAGGGTTCGGGCTAGGGTTAGGGTTAGGGGACGGGGACGGTTTAGGGTCCAGGTGACGGTACGACAACGCTTTAGGGTGAGAGTACGTGTGAGGGCGTGTGTTAGTGTTAGCGTACGGGTTAGGATTAGGGGACGGGTGAGGGTCAGGCTTTGGGGAAGGGTTAGGGTTAGGGTTCGGGCTAGGGTTAGGGTTAGGGGACGGGGAGGGTTTAGGGTCCAGGTGAGGGTATGACAACGATTTAGGGGGAGCGTACGTGTGAGGGCGCGGGTTAGTGTTAGCGTACGGGTTAGGATTAGGGGACGGGTGAGGGTCAGGCTTCGGGGAAGGGTTAGGGTTAGCGTTCGGGCTAGGGTTAAGGTTAGGGGACGGGGAGGGTTTAGGGTCCAGGTGAGGGTACGACAACGCTTTAGGGGGAGCGTACATGTGAGGGCGCGGGTTAGTGTTAGCGTACGGGTTAGGATTAGGGGACGGGTGAGGGTCAGGCTTCGGGGAAGGGTTAGGGTTGGGGTTCGGGCTACGGTTAGGGTTAGGGGACGGGGAGGGTTTAGGGTCCAGGTGAGGGTACGACAACGCTTTAGGGGGAGCGTACGTGTGAGGGCGCGGGTTAGTGTTAGCGTACGGGTTAGATTTAGGGGACGGGCGAGTGTCAGGCTTCGGGGAAGGGTTAGGGTTAGGGTTCGGGCTAGGGTTAGGGTTAGGGGACGGGGACGGTTTAGGGTTCAGGTGACGATACGACAACGCTTTAGGGGGAGCGTACGTGTGAGGGCGTGGGTTAGTGTTAGCGTACGTGTTAGGATTAGGGGACGGGTGAGGGTCAGGCTTCGGGGAAGGGTTAGGGTTAGGGTTCGGGCTAGGGTTAGGGTTAGGGGACGGGGAGGGTTTAGGGTCCAGGTGAGGGTACGACAACGCTTTAGGGGGAGCGTACGTGTGAGGGCGCGGGTTAGTGTTAGCGTACGGTTTAGGATTAGGGGACGGGTGAGGGTCAGGCTTCGGGAAAGGGTTAGGGTTAGGGTTCGGGCTAGAGTAAGGGTTAGGGGACGGGGAGGGTTTAGGGTCCAGGTGAGGGTACGACAACGCTTTAGGGGGAGTGTACGTGTGAGGGCGCGGGTTTGTGTTAGCGTACGGGTTAGGATTAGGTGACGGGTGAGGGTCAGGCTTCGGGGAAGGGTTAGGGTTAAGGTTCGGGCTAGGGTTAGGGTTAGGGGACGGGGAGGGTTTAGGGTCCAGGTGAGGGTACGACAACGCTTTAGGGGGAGCGTACGTGTGAGGGCGCGGGTTAGTGTTAGCGTACGAGTTAGGATTAGAGGACGGGTGAGGGTCAGGCTTCGGGGAAGGTTTAGGGTTAGGGTTCGGGCTAGGGTTAGGTTTAGGGGACGGGGAGGGTTTAGGGTCCAGGGGAGGGTACGACAACGCTTTAGGGGGAGCATACGTGTGAGGGCGCGGGTCAGTGTTAGCGTACGTGTTAGGATTAGGGGACGGGTGAGGGTCAGGCTTCGGGGAAGTGTTAGGGTTAGGGTTTGGGGTAGGGTTAGGGTTAGGGGATGGGGAGGGTTTCGGGTCCAGGTGAGGGTATGACAACGCTTTAGGGGGAGCGTACGTGTGAGGGCGTGGGTTAGTGTTAGCGTACGGGTTAGGATTAGGGGACGGGTGAGGGTCAGGCTTCGCGGAAGGGTTAGGTTTAGGGTTCGGGCTAGGGTTAGGGTTAGGGGACGGGGAGGGTTTAGGGTCCAGTTGAGGGTACGACAACGCTTTAGGGGGAGCGTACGTGTGAGGGCGCCGGTTAGTGTTAGCGTACGGGGTAGGATTAGGGGACGGGTGAGGGTCAGGCTTCGGGGAAGGGTTAGGGTTAGGGTTCGGGCTAGGGTTAGGGTTAGGGGACGGGGACGGTTTAGGGTCCAGGTGACGGTACGACAACGCTTTAGGGGGAGCGTACGTGTGAGGGCGCGGGTCAGTGTTAGCATACGGGTTAGGATTAGGGGACGGGTGAGGGTCAGGCTTCGGGGAAGTGTTAAGGTTAGGGTTTGGGGTAGGGTTAGGGTTAGGGGATGGGGAGGGTTTCGGGTCCAGGTGAGGGTATGACAACGCTTTAGGGGGAGCGTACGTGTGAGGGCGTGGGTTAGTGTTAGCGTACGGGTTAGGATTAGGGGACGGGTGAGGGTCAGGCTTCGCGGAAGGGTTAGGGTTAGGGTTCGGGCTAGGGTTAGGGTTAGGGGACGGGGAGGGTTTAGGGTCCAGTTGAGGGTACGACAACGCTTTAGGGGAGCGTACGTGTGAGGGCACCGGTTAGTGTTAGCGTACGGGTTAGGATTAGGGGACGGGTGAGGGTCAGGCTTCGGGGAAGGGTTAGGGTTAGGGTTCGGGCTAGGGTTAGGGTTAGGGGACGGGGACGGTTTAGGGTCCAGGTGACGGTACGACAACGCTTTAGGGGGAGCGTACGTGTGAGGGCGTGGGTTAGTGTTAGCATACGGGTTAGGATTAGGGGACGGGTGAGGGTCAGGCTTTGGGGAAGGGTTAGGGTTAGGGTTCGGGCTAGGGTTAGGGTTAGGGGACGGGGAGGGTTTAGGGTCCAGGTGAGGGTACGACAACGCTTTAGGGGGAGCGTACGTGTGAGGGCGCGGGTTAGTGTTAGCATACGGGTTAGGATTAGGGGATGGGTGAGGGTCAGGCTTCGGGGAAGGGTTAGGGTTAGGGTTCGGGCTAGGGTTAGGGTTAGGGGACGGGGAGGGTTTCGGGTCCAGGTGACGGTACGACAACGCTTTAGGGGGAGCGTACGTGTGAGGGCGCGGGTTAGTGTTAGCGTACGGGTTAGGTTTAGGGGACGGGTGAGGGTCAGGCTTCGGGGAAGGGTTAGGGTTAGGTTTCGGGCTAGGGTTAGGGTTAGGGGATGGGGAGGGTTTAGGGTCCAGGTCAGGGTACGACAACGCTTTAGGGGGAGCGTACGTATGAGGGCGTGGGTTAGTGTTAGCGTACGGGTTAGGATTAGGGGACGGGTGAGGGTCAGGCTTCGGGGAAGGGTTAGGGTTAGGGTTCGGGCTAGGGTTAGGGTTAGGGGACGGGGACGGTTTAGGGTCCAGGTGACGGTACGACAACGCTTTAGGGAGAGCGTACGTGTGAGGGCGTGGGTTAGTGTTAGCGTACGGGTTAGGATTAGGGGACGGGTGAGGGTCAGGCTTTGGGGAAGGGTTAGGGTTAGGGTTCGGGCTAGGGTTAGGGTTAGGGGACGGGGAGGGTTTAGGGTCCAGGTGAGGGTACGACAACGATTTAGGGGGAGCGTACGTGTGAGCGCGCGGGTTAGTGTTAGCGTACGGGTTAGGATTAGGGGACGGGTGAGGGTCAGGCTTCGGGGAAGGGTTAGAGTTAGGGTTCGGACTAGGGTTAGGGTTAGGGGACGGGGAGGGTTTAGGGTCCCGTTGAGGGTACGACAACGCTTTAGGGGGAGCGTACGTGTGAGGGCGCGGGTTAGTGTTAGTGTACGGGTTAGGATTAGGGGATGGGTGAGGGTCAGACTTCGGGGAAGGGTTAGGGTTAGGGTTCGGGCTAGGGTTAGGTTTAGGGGACGGGGACGGTTTAGGGTCCAGGTGACGGTACGACAACGCTTTAGGGAGAGCGTACGCGTGAGGGCGTGGGTTAGTGTTAGCGTACGGGTTAGGATTAGGGGACGGCTGAGGGTCAGGCTTCGGGGAAGGGTTAGGGTTAGGGTTCGGGCTAGGGTTAGGGTTAGGGGACGGGGAGGGTTTAGGGTCCAGGTGAGGGTACGACAACCCTTTAGGGGGAGCGTACGTGTGAGGGCGCGGGTTAGTGTTAGCGTACGGGTTAGGATTAGGGGACGGGTGAGGGTCAGTCTTCGGGGAAGGGTTAGGGTTAGGGTTCGGCCTAGGTTTAGGGTTAGGGGACGGGGAGGGTTTAGGGTCCAGTTGAGGGTACGACAATGCTTTAGGTGGAGCGTACGTGTGAGGGCGCCGGTTAGTGTTAGCGTACGGGTTAGGATTAGGGGACGGGTGAGGGTCAGGCTTCAGGGAAGGGTTAGGGTTAGGGTTAGGGCTAGGGTTAGGGTTAGGGGACGGGGAAGGTTTAGGGTCCAGGTGACGGTACGACAACGCTTTAGGGGGAGCGTACGTGTGAGGGCGTGGGTTAGTGTTAGCATACGGGTTAGGATTAGGGGACGGGTGAGGGTCAGGCTTCGGGGAAGGGTTAGGGTTAGGGTTCGGGCTAGGGTTAGGGTTAGGGGACGGGGAGGGTTTAGGGTCCAGGTGAGGGTACGACAACGCTTTAGGGGGAGCGTACGTGTGAGGGCGCGGGTTAGTGTTAGCATACGGGTTAGGATTAGGGGACGGGTGAGGGTCAGGCTTCGGGGAAGGGTTAGTGTTAGGGTTTGGGCTAGGGTTAGGGTTAGGGGATGGGGAGGGTTTAGGGTCCAGGTGAGGGTACGACAACGCTTTAGGGGGAGCGTACGTGTGAGGGCGCGGGTTAGTGTTAGCGTACGGGTTAGGATTAGAGCACGGGTGAGGGTCAGGCTTTGGGGAAGGGTTAGGGTTAGGGTTCGGGCTAGGGTTAGGGTTAGGGGACGGGGACGGTTTAGGGTCCAGGTGAGGGTACGACAACGCTTTAGGGGGAGCGTACGTGTGAGGGCGCTGGTTAGTGTTAGCGTACGGGTTAGGATTATGGGACGGGTGAGGGTCAGGCTTCGGGGAAGGGTTAGGGTTAGGGTTCGGGCTAGGGTTAGGGTTAGGGGACGGGGAGGGTTTAGGGTCCAGGTGAGGGTACGACAACGCTTTAGGGGGAGCGTACGTATGAGGGCGCGGGTTAGCGTTAGCGTACGGGTTAGGATTAGGGGACGGGTGAGGGTCAGGCTTCGGGGAAGGGTTAGGGTTAGGGTTCGGGCTAGGGTTAGGGTTAGGGGACGGGGAGGGTTTAGGGTCCAGGTGAGGGTACGACAACGCTTTAGGGGGAGCGTACGTGTGAGGGCGCGGGTTAGTGTTAGCGTACGGGTTAGGATTAGGGGACGGGTGAGGGTCAGGCTTCGGGGAAGGGTTAGGGTTAGGGTTCGGGCTATGGTTAGGGTTAGGGGACGGGTACGGTTTAGGGTCCAGGTGACGGTATGACAACGCTTTAGGGAGAGCGTACGTGTGAGGGCGTGGGTTAGTGTTAGCGTACGGGTTAGGATTAGGGGACGGGTGAGGGTCAGGCTTTGGGGAAGGGTTAGGGTTAGGGTTCGGGCTAGGGTTAGGGTTAGGGGACAGGGAGGGTTTAGGGTCCAGGTGAGGGTACGACAACGATTTAGGGGGAGCGTACGTGTGAGTGCGCGGGTTCGTGATAGCGTACGGGTTAGGATTAGGGGACGGGCGAGTGTCAGGCTTCGGGGAAGGGTTAGGGTTAGGGTTCGGGCTAGGGTAAGGGTTAGGGGACGGGGAGGGTTTAGGGTCCAGGTGAGGGTACGACAACGCTTTAGGGGGAGCGTACGTGTGAGGGCGCGGGTTAGTGTTAGCGTACGGGTTAGGATTAGGGGACGGGTGAGGGTCAGGCTTCGGGGAAGGGTTAGGGTTAGGGTTCGGGCTAGGGTTAGGGTTAGGGTTAGGGGACGGGGAGGGTTTAGGGTCGAGGTGAGGGTACGACAACGCTTTAGGGGGAGCGTACGTGTGAGGGCGCGGGTTAGTGTTAGCGTACGGGTTAGGATTAGGGGACGGGTGAGGGTCAGGCTTCGGGGAAGGGTTAGCGTTAGGGTTCGGGCTAGGGTTAGGGGACGGGGAGGGTTTAGGGTCCAGTTGAGGGTACGACAACGCTTTAGGGGGAGCGTACGTGTGAGGGCGCGGGTTAGTGTTAGCGTACGGGTTAGGATTAGGGGACGGGTGAGTGTCAGGCTTCGGGGAAGGGTTAGGGATAGGGTTCGGGCTAGGGTTAGGGTTAGGGGACGGGGACGGTTTAGGGTCCAGGTGACGGTACGACAACGCTTTAGGGAGAGCGTACGTGTGAGGGCGTGGGTTAGTGTTAGCGTACGGGTTAGGATTAGGGGACGGGTGAGGGTCAGGCTTCGGGGAAGGGTTAGGGTTAGGGTTCGGGCTAGGCTTAGGGTTAGGGGACGGGGAGGGTTTAGGGTCCAGGTGAGGGTACGACAACGCTTTAGGGGGAGCGTACTTGTGAGGGCGCGGGTTTGTGTTAGCGTACGGGTTAGGATTAGGGGATGGGTGAGGGTCAGGATTCGGGGAAGGGTTAGGGTTAGGGTTCGGGCTAGGGTTAGGGTTAGGGGACGAGGAGGGTTTAGGGTCCAGGTGAGGGTACGACAACGCTTTAGGGGGAGCGTACGTGTGAGGGTGCGGGTTAGCGTTAGCGTACGGGTTAGGATTAGGGGACGGGTGAGGGTCAGGCTTCGGGGAAGGGTTAGGGTTAGGGTTCGGGCTAGGGTTAGGGTTAGGGGACGGGGAGGGTTTAGGGTCCAGGTGAGGGTACGACAACGATTTAGGGGGAGCGTACGTGTGAGTGCGCGGGTTCGTGATAGCGTACGGGTTAGGATTAGGGGACGGGCGAGTGTCAGGCTTCGGGGAAGGGTTAGGGTTAGGGTTCGGGCTAGGGTTAGGGTTAGGGGACGGGGAGGGTTTAGGGTCCAGGTGAGGGTACGACAACGCTTTAGGGGGAGCGTACGTGTGAGGGCGCGGGTTAGTGTTAGCGTACGGGTTAGGATTAGGGGACGGGTGAGTGTCAGGCTTCGGGGAAGGGTTAGGGTTAGGGTTCGGGCTAGGGTTAGGGTTAGGGTTAGGGGACGGGGAGGGTTTAGGGTCGAGGTGAGGGTACGACAACGCTTTAGGGGGAGCGTACGTGTGAGGGCGCGGGTTAGTGTTAGCGTACGGGTTAGGATTAGGGGACGGGTGAGGGTCAGGCTTCGGGGAAGGGTTAGCGTTAGGGTTCGGGCTAGGGTTAGGGGACGGGGAGGGTTTAGGGTCCAGTTGAGGGTACGACAACGCTTTAGGGGGAGCGTACGTGTGAGGGCGCGGGTTAGTGTTAGCGTACGGGTTAGGATTAGGGGACGGGTGAGTGTCAGGCTTCTGGGAAGGGTTAGGGATAGGGTTCGGGCTAGGGTTAGGGTTAGGGGACGGGGACGGTTTAGGGTCCAGGTGACGGTACGACAACGCTTTAGGGAGAGCGTACGTGTGAGGGCGTGGGTTAGTGTTAGCGTACGGGTTAGGATTAGGGGACGGGTGAGGGTCAGGCTTCGGGGAAGGGTTAGGGTTAGGGTTCGGGCTAGGCTTAGGGTTAGGGGACGGGGAGGGTTTAGGGTCCAGGTGAGGGTACGACAACGCTTTAGGGGGAGCGTACTTGTGAGGGCGCGGGTTTGTGTTAGCGTACGGGTTAGGATTAGGGGATGGGTGAGGGTCAGGCTTCGGGGAAGGGTTAGGGTTAGGGTTCTGGCTAGGGTTAGGGTTAGGGGACGGGGAGGGTTTAGGGTCCAGGTGAGGGTACGACAACGCTTTAGGGGGAGCGTACGTGTGAGGGCGCGGGTTTGTGTTAGCGTACGGGTTAGGATTAGGGGATGGGTGAGGGTCAGGCTTCGGGGAAGGGTTAGGGTTAGGGTTCGGGCTAGGGTTAGTGTTAGGGGACGGGGAGGGTTTAGAGTCCAGGTGAGGGTACGACAACGCTTTAGGGGGAGCGTACGTGTGAGGGGGCGGGTTAGTGTTAGCGTACGGGTTAGGATTAGGGGACGTGTGAGGGTCAGGCTTCGGGGAAGGGTTAGGGTTAGGGTTCGGGCTAGGGTTAGGTTTAGGGGACGGGGAGGGTTTAGGGTCCAGGTGAGGGTACGACAACGCTTTAGGGGGAGCGTACGTGTGAGGGCGCGGGTTAGTGTTAGCGTACGGGTTAGGATTAGGGGACGTGTGAGGGTCAGGCTTCGGGGAAGGGTTAGGGTTAGGGTTCGGGCTAGGGTTAGGTTTAGGGGACGGGGAGGGCTTAGGGTCCAGGTGAGGGTACGACAACGCTTTAGGGGGAGCGTACGTGTGAGGGCGCGGGTTAGTGTTAGCGTACGGGTTAGGATTAGGGGACGGGTGAGGGTCAGGCTTCGGGGAAGGGTTAGGGTTAGGGTTCGGGCTAGGGTTAGGGTTAGGGGACGGGGAGGGTTTAGGGTCCAGGTGAGGGTACGACCACGCTTTAGGGGGGGCGTACGTGTGAGGGCGCGGGTTAGTGTTAGCGTACGGGTTAGGATTAGGGGACGGGTGAGGGTCAGGCTTCGGGGAAGGGTTAGGGTTAGGGTTCGGGCTAGGGTTAGGGTTAGGGGACGGGGAGGGTTTAGGGTCCAGGTCAGGGTACGACAACGCTTTAGGGGGAGCGTACGTGTGAGGGCGCGGGTTAGTGTTAGCGTACGGGTTAGGATTAGGGGACGGGTGAGGGTCAGGCTTCGGGGCAGGGTTAGGGTTAGGGTTCGGGCTAGGGTTAGGGTTAGGGGACGGGGACGGTTTAGGGTCCAGGTGACGGTACGACAACGCTTTAGGGAGAGCGTACGTGTGAGGGCGTGGGTTAGTGTTAGCGTACGGGTTAGGATTAGGGGCCGGGTGAGGGTCAGGCTTCGGGGAAGGGTTAGGATTAGGGTTCGGGCTAGGGTTAGGGTTAGGGGACGGGGAGGGTTTAGGGTCCTGGTGAAAGTACGACAACGCTTTAGAGAGAGCGTACGTGTGAGGGCGTGGGTTAGTGTTAGCGTACGGGTTAGGATTAGGGGACGGGTGAGGGTCAGGCTTCTGGGAAGTGTTAGGGTTAGGGTTCGGGCTAGGGTTAGGGTTAGGGGACGGGGAGGGTTTAGGGTCCAGGTGAGGGTACGACAACGCTTTAGGGGGAGCGTACGTGTGAGGGCGCGGGTTCGTGTTAGCGTACGGGTTAGGATTAGGGGACGGGCGAGTGTCAGGCTTCGGGGAAGGGTTAGGGTTAGGGTTCGGGCTAGGGTTAGGGTTAGGGGACGGGGAGGGTTTAGGGTCCAGGTGAGGGTACGACAACGCTTTAGGGGGAGCGTACGTGTGAGGGCGCGGGTTAGTGTTAGCGTACGGGTTAGGATTAGGGGACGGGTGAGTGTCAGGCTTCGGGGAAGGGTTAGGGATAGGGTTCGGGCTAGGGTTAGGGTTAGGGGACGGGGACGGTTTAGGGTCCAGGTGACGGTACGACAACGCTTTAGGGAGAGCGTACGTGTGAGGGCGTGGGTTAGTGTTAGCGTACGGGTTAGGATTAGGGGACGGGTGAGGGTCAGGCTTCGGGGAAGGGTTAGGGTTAGGGTTCGGGCTAGGCTTAGGGTTAGGGGACGGGGAGGGTTTAGGGTCCAGGTGAGGGTACGACAACGCTTTAGGGGGAGCGTACTTGTGAGGGCGCGGGTTTGTGTTAGCGTACGGGTTAGGATTAGGGGATGGGTGAGGGTCAGGATTCGGGGAAGGGTTAGGGTTAGGGTTCGGGCTAGGGTTAGGGTTAGGGGACGGGGAGGGTTTAGGGTCCAGGTGAGGGTACGACAAGGCTTTAGGGGGAGCGTACGTGTGAGGGTGCGGGTTAGCGTTAGCGTACGGGTTAGGATTAGGGGACGGGTGAGGGTCAGGCTTCGGGGAAGGGTTAGGGTTAGGGTTCGGGCTAGGGTTAGGGTTAGGGGACGGGGAGGGTTTAGGGTCCAGGTGAGGGTACGACAACGATTTAGGGGGAGCGTACGTGTGAGTGCGCGGGTTCGTGATAGCGTACGGGTTAGGATTAGGGGACGGGCGAGTGTCAGGCTTCGGGGAAGGGTTAGGGTTAGGGTTCGGGCTAGGGTTAGGGTTAGGGGACGGGGAGGGTTTAGGGTCCAGGTGAGGGTACGACAACGCTTTAGGGGGAGCGTACGTGTGAGGGCGCGGGTTAGTGTTAGCGTACGGGTTAGGATTAGGGGACGGGTGAGGGTCAGGCTTCGGGGAAGGGTTAGGGTTAGGGTTCGGGCTAGGGTTAGGGTTAGGGTTAGGGGACGGGGAGGGTTTAGGGTCGAGGTGAGGGTACGACAACGCTTTAGGGGGAGCGTACGTGTGAGGGCGCGGGTTAGTGTTAGCGTACGGGTTAGGATTAGGGGACGGGTGAGGGTCAGGCTTCGGGGAAGGGTTAGCGTTAGGGTTCGGGCTAGGGTTAGGGGACGGGGAGGGTTTAGGGTCCAGTTGAGGGTACGACAACGCTTTAGGGGGAGCGTACGTGTGAGGGCGCGGGTTAGTGTTAGCGTACGGGTTAGGATTAGGGGACGGGTGAGTGTCAGGCTTCTGGGAAGGGTTAGGGATAGGGTTCGGGCTAGGGTTAGGGTTAGGGGACGGGGACGGTTTAGGGTCCAGGTGACGGTACGACAACGCTTTAGGGAGAGCGTACGTGTGAGGGCGTGGGTTAGTGTTAGCGTACGGGTTAGGATTAGGGGACGGGTGAGGGTCAGGCTTCGGGGAAGGGTTAGGGTTAGGGTTCGGGCTAGGCTTAGGGTTAGGGGACGGGGAGGGTTTAGGGTCCAGGTGAGGGTACGACAACGCTTTAGGGGGAGCGTACTTGTGAGGGCGCGGGTTTGTGTTAGCGTACGGGTTAGGATTAGGGGATGGGTGAGGGTCAGGCTTCGGGGAAGGGTTAGGGTTAGGGTTCTGGCTAGGGTTAGGGTTAGGGGACGGGGAGGGTTTAGGGTCCAGGTGAGGGTACGACAACGCTTTAGGGGGAGCGTACGTGTGAGGGTGCGGGTTAGTGTTAGCGTACGGGTTAGGATTAGGGGACGGGTGAGGGTCAGGCTTCGGGGAAGGGTTAGGGTTAGGGTTCGGGCTAGGGTTAGGGTTAGGGGACGGGGAGGGTTTAGGGTCCAGGTGAGGGTACGACAACGCTTTAGGGGGAGCGTACGTGTGAGGGCGCGGGTTTGTGTTAGCGTACGGGTTAGGATTAGGGGATGGGTGAGGGTCAGGCTTCGGGGAAGGGTTAGGGTTAGGGTTCGGGCTAGGGTTAGTGTTAGGGGACGGGGAGGGTTTAGAGTCCAGGTGAGGGTACGACAACGCTTTAGGGGGAGCGTACGTGTGAGGGGGCGGGTTAGTGTTAGCGTACGGGTTAGGATTAGGGGACGTGTGAGGGTCAGGCTTCGGGGAAGGGTTAGGGTTAGGGTTCGGGCTAGGGTTAGGTTTAGGGGACGGGGAGGGTTTAGGGTCCAGGTGAGGGTACGACAACGCTTTAGGGGGAGCGTACGTGTGAGGGCGTGGGTTAGTGTTAGCGTACGGGTTAGGATTAGGGGACGTGTGAGGGTCAGGCTTCGGGGAAGGGTTAGGGTTAGGGTTCGGGCTAGGGTTAGGTTTAGGGGACGGGGAGGGCTTAGGGTCCAGGTGAGGGTACGACAACGCTTTAGGGGGAGCGTACGTGTGAGGGCGCGGGTTAGTGTTAGCGTACGGGTTAGGATTAGGGGACGGGTGAGGGTCAGGCTTCGGGGAAGGGTTAGGGTTAGGGTTCGGGCTAGGGTTAGGGTTAGGGGACGGGGAGGGTTTAGGGTCCAGGTGAGGGTACGACCACGCTTTAGGGGGGGCGTACGTGTGAGGGCGCGGGTTAGTGTTAGCGTACGGGTTAGGATTAGGGGACGGGTGAGGGTCAGGCTTCGGGGAAGGGTTAGGGTTAGGGTTCGGGCTAGGGTTAGGGTTAGGGGACGGGGAGGGTTTAGGGTCCAGGTCAGGGTACGACAACGCTTTAGGGGGAGCGTACGTGTGAGGGCGCGGGTTAGTGTTAGCGTACGGGTTAGGATTAGGGGACGGGTGAGGGTCAGGCTTCGGGGCAGGGTTAGGGTTAGGGTTCGGGCTAGGGTTAGGGTTAGGGGACGGGGACGGTTTAGGGTCCAGGTGACGGTACGACAACGCTTTAGGGAGAGCGTACGTGTGAGGGCGTGGGTTAGTGTTAGCGTACGGGTTAGGATTAGGGGCCGGGTGAGGGTCAGGCTTCGGGGAAGGGTTAGGATTAGGGTTCGGGCTAGGGTTAGGGTTAGGGGACGGGGAGGGTTTAGGGTCCTGGTGAAAGTACGACAACGCTTTAGGGAGAGCGTACGTGTGAGGGCGTGGGTTAGTGTTAGCGTACGGGTTAGGATTAGGGGACGGGTGAGGGTCAGGCTTCTGGGAAGTGTTAGGGTTAGGGTTCGGGCTAGGGTTAGGGTTAGGGGACGGGGAGGGTTTAGGGTCCAGGTGAGGGTACGACAACGCTTTAGGGGGAGCGTACGTGTGAGGGCGCGGGTTCGTGTTAGCGTACGGGTTAGGATTAGGGGACGGGCGAGTGTCAGGCTTCGGGGAAGGGTTAGGGTTAGGGTTCGGGCTAGGGTTAGGGTTAGGGGACGGGGAGGGTTTAGGGTCCAGGTGAGGGTACGACAACGCTTTAGGGGGAGCGTACGTGTGAGGGCGCGGGTTAGTGTTAGCGTACGGGTTAGGATTAGGGGACGGGTGAGGGTCAGGCTTCGGGGAAGGGTTAGGGTTAGGGTTCGGGCTAGGGTTAGGGTTAGGGTTAGGGGACGGGGAGGGTTTAGGGTCGAGGTGAGGGTACGACAATGCTTTAGGGGGAGCGTACGTGTGAGGGCGCGGGTTAGTGTTAGCGTACGGGTTAGGATTAGGGGACGGGTGAGGGTCAGGCTTCGGGGAAGGGTTAGCGTTAGGGTTCGGGCTAGGGTTAGGGGACGGGGAGGGTTTAGGGTCCAGTTGAGGGTACGACAACGCTTTAGGGGGAGCGTACGTGTGAGGGCGCGGGTTAGTGTTAGCGTACGGGTTAGGATTAGGGGACGGGTGAGGGTCAGGCTTCGGGGAAGGGTTAGGGTTAGGGTTCGGGCTAGGGTTAGGGTTAGGGGACGGGGACGGTTTAGGGTCCAGGTGACGGTACGACAACGCTTTAGGGAGAGCGTACGTGTGAGGGCGTGGGTTAGTGTTAGCGTACGGGTTAGGATTAGGGGACGGGTGAGGGTCAGGCTTCGGGGAAGGGTTAGGGTTAGGGTTCGGGCTAGGCTTAGGGTTAGGGGACGGGGAGGGTTTAGGGTCCAGGTGAGGGTACGACAACGCTTTAGGGGGAGCGTACTTGTGAGGGCGCGGGTTTGTGTTAGCGTACGGGTTAGGATTAGGGGATGGGTGAGGGTCAGGCTTCGGGGAAGGGTTAGGGTTAGGGTTCGGGCTAGGGTTAGGGTTAGGGGACGGGGAGGGTTTAGGGTCCAGGTGAGGGTACGACAACGCTTTAGGGGGAGCGTACGTGTGAGGGTGCGGGTTAGTGTTAGCGTACGGGTTAGGATTAGGGGACGGGTGAGGGTCAGGCTTCGGGGAAGGGTTAGGGTTAGGGTTCGGGCTAGGGTTAGGGTTAGGGGACGGGGAGGGTTTAGGGTCCAGGTGAGGGTACGACAACGCTTTAGGGGGAGCGTACGTGTGAGGGCGCGGGTTTGTGTTAGCGTACGGGTTAGGATTAGGGGATGGGTGAGGGTCAGGCTTCGGGGAAGGGTTAGGGTTAGGGTTCGGGCTAGGGTTAGTGTTAGGGGACGGGGAGGGTTTAGAGTCCAGGTGAGGGTACGACAACTCTTTAGGGGGAGCGTACGTGTGAGGGGGCGGGTTAGTGTTAGCGTACGGGTTAGGATTAGGGGACGTGTGAGGGTCAGGCTTCGGGGAAGGGTTAGGGTTAGGGTTCGGGCTAGGGTTAGGTTTAGGGGACGGGGAGGGTTTAGGGTCCAGGTGAGGGTACGACAACGCTTTAGGGGGAGCGTCCGTGTGAGGGCGCGAGTTAGTTTTAGCGTACGGGTTAGGATTAGGGGACGGGTGAGGGTCAGGCTTCGGGGAAGGGTTAGGGTTAGGGTTCGGGCTAGGGTTAGGGTTAGGGGACGGGGAGGGTTTAGGGTCCAAGTGAGGGTACGACAACGCTTTAGGGGGGGCGTACGTGTGAGGGCGCGGGTTAGTGTTAGCGTACGGGTTAGGATTAGGGGACGTGTGAGGGTCAGGCTTCGGGGAAGGGTTAGGGTTAGGGTTCGGGCTAGGGTTAGGTTTAGGGGACGGGGAGGGTTTAGGGTCCAGGTGAGGGTACGACAACGCTTTAGGGGGAGCGTACGTGTGAGGGCGCGGGTTAGTGTTAGCGTACGGGTTAGGATTAGGGGACGGGTGAGGGTCAGGCTTCGGGGAAGGGTTAGGGTTAGAGTTCGGGCTAGGGTTAGGGTTAGGGGACGGGGAGGGTTTAGGGTCCAGGTGAGGGTACGACAACGCTTTAGGGGGGGCGTACGTGTGAGGGCGCGTGTTAGTGTTAGCGTACGGGTTAGGATTAGGGGACGGGTGAGGGTCAGGCTTCGGGGAAGGGTTAGGGTTAGGGTTCGGGCTAGGGTTAGGGTTAGGGGACGGGGAGGGTTTAGGGTCCATGTCAGGGTACGACAACGCTTTAGGGGGAGCGTACGTGTGAGGGCGCGGGTTAGTGTTAGCGTACGGGTTAGGATTAGGGGACGGGTGAGGGTCAGGCTTCGGGGAAGGGTTAGGGTTAGGGTTCGGGCTAGGGTTAGGGTTATGGGACGGGGACGGTTTAGGGTCCAGGTGACGGTACGACAACGCTTTAGGGAGAGCGTACGTGTGAGGGCGTGGGTTAGTGTTAGCGTACGGGTTAGGATTAGGGGCCGGGTGAGGGTCAGGCTTCGGGGAAGGGTTAGGGTTAGGGTTCGGGCTAGGGTTAGGGTTAGGGGACGGGGAGGGTTTAGGGTCCTGGTGACAGTACGACAACGCTTTAGGGAGAGCGTACGTGTGAGGGCGCGGATTAGTGTTAGCGTACGGGTTAGGATTAGGGGACGGGTGAGGGTCAGGCTTCGGGGAAGGGTTAAGGTTAGGGTTCTGGCTAGGGTTAGGGTTAGGGGACGGGGAGGGTTTAGGGTCCAGGTGAGGGTACGACAATGCTTTAGGGGGAGCGTACATGTGAGGGCGCGGTTAGTGTTAGCGTACGGGTTAGGATTAGGGGACGGGTGAGGATCAGGCTTCGGGGAAGGGTTAGGGTTAGGGTTCGGGCTAGGGTTAGGGTTAGGGGACGGGGAGGTTTTAGGGTCCAGGTGAGGGTACGACAATGCTTTAGGGGGAGCGTACGTGTGAGGGCGCGGGTTAGTGTTAGCGTACGGGTTAGGATTAGGGGACGGGTGAGGGTCAGACTTCAGGGAAGGGTTAGTGTTAGGGTTCGGGCTAGGGTTAGGGTTAGGGGACGGGGAGGGTTTAGGGTCCAGTTGAGGGTACGACAACGCTTTAGGTGGAGCGTACGTGTGAGGGCGCAGGTTAGAGTTAGCGTACGGGTTAGGATTAGGGGACGGGTGAGGGTAAGGCTTCGGCAAAGGGTTAGGGTTAGGGTTCGGGCTAGGGTTAGGGTTAGGGGACGCGACGGTTTAGGGTCCAGGTGACGGTACGACAACGCTTTAGGGAGAGCGTACGTGTGAGGGCGTGGGTTAGTGTTAGCGTACTGGTTAGGATTAGGGGACGGCTGAGGGTCAGGCTTCGGGGAAGGGTTAGGGTTAGGGTTTGGGCTAGGGTTAGGGTTAGGGGACGGGGAGGGTTTAGGGTCCAGGTGAGGGTACGACAACGCTTTAGGGGGAGCGTACGTGTGAGGGCGTTGGTTAGTGTTAGCGTACGGGTTAGGATTAGGGGACGGGTGAGGGTCAGGCTTCGGGGAAGGGTTAGGGTTAGGGTTCGGGCTAGGGTTAGGGTTAGGGGACGGGGAGGGTTTAGGGTCCAGTTGACGGTACGACAACGCTTTAGGGGGAGCGTACGTGTGAGGGCACGGGTTAGTGTTAGCGTACGGGTTAGGATTAGGGGACGGGTGAGGGTAAGGCTTCGGGGAAGGGTTAGGGTTAGGGTTCGGGCTAGGGTTAGGGTTAGGGGACGGGGACGGTTTAGGGTCCAGGTGACGGTACGACAACGCTTTAGGGAGAGCGTACGTGTGAGGGCGTGGGTTAGTGTTAGCGTACGGGTTAGGATTAGGGGACGGGTGAGGGTCAGGCTTCGGGGAAGATTTAGGGTTAGGGTTCGGGCTAGGGTTAGGGTTAGGGGACGGGGACGGTTTAGGGTCCAGAAGAGGGTACGACAACGCTTTAGGGGGATCGTACATGTGAGGGCGCGGGTTAGTGTTAGCGTACGGGTTAGGATTAGGGAACGGGGGAGGGTCAGGCTTCGGGGAAGGGTTAGGGTTAGGGTTCGGGCTAGGGTTAGGGTTAGGGGACGGGGAGGGTTTAGGGTCCAGGTGAGGGTACGACAACGATTTAGGGGGAGCGTACGTGTGAGTGCGCGGGTTCGTGTTAGCGTACGGGTTAGATTTAGGGGACGGGCGAGTGTCAGGCTTCGGGGAAGGGTTAGGGTTAGGGTTCGGGCTAGGGTTAGGGTTAGGGGACGGGGAGGGTTTAGGGTCCAGGTGAGGGTACGACAACGCTTTAGGGGGAGCGTACGTGTGAGGGCGCGGGTTAGTGTTAGCGTACGGGTTAGGATTAGGGGACGGGTGAGGGTCAGGCTTCGGGGAATGGTTAGCGTTAGGGTTCGGGCTAGGGTTAGGGTTAGGGGACGGGGAGGGTTTAGGGTCCTGTTGAGGGTACGACAACGCTTTAGGGGGAGCGTACGTGTGAGGGCGCGGGTTAGTGTTAGCGTACGGGTTAGGATTAGGGGACGGGTGAGGGTCAGGCTTCGGGGATGTGTTAGGGTTAGGGTTCGGGCTAGTGTTAGGGTTAGGGGACGGGGAGGGTTTAGGGTCCAGGTGAGGGTACGACAACGCTTTAAGGGGAGCGTACGTGTGAGTGCGCGGGTTAGTGTTAGCGTACGGTTTAGGATTAGGGGACGGGTGAGGGTCAGGCTTCGGGGAAGGGTTAGGGTTAGGATTCGGGCTAGGGTTAGGGTTAGGGGACGGGGAGGGTTTAGGGTCCAAGTGAGGGTACGACAACGCTTTAGGGGGGGCGTACGTGTGAGGGCGCGGGTTAGTGTTAGCGTACGGGTTAGGATTAGGGGACGGGTGAGGGTCAGGCTTCGGGGAAGGGTTAGGGTTAGGGTTCGGGCTATGGTTAGGGTTAGGGGACGGGGAGGGTTTAGGGTCCAGGTCAGGGTACGACAACGCTTTAGGGGGAGCGTACGTGTGAGGGCGCGGGTTAGTTATAGCGTACGGGTTAGGATTAGGGGACGGGTGAGGGTCAGGCTTCGGGGAAGGGTTAATGTTAGGGTTCGGGCTAGGGTTAGGGTTAGGGGACGGGGACGGTTTAGGGTCCAGGTGACGGTACGACAACGCTTTAGGGAGAGCGTACGTGTGAGGGCGTGGGTTAGTGTTAGCGTACGGGTTAGGATTAGGGGCCGGGTGAGGGTCAGGCTTCGGGGAAGGGTTAGGGTTAGGGTTCGGGCTAGGGTTAGGGTTAGGGGACAGGGAGGGTTTAGGGTCCTGGTGACAGTACGACAACGCTTTAGGGAGAGCGTACGTGTGAGGGCGTGGGTTAGTGTTAGCTTACGGGTTAGGATTAGGGGACGGGTGAGGGTCAGGCTTCGGGGAAGGGTTAAGGTTAGGGTTCTGGCTAGGGTTAGGGTTAGGGGACGGGGAGGGTTTAGGGGCCAGGTGAGGGTACGACAATGCTTTAGGGGGAGCGTACGTGTGAGGGCGCGGGTTAGTGTTAGCGTACGGGTTAGGATTAGGGGACGGGTGAGGGTCAGGCTTCGGGGAAGGGTTAGGGTTAGGGTTCGGGCTGGGTTAGGGTTAGGGGACGGGGAGGTTTTAGGGTCCAGGTGAGGTTACGACAATGCTTTAGGGGGAGCGTACGTGTGAGGGCGCGGGTTAGTGTTAGCGTACGGGTTAGGATTAGGGGACGGGTGAGGGTCAGACTTCAGGGAAGGGTTAGGGTTAGGGTTCGGGCTAGGGTTAGGGTTAGGGGACGGGGAGGGTTTAGGGTCCAGTTGAGGGTACGACAACGCTTTAGGTGGAGCGTACGTGTGAGGGCGCAGGTTAGAGTTAGCGTACGGGTTAGGATTAGGGGACGGGTGAGGGTAAGGCTTCGGCAAAGGGTTAGGGTTAGGGCTCGGGCTAGGGTTAGGGTTAGGGGACGGGGACGGTTTAGGGTCCAGGTGACGGTACGACAACGCTTTAGGGAGAGCGTACGTGTGAGGGCGTGGGTTAGTGTTAGCGTACTGGTTAGGATTAGGGGCCGGCTGAGGGTCAGGCTTCGGGGAAGGGTTAGGGTTAGGGTTTGGGCTAGGGTTAGGGTTAGGGGACGGGGAGGGTTTAGGGTCCAGTTGAGGATACGACAACGCTTTAGGGGGAGCGTACGTGTGAGGGCGCGGGTTAGTGTTAGCGTACGGGTTAGGATTAGGGGACGGGTGAGGGTCAGACTTCGGGGAAGGGTTAGGGTTAGGGTTCGGGCTAGGGTTAGGGTTTGGGGACGGGGAGGGTTTAGGGTCCAGGTGAGGGTACGACAACGCTTTAGGGGGAGCGTACGTGTGAGGGCGCGGTTTAGTGTTAGCATACGGGTTAGGATTAGGGGACGGGTGAGGGTCAGGCTTCGGGGAAGGGTTAGGGTTAGGGTTCGGGCTAGGGTTAGGGTTAGGGGACGGGGAGGGTTTAGGGTCCAGGTGAGGGTACGACAATGCTTTAGGGGGAGCGTACGTGTGAGGGCGCGGGTTAGTGTTAGCGTACGGGTTAGGATTAGGGGACGGGTGAGGGTCAGGCTTCGGGGAAGTGTTAGGGTTAGGGTTCGGGCTAGGGTTAGGGTTAGGGGACGGGGAGGGTTTAGGGTCCAGTTGAGGGTACGACAACGCTTTATGGGGAGCGTACGTGTGAGGGCACGGGTTAGTGTTAGCGTACGGGTTAGGATTAGGGGACGGGTGAGGGTAAGGCTTCGGGGAAGGGTTAGGGTTAGGGTTCGGGCTAGGGTTAGGGTTAGGGGACGGGGACGGTTTAGGGTCCAGGTGACGGTACGACAACGCTTTAGGGAGAGTGTACGTGTGAGGGCGTGGGTTAGTGTTAGCGTACGGGTAAGGATTAGGGGACGGGTGAGGGTCAGGCTTCGGGGAAGGTTTAGGGATAGGGTTCGGGCTAGGGTTAGGGTTAGGGGACGGGGACGGTTTAGGGTCCAGGAGAGGGTACGACAACGCTTTAGGGGGATCGTACATGTGAGGGCGCGGGTTAGTGTTAGCGTACGGGTTAGGATTAGGGGACGGGGGAGGGTCAGGCTTCGGGGAAGGGTTAGGGTTAGGGGACGGGGAGGGTTTAGGGTCCAGGTGAGGGTACGACAACGCTTTAGGGGGAGCGTACGTGTGAGGGTGCGGGTTAGTGTTAGAGTACGGGTTAGGATTAGGGGACGGGTGAGGGTCAGGCTTTGGGGAAGTGTTAGGGTTAGGGTTCGGGCTAGGGTTAGGGTTAGGGGACGGGGAGGGTTTAGGGTCCAGGTGAGGGTACGACAACACTTTAGGGGGAGTGTACGTGTGAGGGCGCAGGTTAGTGTTAGCGTACGGGTTAGGATTAGGGGACGGGTGAGGGTCAGGCTTCGGGGAACGGTTAGGGTTAGGGTTCGGGCTAGGGTTAGGGTTAGGGGACGGGGAGGGTTTAGGGTCCAGGTGAGGGTACGACAACGCTTTAGGGGGAGCATACGTGTGAGGACGTGGGTTAGTGTTAGCGTACGGGTTAGGATTAGGGGACGGGTGAGGGTCAGGCTTCTGGGAAGTGTTAGGGTTAGGGTTCGAGCTAGGGTTAGGGTTAGGGGACGGGGAGGGTTTAGGGTCCAGTTGAGGGTACGACAACGCTTTAGGGGGAGCGTACGTGTGAGGGCGCGGGTTAGTGTTAGCGTACGGGTTAGGATTAGGGGACGGGTGAGGGTCAGACTTCGGGGAAGGGTTAGGGTTAGGGTTCGGGCTAGGGTTAGGGTTTGGGGACGGGGAGGGTTTAGGGTCCAGGTGTGGGTACGACAACGCTTTAGGGGGAGCGTACGTGTGAGGGCGCGGTTTAGTGTTAGCATACGGGTTAGGATTAGGGGACGGGTGAGGGTCAGGCTTCGGGGAAGGGTTAGGGTTAGGGTTCGGGCCAGGGTTAGGGTTAGGGAAAGGGGAGGGTTTAGGGTCCAGGTGAGGGTACGACAACGCTATAGGGGGAGCGTACGTGTGAGGGCGCGTGTTAGTATTAGCGTACGGGTTAGGATTAGGGGACGGGTGAGGGTCAGGCTTCGGGGAAGGGTTAGGGTTAGGGTTCGGGCTAGGGTTAGGGTTAGGGGACGGGGACGGTTTAGGGTCCAGGTGACGGTACGACAACGCTTTAGGGAGAGCGTACGTGTGAGGGCGCAGGTTAGTGTTAGCGTACGGGTTAGGATTAGGGGACGGGTGAGGGTCAGGCTTCTGGGAAGTGTTAGGGTTAGGGTTCTGGCTAGGGTTAGGGTTAGGGGACGGGGACGGTTTAGGGTCCAGGTGAGGGTACGACAAAGCTTTAGGGGGAGCGTACGTGTGAGGGCGCGTGTTAGTGTTAGCGTACGGGTTAGGATTAGGGGACGGGTGAGGTTCAGGCTTTGGGGAAGGGTTAGGGTTAGGGTTCGGGCTAGGGTTAGGGTTAGGGGACGGGGAAGGTTTAGGGTCCAGGTGAGGGTACGACAACGCTTTAGGGGGAGCGTACGTGTGAGGGCGCGGGTTAGTGTTAGCGTACGGGTTAGGATTAGGGGACGGGTGAGGGTCAGGCTTTGGGGAAGTGTTAGGTTTAGGGTTCGGGCTAGGGTTAGGGTTAGGGGACGGGGACAGTTTAGGGTCCAGGTGAGGGTACGACAACACTTTAGGGGGAGCGTACGTGTGAGGGCGCAGGTTAGTGTTAGCGTACGGGTTAGGATTAGGGGACGGGTGAGGGTCAGGCTTCGGGGAAGGGTTAGGGTTAGGGTTCGGGCTAGGGTTAGGGTTAGGGGACGGGGAGGGTTTAGGGTCCAGGTGAGGGTACGACAACGCTTTAGGGGGAGCGTACGTGTGAGGGCGTGGGTTAGTGTTAGCGTACGGGTTAGGATTAGGGGACGGGTGAGGGTCAGGCTTCGGGGAAGGGTTAGGGTTAGGATTCGGGCTAGGGTTAGGGTTAGGGGACCGGGACGGTTTGGGTCCAGGTGACGGTACGACAACGCTTTAGGGAGAGCGTACGTGTGAGGGCGTGGGTTAGTGTTAGCGTACGGGTTAGGATTAGGGGACGGGTGAGGGTCAGGCTTTGGGGAAGTGTTAGGGTTAGGGTTCGGGCTAGGGTTAGGGTTTGGGGACGGGGAGGGTTTAGGGTCCAGGTGAGGGTACGACAACGCTTTAGGGGGAGCGTACGTGTGAGGGCGCGGTTTAGTGTTAGCATACGGGTTAGGATTAGGGGACGGGTGAGGGTCAGGCTTCGGGGAAGGGTTAGGGTTAGGGTTCGGGTTACGGTTAGGGAAAGGGGAGGGTTTAGGGTCCACGTGAGGGTACGACAACGCTTTAGGGGGAGCGTACGTGTGAGGGCGCGGGTTAGTATTAGCGTACGGGTTAGGATTAGGGGACGGGTGAGGGTCAGGCTTTGGGGAAGTTTTACAGTTAGGGTTCGGGCTAGGGTTAGGGTTAGGGGACGGGGACGGTTTAGGGTCCAGGTGAGGGTACGACAACACTTTAGGGGGAGCGTACGTGTGAGGGCGCAGGTTAGTGTTAGCGTACGGGTTAGGATTAGGGGACGTGTGAGGGTCAGGCTTCTGGGAAGTGTTAGGGTTAGGGTTTTGGCTAGGGTTAGGGTTAGGGGACGGGGACGGTTTACGGTCCAGGTGAGGGTACGCAACGCTTTAGGGGGAGCGTACGTGTGAGGGCGCGGGTTAGTGTTAGCGTACGGGTTAGGATTAGGGGACGGGTGAGGGTCAGGCTTCGGGGAAGGTTTAGGGTTAGGGTTCGGGCTAGGGTTAGGGTTAGGGGACGGGGACGGTTTAGGGTCCAGGTGACGGTATGACAATGCTTTAGGGGGAGCATACGTGTGAGAGCGTGGGTTAGTGTTAGCGTACTGGTTAGGATTAGGGGACGGGTGAGGGTCAGGCTTCGGGGAAGGGTTAGGGTTAGGGTTCGGGCTAGGGTTAGGGTTAGGGGACGGGGAGGGTTTAGGGTCCAGGTGAGTGTACGACAACGCTTTAGGGGGAGCGTACGTGTGAGGGCGTGGGTTAGTGTTAGCGTACGGGTTAGGATTAGGGTACGGGTGAGGGTCAGGCTTCGGGGAAGGGTTAGGGTTAGGGTTCGGACTAGGGTTAGGGTTAGGGGACGGGGAGGGTTTAGGGTCCAGGTGAGGGTACGACAAAGCTTTAAGTGGAGCATACGTGCGAGGGCGCGGGTTAGTGTTAGCGTACGGGTTAGGATTAGGGGACGGGTGAGGGTCAGGCTTCGGGGAAGGGTTAGGGTTAGGGTTCGAGCTAGGGTTAGGGTTAGGGCACGGGGAGGGTTTAGGGTCCAGTTGAGTGTACGACAACGCTTTAGGGGGAGCGTACGTGTGAGGGCGCGGGTTAGTGTTAGCCTACGGGTTAGGATTAGGGGACGGGTGAGGGTCAGGCTTCGGGGAAGGGTTAGGGTTAGGGTTCGGGCTAGGGTTAGGGTTAGGGGACGGGGACGGTTTGGGTCCAGGTGACGGTACGACATCGCTTTAGGGAGAGCGTACGTGTGAGGGCGTGGGTTAGTGTTAGCGTACGGGTTAGGATTAGGGGACGGGTGAGGGTCAGACTTCGGGGAAGGGTTAGTATAGGGTTCGGGCTAGGGTTAGGGTTTGGGGACGGGGAGGGTTTAGGGTCCAGGTGAGGGTACGACAACGCTTTAGGGGGAGCGTACGTGTGAGGGCGCGGTTTAGTGTTAGCATACGGGTTAGGATTAGGGGACGGGTGAGGGTCAGGCTTCGGGGAAGGGTTAGCGTTAGGGTTCGGGCTAGGGTTAGGGTTAGGGAAAGGGGAGGGTTTAGGGTCCAGGTGAGGGTAAGACAACGCTTTAGGGGGAGCGTACGTGTGAGGGCGCGGGTTAGTGTTAGCGTACGGGTTAGGATTATGGGACGGGTGAGGGTCAGGCTTCGGGGAAGGGTTAGGGTTAGGGTTCGGGCTAGGGTTAGGGTTAGGGGACGGGGACGGTTTAGGGTCCAGGTGACGGTACGACAACGCTTTAGGGAGAGCGTACGTGTGAGGGCGTGGGTTAGTGTTAGCGTACGGGTTAGGATTAGGGGACGGGTGAGGGTCAGGCTTCGGGGAAGGGTTAGGGTTAGGGTTCGGGCTAGGGTTAGGGTTAGGGGACGGGGAGGGTTTAGGGTCCAGGTGAGGGTACGACAACGCTTTAGGGGGAGCGTACGTGTGAGGGCGCGGGATAGTGTTAGCGTACGGGTTAGGATTAGGGGACGGGTGAGGGTCAGGGTTTTGGGAAGTTTTAGGGTTAGGGTTCGGGCTAGGGTTAGGGTTAGCGGACGGGGACGGTTTAGGGTCCAGGTGAGGGTACGACAACACTTTAGGGGGAGCGTACGTGTGAGGGCGCGGGTTAGTGTTAGCGTACGGGTTAGGATTAGGGGACGGGTGAGGGTCAGGCTTCTGGGAAGTGTTAGGGTTAGGGTTCTGGCTAGGGTTAGGGTTAGGGGACGGGGACGGTTTAGGGTCCAGGTGAGGGTACGACAACGCTTTAGGGGGAGCGTACGTGTGAGGGCGCGTGTTAGTGTTAGCGTACGGGTTAGGATTAGGGGACGGGTGAGGGTCAGGCTTCGGGGAAGGGTTAGGTTTAGGGTTCGGGCTAGGGTTAGGGTTAGGGGACGGGGAGGGTTTAGGGTCCAGGTGAGGGTACGACAACGCTTTAGGGGGAGCGTACGTGTGAGGGCGCGGGTTAGTGTTAGCGTACGGGTTAGGATTAGGGTACGGGTGAGGGTCAGGCTTCGGGGAAGGGTTAGGGTTAGGGTTCGGACTAGGGTTAGGGTTAGGGGACGGGGAGGGTTTAGGGTCCAGGTGAGGATACGACAAAGCTTTAGGTGGAGCGTACGTGTGAGGGCGCGGGTTAGTGTTAGCGTACGGGTTAGGATTAGGGGACGGGTGAGGGTCACACTTCGGGGAAGGGTTAGGGTTAGGGTTCTGGCTAGGGTTAGGGTTAGGGGACGGGGAGGGTTTAGGGTCCAGGTGAGTGTACGACAACGCTTTAGGGGGAGCGTACGTGTGAGGGCGTGGGTTAGTGTTAGCGTACGGGTTAGGGTTCGGGCTAGGGTTAGGGTTAGGGGACGGGGAGGGTTTAGGGTCCACGTGAGTGTACGACAACGCTTTAGGGGGAGCGTACGTGTGAGGGCGTGGGTTAGTGTTAGCGTACGGGTTAGGATTAGGAGACGGGTGAGGGTCAGGCTTCGGGGAAGGGTTAGGGTTAGGGTTCGGACTAGGGTTAGGGTTAGGGGACGGGGAGGGTTTAGGGTCCAGGTGAGGGTACGACAAAGCTTTAGGTGGAGCGTACGTGCGAGGGCGCGGGTTAGTGTTAGCGTACGGGTTAGGATTAGGGGACGGGTGAGGGTCAGGCTTCGGGGAAGGGTTAGGTTTAGGGTTCGAGCTAGGGTTAGGGTTAGGGGACGGGGAGGGTTTAGGGTCCAGTTGAGGGTACGACAACGCTTTAGGGGGAGCGTACGTGTGAGGGCGTGGGTTAGTGTTAGCGTACGGGTTAGGATTAGGGGACGGGTGAGGGTCAGGCTTCGGGGAAGGGTTAGGGTTAGGGTTCGAGCTAGGGTTAGGGTTAGGGGACGGGGAGGTTTTAGGGTCCAGGTGAGGGTACGACAACGCTTTAGGGGGAGCGTACGTGTGAGGGCGCGGGTTAGTGTTAGCGTACGGGTTAGGATTAGGGGACGGGTGAGGGTCAGGCTTTGGGGAAGTTTTAGGGTTAGGGTTCGGGCTAGGGTTAGGGTTAGGGGAGGGGGACGGTTTAGGGTCCAGGTGAGGGTACGACAACACTTTAGGGGGAGCGTACGTGTGAGGGCGCAGGTTAGTGTTAGTGTACGGGTTAGGATTAGGGGACGGGTGAGGGTCAGGCTTCGGGGAAGGGTTAGGGTTAGGGTTCGGGCTAGGGTTAGGGTTAGGGGACGGGGACGGTTTAGGGTCCAGGTGACGGTATGACAACGCTTTAGGTGGAGCGTACGTGTGAGGGCGTGGGTTAGTGTTAGCGTACGGGTTAGGATTAGGGGACGGGTGAGGGTCAGGCTTCGGGGAAGGGTTAGGGTTAGGGTTCGGGCTAGGGTTAGGGTTAGGGGACGGGGAGGGTTTAGGGTCCAGGTGAGGGTACGACAACGTTTTAGGGGGAGCGTACGTGTGAGGGCGCGGGTTAGTGTTAGCGTACGGGTTAGGATTAGGGGACGGGTGAGGGTCAGGCTTTGGGGAAGTTTTAGGGTTAGGGTTCGGGCTAGGGTTAGGGTTAGGGGACGGGGACGGTTTAGGGTCCAGTTGAGGGTACGACAACGCTTTAGGGGGAGCGTACGTGTGAGGGCGCGGGTTAGTGTTAGCGTACGGGTTAGGATTAGGGGACGGGTGAGGGTCAGGCTTCGGGGAAGGGTTAGGGTTAGGGTTCGGGCTAGGGTTAGGGTTAGGGGACGGGGACGGTTTGGGTCCAGGTGACGGTACGACATCGCTTTAGGGAGAGCGTACGTGTGAGGGCGTGGGTTAGTGTTAGCGTACGGGTTAGGATTAGGGGACGGGTGAGGGTCAGACTTCGGGGAAGGGTTAGGGTTAGGGTTCGGGCTAGGGTTAGGGTTTGGGGACGGGGAGGGTTTAGGGTCCAGGTGAGGGTACGACAACGCTTTAGGGGGAGCGTACGTGTGAGGGCGCGGTTTAGTGTTAGCATACGGGTTAGGATTAGGGGACGGGTGAGTGTCAGGCTTTGGGGAAGGGTTAGGGTTAGGGTTCGGGCTAGGGTTAGGGTTAGGGAAAAGGGAGGGTTTAGGGTCCAGGTGAGGGTACGACAACGCTTTAGGGGGAGCGTACGTGTGAGGGCGCGGGTTAGTGTTAGCGTACGGGTTAGGATTAGGGGACGGGTGAGGGTCAGGCTTCGGGGAAGGGTTAGGTTTAGGGTTCGGGCTAGGGTTAGGGTTAGGGGACGGGGACGGTTTAGGGTCCAGGTGACGGTACGACAACGCTTTAGGGAGAGCGTACGTGTGAGGGCGCGGGTTAGTGTTAGCGTACGGGTTAGGATTAGGGGACGGGTGAGGGTCAGGCTTTGGGGAAGTTTTAGGGTTAGGGTTCGGGCTAGGGTTAGGGTTAGGGGACGGGGACGGTTTAGGGTCCAGGTGAGGGTACGACAACACTTTAGGGGGAGCGTACGTGTGAGGGCGCAGGTTAGTGTTAGTGTACGGGTTAGGATTAGGGGACGGGTGAGGGTCAGGCTTCTGGGAAGTGTTAGGGTTAGGGTTCTGGCTAGGGTTAGGGGACGGGGACGGTTTAGGGTCCAGGTGAGGGTACGACAACGCTTTAGGGGGAGCGTACGTGTGAGGGCGTGGGTTAGTGTTAGCGTACGGGTTAGGATTAGGGGACGGGTGAGGGTCAGGCTTCGGGGAAGTGTTAGGGTTAGGGTTCGGGCTAGGGTTAGGATTAGGGGACAGGGAGGGTTTAGGGTCCAGGTGAGGGTACGACAACGCTTTAGGGGGAGCGTACGTGTGAGGGCGTGGGTTAGTGTTAGCGTACGGGTTAGGATTAGGGGATGGCTGAGTGTCAGGCTTCGGGGAAGGGTTAGGGTTAGGGTTCGGGCTAGGGTTAGGTTTAGGGGACGGGGACGGTTTAGGGTCCAGGTGATAGTACGACAACACTTTAGGGAGAGCGTACGTGTGAGGGCGCGGGTTAGTGTTAGCATACGGGTTAGGATTAGGGGACGGGTGAGGGTCAGGCTTCGGGGAAGGGTTAGGGTTAGGGTTCGGGCTAGGGTTAGGGTTAGGGGACGGGGAGGGTTTAGGGTCCAGGTGAGGGTACGACAACGCTTTAGGGGGAGCGTACGTGTGAGGGCGCGGGTTAGTGTTAGCGTACGGGTTAGGATTAGGGGACGGCTGCGGGTCAGGCTTCGATGAAGGGTTAGGGTTAGGGTTCGGGCTAGGGTTAGGGTTAGGGGACGGGGATGGTTTAGGGTCCAGGTGACGGTACGACAACGCTTTAGGGAGAGCGTACGTGTGAGGGCGTGGGTTAGTGTTAGCGTACGGGTTAGGATTAGGGGACGGGTGAGGGTCAGGCTTCGGGGAAGGGTTAGGGTTAGGGTTCGGGCTAGGGTTAGGGTTAGGGGACGGGGACGGTTTAGGGTCCAGGTGACGGTACGACAACGCTTCAGGGGGAGCGTACGTGTGAGGGCGTGGGTTAGTGTTAGCATACTGGTTAGGATTAGGGGACGGCTGAGGGTCAGGCTTCGGGGAAGGGTTAGGGTTAGGGTTTGGGCTAGGGTTAGGGTTAGGGGATGGGGAGGGTTTAGGGTCCAGGTGAGGGTACGACAACGCTTTAGGGGGAGCGTACGTGTGAGGGCGTGGGTTAGTGTTAGCGTACGGGTTAGGATTAGGGGACGGGTGAGGGTCAGGCTTCGGGGAAGGGTTAGGGTTAGGGTTCGGGCTAGGGTTAGGGTTAGGGGACGGGGAGGGTTTAGGGTCCAGGTGAGGGTACGACAACGCTTTAGGGGGAGCGTACGTGTGAGGGCGCGGGTTAGTGTTAGCGTACGGGTTAGGATTAGGAGACAGGTGAGGGTCAGGCTTCGGGGAAGGGTTAGGGTTAGGGTTCGGGCTAGGGTTAGGGTTAGGGGACGGGGAGGGTTCAGGGTCCAGGTGAGGGTACAACAACGCTTTAGGGGGAGCGTACGTGTGAGGGCGCGGGTTAGTGTTAGCGTACGGGTTAGGATTAGGGGACGGGTGAGGGTCAGGCTTCGGGGAAGGGTTAGGGTTCGGGCTC
Organism: Delphinus delphis; assembly: GCF_949987515.2. NCBI lineage: Eukaryota > Metazoa > Chordata > Mammalia > Artiodactyla > Delphinidae > Delphinus > Delphinus delphis. Next base: position 24,458,012 of record NC_082692.2, on the reverse strand, counting down.
GGGCTAGGGTTAGGGTTAGGGGACGGGGACGGTTTAGGGTCCAGGTGACGGTACGACAACGCTTTAGGGAGAGCGTACGTGTGAGGGCGTGGGTTAGTGTTAGCGTACGGGTTAGGATTAGGGGACGGGTGAGGGTCAGGCTTCGGGGAAGGGTTAGGGTTAGGGTTCGGGCTAGGGTTAGGGTTAGGGGACGGGGACGGTTTAGGGTCCAGGTGACGGTACGACAACGCTTTAGGGGGAGCGTACGTGTGAGGGCGTGGGTTAGTGTTAGCATACTGGTTAGGATTAGGGGACGGCTGAGGGTCAGGCTTCGGGGAAGGGTTAGGGTTAGTGTTTGGGCTAGGGTTAGGGTTAGGGGACGGGGAGGGTTTAGGGTCCAGGTGAGGGTACGACAACGCTTTAGAGGGAGCGTACGTGTGAGGGCGTGGGTTAGTGTTAGCGTACGGGTTAGGATTAGGGGACGGGTGAGGGTCAGGCTTCGGGGAAGGGTTAGGGTTAGGGTTCGGGCTAGGGTTAGGGTTAGGGGACGGGGAGGGTTTAGGGTCCAGGTGAGGGTACGACAACGCTTTAGGGGGAGCGTACGTGTGAGGGCGCGGGTTAGTGTTAGCGTACGGGTTAGGATTAGGGGATGGCTGAGTGTCAGGCTTCGGGGAAGGGTTAGGGTTAGGGTTCGGGCTAGGGTTAGGGTTAGGGGACGGGGACGGTTTAGGGTCCAGGTGACAGTACGACAACACTTTAGGGAGAGCGTACGTGTGAGGGCGCGGGTTAGTGTTAGCGTACGGGTTAGGATTAGGGGACGGGTGAGGGTCAGGCTTCGGGGAAGGGTTAGGGTTAGGGTTCGGGCTAGGGTTAGGGTTAGGGGACGGGGAGGGTTTAGGGTCCAGGTGAGGGTACGACAACGCTTTAGGGGGAGCGTACGTGTGAGGGCGCGGGTTAGTGTTAGCGTACGGGTTAGGATTAGGGGACGGCTGCGGGTCAGGCTTCGGTGAAGGGTTAGGGTTAGGGTTCGGGCTAGGGTTAGGGTTAGGGGACGGGGACGGTTTAGGGTCCAGGTGACGGTACGACAACGCTTTAGGGAGAGCGTACGTGTGAGGGCGTGGGTTAGTGTTAGCGTACGGGTTAGGATTAGGGGACGGGTGAGGGTCAGGCTTCGGGGAAGGGTTAGGGTTAGGGTTCGGGCTAGGGTTAGGGTTAGGGGACGGGGACGGTTTAGGGTCCAGGTGACGGTACGACAACGCTTTAGGGGGAGCGTACGTGTGAGGGCGCGGGTTAGTGTTAGCGTACGGGTTAGGATTAGGGGACGGCTGCGGGTCAGGCTTCGGTGAAGGGTTAGGGTTAGGGTTCGGGCTAGGGTTAGGGTTAGGGGACGGGGACGGTTTAGGGTCCAGGTGACGGTACGACAACGCTTTAGGGAGAGCGTACGTGTGAGGGCGTGGGTTAGTGTTAGCGTACGGGTTAGGATTAGGGGACGGGTGAGGGTCAGGCTTCGGGGAAGGGTTAGGGTTAGGGTTCGGGCTAGGGTTAGGGTTAGGGGACGGGGACGGTTTAGGGTCCAGGTGACGGTACGACAACGCTTTAGGGGGAGCGTACGTGTGAGGGCGTGGGTTAGTGTTAGCATACTGGTTAGGATTAGGGGACGGCTGAGGGTCAGGCTTCGGGGAAGGGTTAGGGTTAGTGTTTGGGCTAGGGTTAGGGTTAGGGGACGGGGAGGGTTTAGGGTCCAGGTGAGGGTACGACAACGCTTTAGAGGGAGCGTACGTGTGAGGGCGTGGGTTAGTGTTAGCGTACGGGTTAGGATTAGGGGACGGGTGAGGGTCAGGCTTCGGGGAAGGGTTAGGGTTAGGGTTCGGGCTAGGGTTAGGGTTAGGGGACGGGGAGGGTTTAGGGTCCAGGTGAGGGTACGACAACGCTTTAGGGGGAGCGTACGTGTGAGGGCGCGGGTTAGTGTTAGCGTACGGGTTAGGATTAGGGGATGGCTGAGTGTCAGGCTTCGGGGAAGGGTTAGGGTTAGGGTTCGGGCTAGGGTTAGGGTTAGGGGACGGGGACGGTTTAGGGTCCAGGTGATAGTACGACAACACTTTAGGGAGAGCGTACGTGTGAGGGCGCGGGTTAGTGTTAGCGTACGGGTTAGGATTAGGGGACGGGTGAGGGTCAGGCTTCGGGGAAGGGTTAGGGTTAGGGTTCGGGCTAGGGTTAGGGTTAGGGGACGGGGAGGGTTTAGGGTCCAGGTGAGGGTACGACAACGCTTTAGGGGGAGCGTACGTGTGAGGGCGCGGGTTAGTGTTAGCGTACGGGTTAGGATTAGGGGACGGCTGCGGGTCAGGCTTCGGTGAAGGGTTAGGGTTAGGGTTCGGGCTAGGGTTAGGGTTAGGGGATGGGAACGGTTTAGGGTCCAGGTGACGGTACGACAACGCTTTAGGGAGAGCGTACGTGTGAGGGCGTGGGTTAGTGTTAGCGTACGGGTTAGGATTAGGGGACGGGTGAGGGTCAGGCTTCGGGGAAGGGTTAGGGTTAGGGTTCGGGCTAGGGTTAGGGTTAGGGGACGGGGACGGTTTAGGGTCCAGGTGACGGTACGACAACGCTTTAGGGGGAGCGTACGTGTGAGGGCGTGGGTTAGTGTTAGCATACTGGTTAGGATTAGGGGACGGCTGAGGGTCAGGCTTCGGGGAAGGGTTAGGGTTAGGGTTTGGGCTAGGGTTAGGGTTAAGGGACGGGGAGGGTTTAGGGTCCAGGTGAGGGTACGACAACGCTTTAGGGGGAGCGTACGTGTGAGGGCGTGGGTTAGTGTTAGCGTACGGGTTAGGATTAGGGGACGGGTGAGGGTCAGGCTTCGGGGAACGGTTAGGGTTAGGGTTCGGGCTAGGGTTAGGGTTAGGGGACGGGGAGGGTTGAGGGTCCAGGTGAGGGTACGACAACGCTTTAGGGGGAGCGTACGTGTGAGGGCGCGGGTTAGTGTTAGCGTACGGGTTAGGATTAGGGGACGGGTGAGGGTCAGGCTTCGGGGAAGGGTTAGGGTTAGGGTTCGGGCTAGGGTTAGGGTTAGGGAATGGGGAGGGTTCAGGGTCCAGGTGAGGGTACAACAACGCTTTAGGGGGAGCGTACGTGTGAGGGCGCGGGTTAGTGTTAGCGTACGGGTTAGGATTAGGGGACGGGTGAGGGTCAGGCTTCGGGGAAGGGTTAGGGTTCGGGTTCGGGCTAGGGTTAGGGTTAGGGGACGGGGACGGTTTAGGGTCCAGGTGACGGTACGACAATGCTTTAGGGTGAGCGTACGTGTGAGGGCGTGGGTTAGTGTTAGCGTACGGGTTAGGATTAGGGGACGGGTGAGGGTCAGGCTTCGGGGAAGTGTTAGGGTTAGGGTTCGGGCTAGGGTTAGGGTTAGGGGACGGGGAGGGTTTAGGGTCCAGGTGAGGGTACGACAACGCTTTACAGGGAGCGTACGTGTGAGGGCGCGGGTTAGTGTTAGCGTACGGGTTAGGATTAGGGGACGGGTGAGGGTCAGGCTTCGGGGAACTGTTAGGGTTAGGGTTCGGGCTAGGGTTAGGGTTAGGGGACGGGGAGGGTTTAGGGTCCAGGTGAGGGTACGACAACGCTTTAGGGGGAGCGTACGTGTGAGGGCGCGGGTTAGTGTTAGCGTACGGGTTAGGATTAGGGGACGGCTGAGGGTCAGGCTTCGGGGAAGTGTTAGGGTTAGGGTTCGGGCTAGGGTTAGGGTTAGGGGACGGGGAGGGTTTAGGGTCAAGGTGAGGGTACGACAACGCTTTAGGGGGAGCGTACGTGTGAGGGCGCGGGTTAGTGTTACCGTACGGGTTAGGATTAGGGGATGGCTGAGTGTCAGGCTTCGGGGAAGGGTTAGGGTTAGGGTTCGGGCTAGGGTTAGGGTTAGGGGATGGGGGCGGTTTAGGGTCCAGGTGACAGTACGACAACGCTTTAGGGAGAGCGTACCTGTGAGGGCGCGGGTTAGTGTTAGCGTACGGGTTAGGATTAGGGGACGGGTGAGGGTCAGGCTTCGGGGAAGGGTTAGGGTTAGGGTTCGGGCTAGGGTTAGGGTTAGGGGACGGGGAGGGTTTAGGGTCCAGGTGAGGGTACGACAACGCTTTAGGGGGAGCGTACATGTGAGGGCGCGGGTTAGTGTTAGCGTACGGGTTAGGATTAGGGGACGGGTGAGGGTCAGGCTTCGGGGAAGGGTTAGGGTTAGGGTTCGGGCTAGGGTTAGGGTTAGGGGACGGGGAGGGTTTAGGGTCCAGTTGAGGGTACGACAACGCTTTAGGGGGAGCGTACGTGTGAGGGCGCGGGTTAGTGTTAGCGTACGGGTTAGGATTAGGGGACGGGTGAGGGTAAGGCTTCGGGGAAGGGTTAGGGTTAGGGTTCGGGCTATGGTTAGGGTTAGGGGACGGGGACGGTTTAGGGTCCAGGTGACGGTACGACAACGCTTTAGGGAGAGCGTACGTGTGAGGGCGTGGGTTAGTGTTAGCGTACGGGTTAGGATTAGGGGACGGGTGAGGGTCAGGCGTCGGGGAAGGTTTAGGGTTAGGGTTCGGGCTAGGGTTAGGGTTAGGGGACGGGGACGGTTTAGGGTCCAGCAGAGGGTACGACAACGCTTTAGGGGGAGCGTACATGTGAGGGCGCGGGTTAGTGTTAGCGTACGGGTTAGGATTAGGGGACGGGGGAGGGTCAGGCTTCGGGGAAGGGTTAGGGTTAGGGTTCGGGCTAGGGTTAGGGTTAGGGGACGGGGAGGGTTTAGGGCCCAGGTGAGGGTATGACAACGCTTTAGGGGGAGCGTACGTGTGAGGGCACGGGTTAGTGTTAGCGTACGGGTTAGGATTAGGGGACGGGTGAGGGTCAGGCTTCGGGGAAGGGTTAGGGTTAGGGATCGGGCTAGGGTTAGGGTTAGGGGACGGGGAAGGTTTAGGGTCCAGGTGAGGGTACGACAACGCTTTAGGGGGACCGTACGTGTGAGGGCGCGTGTTAGTGTTAGCGTACGGGTTAGGATTAGGGGACGGGTGAGGGTCAGGCTTCGGGGAAGGGTTAGGGTTAGGGTTCGGGCTAGGGTTTCGGTTAGGGGACGGGGACGGTTTAGGGTCCAGGTGACGGTATGACAACGCTTTAGGGGGAGCATACGTGTGAGGGCGTGGGTTAGTGTTAGCGAACTGGTTAGGATTAGGGGACGGCTGAGGGTCAGGCTTCGGGGAAGGGTTAGGGTTAGGGTTTGGGCTAGGGTTAGGGTTAGGGTACGGGGAAGGTTTAGGGTCCAGGTGACGGTACGACAACGCTTTAGGGGGAGCGTACATGTGAGGGCGTGGGTTAGTGTTAGCGTACGGGTTAGGATTAGGGGACGGGTGAGGGTCAGGCTTCGGGGAAGGGTTAGGGTTAGGGTTCGGGCTAGGGTTAGGGTTAGGGGACGGGGAGGGTTTAGGGTCCAGGTGAGGGTACGACAACGCTTTAGGGGGAGCGTACGTGTGAGGGCACGGGTTAGTGTTAGCGTACGGGTTAGGATTAGGGGACGGGTGAGTGTCAGGCTTCGGGGAAGGGTTAGGGTTAGGGTTCGGGCTAGGGTTTCGGTTAGGGGACGGGGACGGTTTAGGGTCCAGGTGACGGTATGACAACGCTTTAGGGGGAGCATACGTGTGAGGGCGTGGGTTAGTGTTAGCGAACTGGTTAGGATTAGGGGACGGCTGAGGGTCAGGCTTCGGGGAAGGGTTAGGGTTAGGGTTTGGGCTAGGGTTAGGGTTAGGGTACGGGGAAGGTTTAGGGTCCAGGTGACGGTACGACAACGCTTTAGGGGGAGCGTACATGTGAGGGCGTGGGTTAGTGTTAGCGTACGGGTTAGGATTAGGGGACGGGTGAGGGTCAGGCTTCGGGGAAGGGTTAGGGTTAGGGTTCGGGCTAGGGTTAGGGTTAGGGGACGGGGAGGGTTTAGGGTCCAGGTGAGGGTACGACAACGCTTTAGGGGGAGCGTACGTGTGAGGGCACGGGTTAGTGTTAGCGTACGGGTTAGGATTAGGGGACGGGTGAGGGTCAGGCTTCGGGGAAGGGTTAGGGTTAGGGTTCTGGCTAGGGTTAGGGTTAGGGGACGGGGACGGTTTAGGGTCCAGGTAACGGTACGACAACGCTTTTGGGAGAGCGTACGTGTGAGGGCGTGGGTTAGTGTTAGCGTACGGGTTAGGATTAGGGGACGGGTGAGGGTCAGGCTTCGGGGAAGGGTTAGGGTTAGGGTTCGGGCTAGGGTTAGGGATAGGGGACGGGGAGGGTTTAGGGTCCAGGTGAGGGTACGACAACGCTTTAGGGGTAGCGTACGTGTGAGGGCGCGGGTTAGTGTTAGCGTACGGGTTAGGATTAGGGGACGGGTGAGGGTCAGGCTTCGGGGAAGGGTTAGGGTTAGGGTTCTGGCTAGGGTTAGGGTTAGGGGACGGGGAGGGTTTAGGGTCCAGGTGAGGGTACGACAACGCTTTAGGGGGAGCGTACATGTGAGGGCGCGGGTTAGTGTTAGCGTATGGGTTAGGATTAGGGGACGGGTGAGGGTCAGGCTTCGGGGAAGTGTTAGGGTTAGGGTTCGGGCTAGTGTTAGGGTTAGGGGACGGGGACGGTTTAGGGTCCAGGTGACGGTACGACAACGCTTTAGGGAGAGCGTACGTGTGAGGGCGTGGGTTACTGTTAGCGTACGGGTTAGGATTAGGGGACGGGTGAGGGTCAGGCTTCGGGGAAGGGTTAGGGTTAGGGTTCGGGCTAGGGTTAGGGTTAGGGGACGGGGAGGGTTTAGGGTCCAGGTGAGGGTACGACAACGCTTTAGGGGGAGCATACGTGTGAGGGCGCGCGTTAGTGTTAGCGTACGGGTTAGGATTAGGGGACGGGTGAGGGTCAGGCTTCGGGGAAGGGTTAGGGTTAGGGTTCGGGCTAGGGTTAGGGTTAGGGGACGGGGACGGTTTACGGTCCAGGTGACGGGACGACAACGCTTTAGGGAGAGCGTACGTGTGAGGGCGTGGGTTAGTGTTAGCGAACTGGTTAGGATTAGGGGACGGCTGAGGGTCAGGCTTCGGGGAAGGGTTAGGGTTAGGGTTTGGGCTAGGGTTAGGGTTAGGGGACGGGGAAGGTTTAGGGTCCAGGTGACGGTACGACAACGCTTTAGGGGGAGCGTACATGTGAGGGCGCGGGTTAGTGTTAGCGTACGGGTTAGGATTAGGGGACGGGTGAGGGTAAGGCTTCGGGGAAGGGTTAGGGTTAGGGTTCGGGCTAGGGTTAGGGTTAGGGGACGGGGACGGTTTAGGGTCCAGGAGAGGGTACGACAACGCTTTAGGGGGAGCGTACATGTGAGGGCACGGGTTAGTGTTAGCGTACGGGTTAGGATTAGGGGACGGGGGAGGGTCAGGCTTCGGGGAAGGGTTAGGGTTAGGGTTCGGGCTAGGGTTAGGGTTAGGGGACGGGGAGGGTTTAGGGCCCAGGTGAGGGTATGACAACGCTTTAGGGGGAGCGTACGTGTGAGGGCACGGGTTAGTGTTAGCGTACGGGTTAGGATTAGGGGAAGGCTGAGGGTCAGGCTTCGGGGAAGGGTTAGGGTTAGGGTTCGGGCTAGGGTTAGGGTTAGGGGACGGGGAAGGTTTAGGGTCCAGGTGAGGGTACGACAAAGCTTTAGGGGGAGCGTACGTGTGAGGGCGCGTGTTAGTGTTAGCGTACGGGTTAGGATTAGGGGACGGGTGAGGGTCAGGCTTCGGGGAAGGGTTAGGGTTAGGGTTCGGGCTAGGGTTAGGGTTAGGGGACGGGGAGGGTTTAGGGCCCAGGTGACGGTACGACAACGCTTTAGGGGGAGCGTACGTGTGAGGGCACGGGTTAGTGTTAGCGTACGGGTTAGGATTAGGGGACGGCTGAGGGTCAGGCTTCGGGGAAGGGTTAGGGTTAGGGTTCGGGCTAGGGTTAGGGTTAGGGGACGGGGAAGGTTTAGGGTCCAGGTGAGGGTACGACAAAGCTTTAGGGGGAGCGTACGTGTGAGGGCGCGTGTTAGTGTTAGCGTACGGGTTAGGATTAGGGGACGGGTGAGGGTCAGGCTTCGGGGAAGGGTTAGGGTTAGGGTTCGGGCTAGGGTTTCGGTTAGGGGACGGGGACGGTTTAGGGTCCAGGTGAAGGTATGACAACGCTTTAGGGGGAGCATACGTGTGAGGGCGTGGGTTAGTGTTAGCGAACTGGTTAGTATTAGGGGACGGCTGAGGGTCAGGCTTCGGGGAAGGGTTAGGGTTAGGGTTTGGGCTAGGGTTAGGGTTAGGGGACGGGGAAGGTTTAGGGTCCAGGTGACGGTACGACAACGCTTTAGGGGGAGCGTACATGTGAGGGCGTGGGTTAGTGTTAGCGTACGGGTTAGGATTAGGGGACGGGTGAGGGTCAGGCTTCGGGGAAGTGTTAGGGTTAGGGTTCGGGCTAGGGTTAGGGTTAGGGGACGGGGAGGGTTTAGGGTCCAGGTGAGGGTACGACAACGCTTTAGGGGGAGCGTACGTGTGAGGGCACGGGTTAGTGTTAGCGTACGGGTTAGGATTAGGGGACGGGTGAGGGTCAGGCTTCGGGGAAGGGTTAGGGTTAGGGTTCTGGCTAGGGTTAGGGTTAGGGGACGGGGACGGTTTAGGGTCCAGGTAACGGTACGACAACGCTTTAGGGAGAGCGTACGTGTGCGGGCGTGGGTTAGTGTTATCGTACGGGTTAGGATTAGGGGACGGGTGAGGGTCAGGCTTCGGGGAAGGCTTAGGGTTAGGGTTCGGGCTAGGGTTAGGGTTAGGGGACGGGGAGGGTTTAGGGTCCAGGTGAGGGTACGACAACGCTTTAGGGGTAGCGTACGTGTGAGGGCGCGGGTTAGTGTTAGCGTACGGGTTAGGATTAGGGGACGGGTGAGGGTCAGGCTTCGGGGAAGGGTTAGGGTTAGGGTTCTGGCTAGGGTTAGGGTTAGGGGACGGGGAGGGTTTAGGGTCCAGGTGAGGGTACGACAACGCTTTAGGGGGAGCGTACATGTGAGGGCGCGGGTTAGTGTTAGCGTATGGGTTAGGATTAGGGGACGGGTGAGGGTCAGGCTTCGGGGAAGGGTTAGGGTTAGGGTTCGGGCTAGGGTTAGGGTTAGGGGACGGGGACGGTTTAGGGTCCAGGTGACGGTACGACAACGCTTTAGGGAGAGCGTACGTGTGAGGGCGTGGGTTACTGTTAGCGTACGGGTTAGGATTAGGGGACGGGTGAGGGTCAGGCTTCGGGGAAGGGTTAGGGTTCGGGCTAGGGTTAGGGTTAGGGGACGGGGAGGGTTTAGGGTCCAGGTGAGGGTACGACAACGCTTTAGGGGGAGCATACGTGTGAGGGCGCGCGTTAGTGTTAGCGTACGGGTTAGGATTAGGGGACGGGTGAGGGTCAGGCTTCGGGGAAGGGTTAGGGTTAGGGTTCGGGCTAGGGTTAGGGTTAGGGGACGGGGACGGTTTACGGTCCAGGTGACGGTACGACAAGGCTTTAGGGAGAGCGTACGTGTGAGGGCGTGGGTTAGTGTTAGCGTACGGGTTAGGATTAGGGGACGGGTGAGGGTCAGGCTTCGGGGAAGGGTTAGGGTTAGGGTTCGGGCTAGGGTTAGGGTTAGGGGACGGGGAGGGTTTAGGGTCCAGGTGAGGGTACGACAACGCTTTAGGGGGAGCGTACGTGTGAGGGCGCGGGTTAGTGTTAGCGTAAGGGTTAGGATTAGGGGACGGCTGCGGGTCAGGCTTCGGTGAAGGGTTAGGGTTAGGGTTCGGGCTAGGGTTAGGGTTAGGGGACGGGGACGGTTTAGGGTCCAGGTGACGGTACGACAACGCTTTAGAGAGAGCGTACGTGTGAGGGCGTGGGTTAGTGTTAGCGTACGGGTTAGGATTAGGGGACGGGTGAGGTTCAGGCTTCGGGGAAGGGTTAGGGTTAGAGTTCTGGCTAGAGTTAGGGTTAGGGGACGGGGAGGGTTTAGGGTCCAATTGAGGGTACGACAACGCTTTAGGGGTAGCGTACGTGTGAGGGCGCGGGTTAGTGTTAGCGTACGGGTTAGGATTAGGGGACGGGTGAGGGTCAGGCTTCGGGGAAGGGTTAGGGTTAGGGTTCGGGCTAGGGTTAGGGTTAGGGGACGGGGACATTTTAGGGTCCAGGTGACGGTACGACAACGCTTTAGGGAGAGCGTACGTGTGAGGGCGTTGGTTAGTGTTAGCGTACGGGTTAGGATTAGGGGACGGGTGAGGGTCAGGCTTCTGGGAAGTGTTAGGGTTAGGATTCGGGCTAGGGTTAGGGTTAGGGGACGGGGACGGTTTAGGGTCCAGGTGAGGGTACGACAACGCTTTAGGGGGAGCGTACGTGTGAGGGCGCGTGTTAGTGTTAGCGTACGGGTTAGGATTAGGGGACGGGTGAGGGTCAGGCTTCGGGGAAGGGTTAGGGTTAGGGTTCGGGCTAGGGTTAGGGTTAGGGGACGGGGACGGTTTACGGTCCAGGTGACGGTACGACAAGGCTTTAGGGAGAGCGTACGTGTGAGGGCGTGGGTTAGTGTTAGCATACTGGTTAGGATTATGGGACGGCTGAGGGTCAGGCTTCGGGGAAGGGTTAGCGTTAGGGTTCGGGCTAGGGTTAGGGTTAGGGGACGGGGAGGGTTTAGGGTCCAGGTGAGGGTACGACAACGCTTTAGGGGGAGCGTACGTGTGAGGGCGCGGGTTAGTGTTAGCGTACGGGTTAGGTTTAGGGGACGGCTGCGGGTCAGGCTTCGGTGAAGGGTTAGTGTTAGGTTTCGGGCTAGGGTTAGGGTTAGGGGACGGGGAGGGTTTATGGTCCAGGTGAGGGTACGACAACGCTTTAGGGAGAGCGTACGTGTGAGGGCGCGGGTTAGTGTTAGCGTACGGGTTAGGATTAGGGGACGGGTGAGGGTCAGGCTTCGGGGAAGGGTTAGGGTTAGGGTTCGGGCTAGGGTTAGGGTTAGGGGACGGGGAGGGTTTAGGGTCCAGTTGAGGGTACGACAAAGCTTTAGGGGGAGCGTACGTGTGAGGGCACGGGTTAGTGTTAGCGTACGGGTTAGGATTAGGGGACGGGTGAGGGTCAGGCTTCGGGGAAGGGTTAGGGTTAGGGTTCGGGCTAGGGTTAGGGTTAGGGGACGGGGACGGTTTAGGGTCCAGGTGACGGTACGACAACGCTTTAGGGAGAGCGTACGTGTGAGGGCGTGGGTTAGTGTTAGCGTACGGGTTACGATTAGGGGACGGGTGAGGGTCAGGCTTCGGGGAAGGTTTAGGGTTAGGGTTCGGGCTAGGGTTAGGGTTAGGGGATGGGGACGGTTTAGGGTCCAGGAGAGGGTACGACAACGCTTTAGGGGGAGCGTACATGTGAGGGCGCGGGTTAGTGTTAGCGTACGGGTTAGGATTAGGGGACGGGGGAGGGTCAGGCTTCGGGGAAGGGTTAGGGTTAGGGTTCGGGCTAGGGTTAGGGTTAGGGGATGGGGAGGGTTTAGGGCCCAGGTGAGGGTATGACAACGCTTTAGGGGGAGCGTACGTGTGAGGGCACGGGTTAGTGTTAGCGTACGGGTTAGGATTAGGGGACGGCTGAGGGTCAGGCTTCGGGGAAGGGTTAGGGTTAGGGTTCGGGCTAGGGTTAGGGTTAGGGGACGGGGAAGGTTTAGGGTCCAGGTGAGGGTACGACAACGCTTTAGGGGGAGCGTACGTGTGAGGGCGCGTGTTAGTGTTAGCGTACGGGTTAGGATTAGGGGACGGGTGAGGGTCAGGCTTCGGGGAAGGGTTAGGATTAGGTTTCGGGCTAGGGTTAGGGTTAGGGGACGGGGAGGGTTTAGGGTCCAGGTGAGGGTACGACAACGCTTTAGGGGTAGCGTACGTGTGAGGGCGCGGGTTAGTGTTAGCGTACGGGTTAGGATTAGGGGACGGGTGAGGGTCAGGCTTCGGGGAAGGGTTAGGGTTAGGGTTCTGGCTAGGGTTAGGGTTAGGGGACGGGGAGGGTTTAGGGTCCAGGTGAGGGTACGACAACGCTTTAGGGGGAGCGTACATGTGAGGGCGCAGGTTAGTGTTAGCGTATGGGTTAGGATTAGGGGACGGGTGAGGGTCAGTCTTCGGGGAAGGGTTAGGGTTAGGGTTCGGGCTAGGGTTAGGGTTAGGGGACGGGGAGGGTTTAGGGCCCAGGTGAGGGTATGACAACGCTTTAGGGGGAGCGTACGTGTGAGGGCACGGGTTAGTGTTAGCGTACGGGTTAGGATTAGGGGACGGCTGAGGGTCAGGCTTCGGAGAAGGGTTAGGGTTAGGGTTCGGGCTAGGGTTAGGGTTAGGGGACGGGGACGGTTTAGGGTCCAGGTGACGGTACGACAACGCTTTAGGGAGAGCGTACGTGTGAGGGCGTGGGTTAGTGTTAGCGTACGGGTTAGGATTAGGGGACGGGTGAGGGTCAGGCTTCGGGGAAGGGTTAGGGTTCTGGCTAGAGTTAGGGTTAGGGGACGGGGAGGGTTTAGGGTCCAGGTGAGGGTACGACAACGCTTTAGGGGGAGCGTACGTGTGAGGGCGCGGGTTAGTGTTAGCGTACGGGTTAGGATTAGGGGATGGCTGAGTGTCAGGCTTCGGGGAAGGGTTAGGGTTAGGGTTCGGGCTAGGGTTAGGGTTAGGGGACGGGGACGGTTTAGGGTCCAGGTGACAGTACGACAACGCTTTAGGGAGAGCGTACGTGTGAGGGCGTGGGTTAGTGTTAGCGTACGGGTTAGAATTAGGGGACGGGTGAGGGTCAGGCTTCGGGGAAGGGTTAGGGTTCTGGCTAGAGTTAGGGTTAGGGGACGGGGAGGGTTTAGGGTCCAGGTGAGGGTACGACAATGCTTTAGGGGGAGCGTACGTGTGAGGGCGCGGGTTAATGTTAGTGTACGGGTTAGGATTAGGGGACGGGTGAGGGTCAGGCTTCGGGGAAGGGTTAGGGTTAGGGTTCGGGCTAGGGTTAGGGTTAGGGGACGGGGAGGTTTTAGGGTCCAGGTGAGGGTACGACAACGCTTTAGGGGGAGCGTACGTGTGAGGGCGCGGGTTAGTGTTAGCGTACGGGTTAGGATTAGGGGACGGGGGAGGGTCAGGCTTCGGGGAAGGGTTAGGGTTAGGGTTCGGGCTAGGGTTAGGGTTAGGGGACGGGGAGGGTTTAGGGCCCAGGTGAGGGTATGACAACGCTTTAGGGGGAGCGTACGTGTGAGGGCACGGGTTAGTGTTAGCGTAAGGGTTAGGATTAGGGGACGGCTGAGGGTCAGGCTTCGGGGAAGGGTTAGGGTTAGGGTTCGGGCTAGGGTTAGGGTTAGGGGACGGGGAAGGTTTAGGGTCCAGGTGAGGGTACGACAACGCTTTAGGGGGAGCGTACGTGTGAGGGTGCGTGTTAGTGTTAGCGTACGGGTTAGGATTAGGGGACGGGTGAGGGTCAGGCTTCGGGGAAGGGTTAGGGTTAGGGTTCGGGCTAGGGTTTCGGTTAGGGGACGGGGACGGTTTAGGGTCCAGGTGACGGTATGACAACGCTTTAGGGGGAGCATACGTGTGAGGGCGTGGGTTAGTGTTAGCGAACTGGTTAGGATTAGGGGACGGCTGAGGGTCAGGCTTCGGGGAAGGGTTAGGGTTAGGGTTTGGGCTAGGGTTAGGGTTAGGGGACGGGGACGGTTTAGGGTCCAGGTGACGGTACGACAACGCTTTAGGGGGAGTGTACGTGTGAGGGCGTGGGTTAGTGTTAGCGTACGGGTTAGGATTAGGGGACGGGTGAGGGTCAGGCTTCGGGGAAGGGTTAGGGTTAGGTTTCGGGCTAGGGTTAGGGTTAGGGGACGGGGAGGGTTTAGGGTCCAGGTGAGGGTACGACAACGCTTTAGGGGGAGCGTACGTGTGAGGGCACGGGTTAGTGTTAGCGTACGGGTTAGGATTATGGGACGGGTGAGGGTCAGGCTTCGGGGAAGGGTTAGGGTTAGGGTTCTGGCTAGGGTTAGGGTTAGGGGACGGGGACGGTTTAGGGTCCAGGTGAGGGTACGACAACGCTTTAGGGGGAGCGTACATGTGAGGGCGCGGGTTAGTGTTAGCGTACGGGTTAGGATTAGGGGACGGGTGAGGGTCAGGCTTCGGGTAAGGGTTAGGGTTAGGGTTCGGGCTAGGGTTAGGGTTAGGGGACGGGGAGGGTTTAGGGTCCAGGTGAGGGTACGACAACGCTTTAGGGGGAGCGTACGTGTGAGGGCGCGGGTTAGTGTTAGCGTACGGGTTAGGATTAGGGGACGGGTGAGGGTAAGGCTTCGGGGAAGGGTTAGGGTTAGGGTTCGGGCTAGGGTTAGGGTTAGGGGACGGGGACGGTTTAGGGTCCAGGTGACGGTACGACAACGCTTTAGGGAGAGCGTACGTGTGAGGGCGTGGGTTAGTGTTAGCGTACGGGTTAGGATTAGGGGACGGGTGAGGGTCAGGCTTCGGGGAAGGTTTAGGGTTAGGGTTCGGGCTAGGGTTAGGGTTAGGGGATGGGGACGGTTTAGGGTCCAGGAGAGGGTACGACAACGCTTTAGGGGGAGCGTACATGTGAGGGCGCGGGTTAGTGTTAGCGTACGGGTTAGGATTAGGGGACGGGGGAGGGTCAGGCTTCGGGGAAGGGTTAGGGTTAGGGTTCGGGCTAGGGTTAGGGTTAGGGGACGGGGAGGGTTTAGGGCCCAGGTGAGGGTATGACAACGCTTTAGGGGGAGCGTACGTTTGAGGGCGCGGGTTAGTGTTAGCGTACGGGTTAGGATTAGGGGATGGCTGAGTGTCAGGCTTCGGGGAAGGGTTAGGGTTAGGGTTCGGGCTAGGGTTAGGGTTAGGGGACGGGGACGGTTTAGGGTCCAGGTGACAGTACGACAACGCTTTAGGGAGAGCGTACGTGTGAGGGCGTGGGTTAGTGTTAGCGTACGGGTTAGAATTAGGGGACGGGTGAGGGTCAGGCTTCGGGGAAGGGTTAGGGTTCTGGCTAGAGTTAGGGTTAGGGAACGGGGAGGGTTTAGGGTCCAGGTGAGGGTACGACAACGCTTTAGGGGGAGCATACGTGTGAGGGCGCGGGTCAGTGTTAGCGTACGGGTTAGGATTAGGGGACGGGTGAGGGTCAGGCTTCGGGGAAGGGTTAGGGTTAGGATTTGGGGTAGGGTTAGGGTTAGGGGATGGGGAGGGTTTCGGGTCCAGGTGAGGGTATCAGAACGCTTTAGGGGGAGCGTACGTGTGAGGGCGTGGGTTAGTGTTAGCGTACGGGTTAGGATTAGGGGACGGGTGAGGGTCAGGCTTCGGGGAAGGGTTAGGTATAGACTTCGGGCTAAGGTTAGGGTTAGGGAACGGGGAGGGTTTAGGGTCCAGGTGAGGGTACGACAACGCTTTAGGTGGAGCGTACGTGTGAGGGTGCGGGTTAGTGTTAGCGTACGGTTTAGGATTAGGGGACTGGTGAGGGTCAGGCTTCGGGGAAGGGTTAGGGTTAGGGTTTGGGCTAGGGTTAGGGTTAGGGGATGGGACGGTTTAGGGTCCAGGTGAGGGTACGACAACGCCTTAGGGGGAGCGTACGTGTGAGGGCGCGGGTTAGTGTTAGCGTACGGGTTAGGTTTAGGGGACGGGTGAGGGTCAGGCTTCGGGGAAGTGTTAGGGTTAGGGTTCGGGCTAGGGTTAGGGTTAGGGGACGGGGAGGGTTTAGGGTCCAGGTGAGGGTACGACAACGCTTTAGGGGGAGCGTACGTCTGAGGACGTGTGTTAGTGTTAGCGTACGGGTTAGGATTAGGGGACGGCTGAGGGTCAGGCTTCGGGGAAGGGTTAGGGTTAGGGTTCGGGCTAGGGTTAAGGTTAGGGGACGGGGACGGTTTAGGGTCCAGGTGACAGTACGACAACACTTTAGGGAGAGCGTACGTGTGAGGGCGTGGGTTAGTGTTAGCGTACGGGTTAGGATTAGGGGACGGGTGAGGGTCAGGCTTCGGGGAAGGGTTAGGGTTAGGGTTCTGGCTAGGGTTAGGGTTAGGGGACGGGGAGGGTTTAGGGTCCAGGTGAGGGTACGACAACGCTTTAGGGGGAGCATACGTGTGAGGGCGCGGGTCAGTGTTAGCGTACGGGTTAGGATTAGGGGACGGGTGAGGGTCAGGCTTCGGGGAAGGGTTAGGGTTAGGATTTGGGGTAGGGTTAGGGTTAGGGGATGGGGAGGGTTTCGGGTCCAGGTGAGGGTATCAGAACGCTTTAGGGGGAGCGTACGTGTGAGGGCGTGGGTTAGTGTTAGCGTACGGGTTAGGATTAGGGGACGGGTGAGGGTCAGGCTTCGGGGAAGGGTTAGGTATAGACTTCGGGCTAAGGTTAGGGTTAGGGAACGGGGAGGGTTTAGGGTCCAGGTGAGGGTACGACAACGCTTTAGGTGGAGCGTACGTGTGAGGGTGCGGGTTAGTGTTAGCGTACGGTTTAGGATTAGGGGACTGGTGAGGGTCAGGCTTCGGGGAAGGGTTAGGGTTAGGGTTTGGGCTAGGGTTAGGGTTAGGGGATGGGACGGTTTAGGGTCCAGGTGAGGGTACGACAACGCCTTAGGGGGAGCGTACGTGTGAGGGCGCGGGTTAGTGTTAGCGTACGGGTTAGGTTTAGGGGACGGGTGAGGGTCAGGCTTCGGGGAAGTGTTAGGGTTAGGGTTCGGGCTAGGGTTAGGGTTAGGGGACGGGGAGGGTTTAGGGTCCAGGTGAGGGTACGACAACGCTTTAGGGGGAGCGTACGTCTGAGGACGTGTGTTAGTGTTAGCGTACGGGTTAGGATTAGGGGACGGCTGAGGGTCAGGCTTCGGGGAAGGGTTAGGGTTAGGGTTCGGGCTAGGGTTAAGGTTAGGGGACGGGGACGGTTTAGGGTCCAGGTGACAGTACGACAACACTTTAGGGAGAGCGTACGTGTGAGGGCGTGGGTTAGTGTTAGCGTACGGGTTAGGATTAGGGGACGGGTGAGGGTCAGGCTTCGGGGAAGGGTTAGGGTTAGGGTTCTGGCTAGGGTTAGGGTTAGGGGACGGGGAGGGTTTAGGGTCCAGGTGAGGGTACGACAACGTTTTAGGGGGAGCGTTCGTTTGAGGGCGCGGGTTAGTGTTAGCGTACGGGTTAGGATTAGGGGACGGGTGAGGGTCAGGCTTCGGGGAAGGGTTAGGGTTAGGGTTCTGGCTAGGGTTAGGGTTAGGGGACGGGGAGGTTTTAGGGTCCAGGTGAGGGTACGACAACGCTTTAGGGGGAGCGTACGTGTGAGGGCGCGGGTTAGTGTTAGCGTACGGGTTAGGATTAGGGGACGGGTGAGGGTCAGACTTCAGGGAAGGGTTAGGGTTAGGGTTCGGGCTAGGGTTAGGGTTAGGGGACGGGGAGGGTTTAGGGTCCAGTTGAGGGTACGACAACGCTTTATGTGGAGCGTACGTGTGAGGGCGCAGGTTAGTGTTAGCGTACGGGTTAGGATTAGGGGACGGGTGAGGGTAAGGCTTCGGGGAAGGGTTAGGGTTAGGGTTCGGGCTAGAGTTAGGGTTAGGGGACGGGGACATTTTAGGGTCCAGGTGACAGTACGACAACGTTTTAGGGAGAGCGTACATGTGAGGGCGCGGGTTAGTGTTAGCGTACGGGTTAGGATTAGGGGACGGGGGAGGGTCAGGCTTCGGGGAAGGGTTACGGTTAGGGTTCGGGCTAGGGTTAGGGTTAGGGGACGGGGAGGGTTTAGGGCCCAGGTGAGGGTACGACAAAGCTTTAGGGGGACCGTACGTGTGAGGGCGCGGGTTAGTGTTAGCGTACGGGTTAGGATTAGGGGATGGCTGAGTGTCAGGCTTCGGGGAAGGGTTAGGGTTAGGGTTCGGGCTAGGGTTAGGGTTAGGGGACGGGGACGGTTTAGGGTCCAGGTGACAGTACGACAACGCTTTAGGGAGAGCGTACGTGTGAGGGCGTGGGTTAGTGTTAGCGTACGGGTTAGAATTAGGGGACGGGTGAGGGTCAGGCTTCGGGGAAGGGTTAGGGTTCTGGCTAGAGTTAGGGTTAGGGGACGGGGAGGGTTTAGGGTCCAGGTGAGGGTACGACAATGCTTTAGGGGGAGCGTACGTGTGAGGGCGCGGGTTAGTGTTAGCGTACGGGTTAGGATTAGGGGACGGGTGAGGGTCAGGCTTCGGGGAAGGGTTAGGGTTAGGGTTCGGGCTAGGGTTAGGGTTAGGGGACGGGGAGGTTTTAGGGTCCAGGTGAGGGTACGACAACGCTTTAGGGGGAGCGTACGTGTGAGGGCGCGGGTTAGTGTTAGCATACGGGTTAGGATTACGGGACGGGGGAGGGTCAGGCTTCGGGGAAGGGTTAGGGTTAGGGTTCGGGCTAGGGTTAGGGTTAGGGGACGGGGAGGGTTTAGGGCCCAGGTGAGGGTATGACAACGCTTTAGGGGGAGCGTACGTGTGAGGGCACGGGTTAGTGTTAGCGTACGGGTTAGGATTAGGGGACGGCTGAGGGTCAGGCTTCGGGGAAGGGTTAGGGTTAGGGTTCGGGCTAGGGTTAGGGTTAGGGGACGGGGAAGGTTTAGGGTCCAGGTGAGGGTACGACAACGCTTTAGGGGGAGCGTACGTGTGAGGGCGCGTGTTAGTGTTAGCGTACGGGTTAGGATTACGGGACGGGTGAGGGTCAGGCTTCGGGAAAGGGTTAGGGTTAGGGTTCGGGCTAGGGTTTCGGTTAGGGGACGGGGACGGTTTAGGGTCCAGGTGACGGTATGACAACGCTTTAGGGGGAGCATACGTGTGAGGGCGTGGGTTAGTGTTAGCGAACTGCTTAGGATTAGGGGACGGCTGAGGGTCAGGCTTCGGGGAAGGGTTAGGGTTAGGGTTTGGGCTAGGGTTAGGGTTAGGGGACGGGGACGGTTTAGGGTCCAGGTGACGGTACGACAACGCTTTAGGGGGAGCGTACGTGTGAGGGCGTGGGTTAGTGTTAGCGTACGGGTTAGGATTAGGGGACGGGTGAGGGTCAGGCTTCGGGGAAGGGTTAGGGTTAGGGTTCGGGCTAGGGTTAGGGTTAGGGGACGGGGAGGGTTTAGGGTCCAGGTGAGGGTACGACAACGCTTTAGGGGGAGCGTACGTGTGAGGGCACGGGTTAGTGTTAGCGTACGGGTTAGGATTATGGGACGGGTGAGGGTCAGGCTTCGGGGAAGGGTTAGGGTTAGGGTTCTGGCTAGGGTTAGGGTTAGGGGACGGGGACGGTTTAGGGTCCAGCTGAGGGTACGACAACGCTTTAGGGGGAGCGTACATGTGAGGGCGCGGGTTAGTGTTAGCGTACGGGTTAGGATTAGGGGACGGGTGAGGGTCAGGCTTCGGGTAAGGGTTAGGGTTAGGGTTCGGGCTAGGGTTAGGGTTAGGGGACGGGGAGGGTTTAGGGTCCAGGTGAGGGTACGACAACGCTTTAGGGGGA
The DNA here is from genome assembly GCF_949987515.2 of Delphinus delphis. Taxonomy (NCBI): domain Eukaryota; kingdom Metazoa; phylum Chordata; class Mammalia; order Artiodactyla; family Delphinidae; genus Delphinus; species Delphinus delphis. The sequence goes on along the minus strand of NC_082692.2, from coordinate 24,438,652 downwards.
GCGTACGTGTGAGGGCGCGGGTTAGTGTTAGCGTACGGGTTAGGATTAGGGGACGGGTGAGGGTAAGGCTTCGGGTGAGGGTTAGGGTTAGGGTTCGGGCTAGGGTTAGGGTTAGGGGACGGGGACGGTTTAGGGTCCAGGTGACGGTACGACAACGCTTTAGGGAGAGCGTACGTGTGAGGGCGTGGGTTAGTGTTAGCGTACGGGTTAGGATTAGGGGACGGGTGAGGGTCAGGCTTCGGGGAAGGTTTAGGGTTAGGGTTCGGGCTAGGGTTAGGGTTAGGGGATGGGGACGGTTTAGGGTCCAGGAGAGGGTACGACAACGCTTTAGGGGGAGCGTACATGTGAGGGCGCGGGTTAGTGTTAGCGTACGGGTTAGGATTAGGGGACGGGGGAGGGTCAGGCTTCGGGGAAGGGTTAGGGTTAGGGTTCGGGCTAGGGTTAGGGTTAGGGGACGGGGAGGGTTTAGGGCCCAGGTGAGGGTATGACAACGCTTTAGGGGTAGCGTACGTTTGAGGGCGCGGGTTAGTGTTAGCGTACGGGTTAGGATTAGGGGATGGCTGAGTGTCAGGCTTCGGGGAAGGGTTAGGGTTAGGGTTCGGGCTAGGGTTAGGGTTAGGGGACGGGGACGGTTTAGGGTCCAGGTGACAGTACGACAACGCTTTAGGGAGAGCGTACGTGTGAGGGCGTGGGTTAGTGTTAGCGTACGGGTTAGAATTAGGGGACGGGTGAGGGTCAGGCTTCGGGGAAGGGTTAGGGTTCTGGCTAGAGTTAGGGTTAGGGAACGGGGAGGGTTTAGGGTCCAGGTGAGGGTACGACAACGCTTTAGGGGGAGCATACGTGTGAGGGCGCGGGTCAGTGTTAGCGTACGGGTTAGGATTAGGGGACGGGTGAGGGTCAGGCTTCGGGGAAGGGTTAGGGTTAGGATTTGGGGTAGGGTTAGGGTTAGGGGATGGGGAGGGTTTCGGGTCCAGGTGAGGGTATCAGAACGCTTTAGGGGGAGCGTACGTGTGAGGGCGTGGGTTAGTGTTAGCGTACGGGTTAGGATTAGGGGACGGGTGAGGGTCAGGCTTCGGGGAAGGGTTAGGTATAGACTTCGGGCTAAGGTTAGGGTTAGGGAACGGGGAGGGTTTAGGGTCCAGGTGAGGGTACGACAACGCTTTAGGTGGAGCGTACGTGTGAGGGCGCGGGTTAGTGTTAGCGTACGGTTTAGGATTAGGGGACTGGTGAGGGTCAGGCTTCGGGGAAGGGTTAGGGTTAGGGTTTGGGATAGGGTTAGGGTTAGGGGATGGGACGGTTTAGGGTCCAGGTGAGGGTACGACAACGCTTTAGGGGGAGCGTACGTGTGAGGGCGCGGGTTAGTGTTAGCGTACGGGTTAGGTTTAGGGGACGGGTGAGGGTCAGGCTTCGGGGAAGTGTTAGGGTTAGGGTTCGGGCTAGGGTTAGGGTTAGGGGACGGGGAGGGTTTAGGGTCCAGGTGAGGGTACGACAACGCTTTAGGGGGAGCGTACGTGTGAGGACGTGTGTTAGTGTTAGCGTACGGGTTAGGATTAGGGGACGGCTGAGGGTCAGGCTTCGGGGAAGGGTTAGGGTTAGGGTTCGGGCTAGGGTTAAGTTTAGGGGACGGGGACGGTTTAGGGTCCAGGTGACAGTACGACAACACTTTAGGGAGAGCGTACGTTTGAGGGCGTGGGTTAGTGTTAGCGTACGGGTTAGGATTAGGGGACGGGTGAGGGTCAGGCTTCGGTGAAGGGTTAGGGTTAGGGTTCTGGCTAGGGTTAGGGTTAGGGGACGGGGAGGGTTTAGGGTCCAGGTGAGGGTACGACAACGTTTTAGGGGGAGCGTTCGTTTGAGGGCGCGGGTTAGTGTTAGCGTACGGGTTAGGATTAGGGGACGGGTGAGGGTCAGGCTTCGGGGAACGGTTAGGGTTAGGGTTCGGGCTAGGGTTAGGGTTAGGGGACGGGGAGGTTTTAGGGTCCAGGTGAGGGTACGACAACGCTTTAGGGGGAGCGTACGTGTGAGGGCGTGGGTTAGTGTTAGCGTATGGGTTAGGATTAGGGGACGGGTGAGGGTCAGACTTCAGGGAAGGGTTAGGGTTAGGGTTCGGGCTAGGGTTAGGGTTAGGGGACGGGGAGGGTTTAGGGTCCAGTTGAGGGTACGACAACGCTTTATGTGGAGCGTACGTGTGAGGGCGCAGGTTAGTGTTAGCGTACGGGTTAGGATTAGGGGACGGGTGAGGGTAAGGCTTCGGGGAAGGGTTAGGGTTAGGGTTCGGGCTAGGGTTAGGGTTAGGGGACGGGGACGGTTTAGGGTCCAGGTGACGGTACGACAACGCTTTAGGGAGAGCGTACGTGTGAGGGCGTGGGTTACTGTTAGCGTACGGGTTGGGATTAGCGGACGGGTGAGGGTCAGGCTTCGGGGAAGGGTTAGGGTTAGGGTTCGGGCTAGGGTTAGGGTTAGGGGACGGGGAGGGTTTAGGGTCCAGGTGAGGGTACGACAACGCTTTAGGGGGAGCGTACGTGTGAGGGCGCGGGTTAGTGTTAGCGTACGGGTTAGGATTAGGGGACGGGTGAGGGTCAGACTTCAGGGAAGGGTTAGGGTTAGGGTTCGGGCTAGGGTTAGGGTTAGGGGACGGGGAGGGTTTAGGGTCCAGTTGAGGGTACGACAACGCTTTAGGTGGAGCGTACGTGTGATGGCGCAGGTTAGTGTTAGCGTACGGGTTAGGATTAGGGGACGGGTGAGCGTAAGGCTTCGGGGAAGGGTTAGGGTTAGGGTTCGGGCTAGGTTTAGGGTTAGGGGACGGGGACGGTTTAGGGTCCAGGTGACGGTACGACAACGCTTTCGGGAGAGCGTACGTGTGAGGGCGTGGGTTAGTGTTAGCGTACGGGTTAGGATTAGGGGACGGGTGAGGGTCAGACTTCAGGGAAGGGTTAGGGTTAGGGTTCGGGCTAGGGTTAGGGTTAGGGGACGGGGAGGGTTTAGGGTCCAGGTGAGGGTACGACAACGCTTTAGGGGGAGCGTACGTGTGAGGGCGTGGGTTAGTGTTAGCGTACGGGTTAGGATTAGGGGACGGGTGAGGGTCAGGCTTCGGGGAAGGGTTAGGGTTAGGTTTCGGGCTAGGGTTAGGGTTAGGGGACGGGGAGGGTTTAGGGTCCAGGTGACGGTACGACAACGCTTTAGGGGGAGCATACGTGTGAGGGCGTGGGTTAGTGTTAGCGTACTGGTTAGGATTAGGGGACGGCTGAGAGTCAGGCTTCGGGGAAGGGTTAGGGTTAGGGTTTCGGGTAGGGTTAGGGTTAGGGGACGGGGAGGGTTTAGGGTCCAGGTGAGGGTACGACAACGCTTTAGGGGGAGCGTACGTGTGAGGGCGCGGGTTAGTGTTAGCGTACGGGTTAGGATTAGGGGACGGGTGAGGGTCAGGCTTCGGGGAAGGGTTAGGGTTAGGGTTCGGGCTAGGGTTAGGGTTAGGGGACGGGGAGGGTTTAGGGTCCAGGTGAGGGTACGACAACGCTTTAGGGGGAGCGTACGTGTGAGGGCGTGGGTTAGTGTTAGCGTACGGGTTAGGATTAGGGGACGGGTGAGGGTAAGGCTTCGGGGAAGGGTTAGGGTTAGGGTTCGGGCTAGGGTTAGGGTTAGGGGACGGGGACGGTTTAGGGTCCAGGTGACGGTACGACAACGCTTTAGGGAGAGCGTACGTGTGAGGGCGTGCGTTACTGTTAGCGTACGGGTTAGGATTACCGGACGGGTGAGGGTCAGGCTTCGGGGAAGGGTTAGGGTTAGGGTTCGGGCTAGGGTTAGGGTTAGGGGACGGGGAGGGTTTAGGGTCCAGGTGAGGGTACGACAACGCTTTAGGGGGAGCGTACGTGTGAGGGCGCGGGTTAGTGTTAGCGTACGGGTTAGGATTAGGGGATGGGTTAGGGTCAGACTTCAGGGAAGGGTTAGGGTTAGGGTTCGGGCTAGGGTTAGGGTTAGGGGATGGGGAGGGTTTAGGGTCCAGTTGAGGGTACGACAACGCTTTAGGTGGAGTGTACGTGTGATGGCGCAGGTTAGTGTTAGCGTACGGGTTAGGATTAGGGGACGGGTGAGTGTAAGGCTTCGGGGAAGGGTTAGGGTTAGGGTTCGGGCTAGGTTTAGGGTTAGGGGACGGGGACGGTTTAGGGTCCAGGTGACGGTACGACAACGCTTTCGGGAGAGCGTACGTGTGAGGGCGTGGGTTAGTGTTAGCGTACGGGTTAGGATTAGGGGACGGGTGAGGGTCAGACTTCAGGGAAGGGTTAGGGTTAGGGTTCGGGCTAGGGTTAGGGTTAGGGGACGGGGAGGGTTTAGGGTCCAGTTGAGGGTACGACAACGCTTTAGGGGGAGCGTACGTGTGAGGGCGCGGGTTAGTGTTAGCGTACGGGTTAGGATTAGGGGACGGGGGAGGGTCAGGCTTCGGGGAAGGGTTAGGGTTAGGGTTCGGGCTAGAGTTAGGGTTAGGGGACGGGGACATTTTAGGGTCCAGGTGACAGTACGACAACGCTTTAGGGAGAGCGTACATGTGAGGGCGCGGGTTAGTGTTAGCGTACGGGTTAGGATTAGGGGACGGGGGAGGGTCAGGCTTCGGGGAAGGGTTAGGGTTAGGGTTTGGGCTAGGGTTAGGGTTAGGGGACGGGGAGGGTTTAGGGTCCAGGTGAGGGTACGACAACGCTTTAGGGGGAGCGTACGTATGAGGGCGTGGGTTAGTGTTAGCGTACGGGTTAGGATTAGGGGACGGGTGAGGGTCAGGCTTCGGGGAAGGGTTAGGGTTAGGTTTCGGGCTAGGGTTAGGGTTAGGGGACGGGGAGGGTTTAGGGTCCAGGTGAGGGTACGACAACGCTTTAGGGGGAGCGTACGTGTGAGGGCATGGGTTAGTGTTAGCGTACGGGTTAGGATTAGGGGACGGGTGAGGTTAAGGCTTCGGGGAAGGGTTAGGGTTAGGGTTCGGGCTAGGGTTAGGGTTAGGGGACGGGGACGGTTTAGGGTCCAGGTGACGGTACGACAACGCTTTAGGGATAGCGTACGTGTGAGGGCGTGGGTTACTGTTAGCGTACGGGTTAGGATTAGCGGACGGGTGAGGGTCAGGCTTCGGGGAAGGTTTAGGGTTAGGGTTCGGGCTAGGGTTAGGGTTAGGGGACGGGGAGGGTTTAGGGTCCAGGTGAGGGTACGACAACGCTTTAGGGGGAGCGTACGTGTGAGGGCGCGGGTTAGTGTTAGCGTGCGGGTTAGGATTAGGGGACGGGTGAGGGTCAGACTTCAGGGAAGGGTTAGGGTTAGGGTTCGGGCTAGGGTTAGGGTTAGGGGACGGGGAGGGTTTAGGGTCCAGTTGAGGGTACGACAACGCTTTAGGTGGAGCGTACGTGTGATGGCGCAGGTTAGTGTTAGCGTACGGGTTAGGATTAGGGGACGGGTGAGGGTAAGGCTTCGGGGAAGGGTTAGGGTTAGGGTTCGGGCTAGGTTTAGGGTTAGGGGACGGGGACGGTTTAGGGTCCAGGTGACGGTACGACAACGCTTTCGGGAGAGCGTACGTGTGAGGGCGTGGGTTAGTGTTAGCGTACGGGTTAGGATTAGGGGACGGGTGAGGGTCAGACTTCAGGGAAGGGTTAGGGTTAGGGTTCGGGCTAGGGTTAGGGTTAGGGGACGGGGAGGGTTTAGGGTCCAGTTGAGGGTACGACAACGCTTTAGGGGGAGCGTACGTGTGAGGGCGTGGGTTAGTGTTAGCGTACGGGTTAGGATTAGGGGACGGGTGAGGGTCAGGCTTCGGGGAAGTGTTAGGGTTAGGGTTCGGGCTAGGGTTAGGGTTAGGGGACGGGGACATTTTAGGGTCCAGGTGACAGTACGACAACGCTTTAGGGAGAGCGTACATGTGAGGGCGCGGGTTAGTGTTAGCGTACGGGTTAGGATTAGGGGACGGGGGAGGGTCAGGCTTCGGGGAAGTGTTACGGTTAGGGTTCGGGCTAGGGTTAGGGTTAGGGGACGGGGAGGGTTTAGGGCCCAGGTGAGGGTACGACAACGCTTTAGGGGGACCGTACGTGTGAGGGCGCGGTTTAGTGTTAGCATACGTGTTAGGATTAGGGGACGGCTGAGGGTCAGGCTTCGGGGAAGGGTTAGGGTTAGGGTACAGGCTAGGGTTAGGGTTAGGGGACGGAGAAGGTTTAGGGTCCAGGTGAGGGTACGACAACGCTTTAGGGGGAGCATACCTGTGAGGGCGCGGGTCAGTGTTAGCGTACGGGTTAGGATTAGGGGACGGGTGAGGGTCAGGCTTCAGGGAAGGGTGAGGGTTAGGATTTGGGGTAGGGTTAGGGTTAGGGGATGGGGAGGGTTTCGGGTCCAGGTGAGGGTATCAGAACGCTTTAGGGGGAGCGTACGTGTGAGGGCGTGGGTTAGTGTTAGCGTACGGGTTAGGATTAGGGGACGGGTGAGGGTCAGGCTTCGGGGAAGGGTTAGGGTTAGACTTCGGGCTAAGGTTAGGGTTAGGGAACGGGGAGGGTTTAGGGTCCAGGTGAGGGTACGACAACGCTTTAGGTGGAGCGTACGTGTGAGGGCGCGGGTTAGTGTTAGCGTACGGGTTAGGATTAGGGGACGGGTGAGGGTCAGGCTTCGGGGAAGTGTTAGGGTTAGGGTTCGGGCTAGGGTTAAGGTTAGGGGACGGGGACGGTTTAGGGTCCAGGTGACAGTACGACAACACTTTAGGGAGAGCGTACGTGTGAGGGCGTGGGTTAGTGTTAGCGTACGGGTTAGGATTAGGGGACGGGTGAGGGTCAGGCTTCGGGGAAGGGTTAGGGTTAGGGTTCTGGCTAGGGTTAGGGTTAGGGGACGGGGAGGGTTTAGGGTCCAGGTGAGGGTACGACAACGTTTTAGGGGGAGCGTTCGTTTGAGGGCGCGGGTTAGTGTTAGAGTACGGGTTAGGATTAGGGGTCGGGTGAGGGTCAGGCTTCGGGGAAGGGTTAGGGTTAGGGTTCGGGCTAGGGTTAGGGTTAGGGGACGGGGAGGTTTTAGGGTCCAGGTGAGGGTACGACAACGCTTTAGGGGGAGCGTACGTGTGAGGGCGCGGGTTAGTGTTAGCGTACGGGTTAGGATTAGGGGACGGGTGAGGGTCAGACTTCAGGGAAGGGTTAGGGTTAGGGTTCGGGCTAGGGTTAGGGTTAGGGGACGGGGAGGGTTTAGGGTCCAGTTGAGGGTACGACAACGCTTTATGTGGAGCGTACGTGTGAGGGCGCAGGTTAGTGTTAGCGTACGGGTTAGGATTAGGGGACGGGTGAGGGTAAGGCTTCGGGGAAGGGTTAGGGTTAGGGTTCGGGCTAGGGTTAGGGTTAGGGGACGGGGACGGTTTAGGGTCCAGGTGACGGTACGACAACGCTTTAGGGAGAGCGTACGTGTGAGGGCGTGGGTTACTGTTAGCGTACGGGTTAGGATTAGCGGACGGGTGAGGGTCAGGCTTCGGGGAAGGGTTAGGGTTAGGGTTCGGGCTAGGGTTAGGGTTAGGGGACGGGGAGTGTTTAGGGCCCAGGTGAGGGTACGACAACGCTTTAGGGGGACCGTACGTGTGAGGGCGCGGTTTAGTGTTAGCGTACGTGTTAGGATTAGGGGACGGCTGAGGGTCAGGCTTCGGGGAAGGGTTAGGGTTAGGGTACGGGCTAGGGTTAGGGTTAGGGGACGGGGAAGGTTTAGGGTGCAGGTGAGGGTACGACAACGCTTTAGGGGGAGCGTACTTGTGAGGGCGCGTGTTAGTGTTAGCGTACGGGTTAGGATTAGGGGACGGGTGAGGGTCAGGCTTCGGGGAAGGGTTAGGGTTAGGTTTCGGGCTAGGGTTAGGGTTAGGGGACGGGGAGGGTTTAGGGTCCAGGTGACGGTACGACAACGCTTTAGGGGGAGCATACGTGTGAGGGCGTGGGTTAGCGTTAGCGTACTGGTTAGGATTAGGGGACGGCTCAGAGTCAGGCTTCGGGGAAGGGTTAGGGTTAGGGTTTGGGCTAGGGTTAGGGTTAGGGGACGGGGAGGGTTTAGGGTCCAGGTGAGGGTACGACAACGCTTTAGGGGGAGCGTACGTGTGAGGGCGTGGGTTAGTGTTAGCGTACGGGTTAGGATTAGGGGACGGGTGAGGGTCAGGCTTCGGGGAAGTGTTAGGGTTAGGGTTCGGGCTAGGGTTAGGGTTAGGGGACGGGGACGGTTTAGGGTCCAGGTGACGGTACGACAACGCTTTAGGGAGAGCGTACGTGTCAGGGCGTGGGTTACTGTTAGCGTACGGGTTAGGATTAGCGGACGGGTGAGGGTCAGGATTCGGGGAAGGGTTAGTGTTAGGGTTCGGGCTAGGGTTAGGGTTAGGGGACGGGGAGGGTTTAGGGTCCAGGTGAGGGTACGACAACGCTTTAGGGGGAGCGTACGTGTGAGGGCGCGGGTTAGTGTTAGCGTACGGGTTAGGATTAGGGGACGGGTGAGGGTCAGACTTCAGGGAAGGGTTAGCGTTAGGGTTCGGGCTAGGGTTAGGGTTAGGGGACGGGGAGGGTTTAGGGATCAGTTGAGGGTACGACAACGCTTTAGGTGGAGCGTACGTGTGATGGCGCAGGTTAGTGTTAGCGTACGGGTTAGGATTAGGGGACGGGTGAGGGTAAGGCTTCGGGGAAGGGTTAGGGTTAGGGTTCGGGCTAGGTTTAGGGTTAGGGGACGGGGACGGTTTAGGGTCCAGGTGACGGTACGACAACGCTTTCGGGAGAGCGTACGTGTGAGGGCGTGGGTTAGTGTTAGCGTACGGGTTAGGATTAGGGGACGGGTGAGGGTCAGACTTCAGGGAAGGGTTAGGGTTAGGGTTCGGGCTAGGGTTAGGGTTAGGGGACGGGGAGGGTTTAGGGTCCAGTTGAGGGTACGACAACGCTTTAGGGGGAGCGTACGTGTGAGGGCGCGGGTTAGTGTTAGCGTACGGGTTAGGATTAGGGGACGGGTGAGGGTCAGGCTTCGGGGAAGTGTTAGGGTTAGGGTTCGGGCTAGGGTTAGGGTTAGGGGACGGGGAGGGTAAGGCCCAGGTGAGGGTACGACAACGCTTTAGGGGGACCGTACGTGTGAGGGCGCGGTTTAGTGTTAGCGTACGTGTTAGGATTAGGGGACGGCTGAGGGTCAGGCTTCGGGGAAGGGTTAGGGTTAGGGTACGGGCTAGGGTTAGGGTTAGGGGACGGGGAAGGTTTAGGGTCCAGGTGAGGGTACGACAACGCTTTAGGGGGAGCGTACTTGTGAGGGCGCGTGTTAGTGTTAGCGTACGGGTTAGGATTAGGGGACGGGTGACGGTCAGGCTTCGGGGAAGGGTTAGGGTTAGGTTTCGGGCTAGGGTTAGGGTTAGGGGACGGGGAGGGTTTAAGGTCCAGGTGACGGTACGACAACGGTTTAGGGGGAGCATACGTGTGAGGGCGTGGGTTAGTGTTCGCGTACTGGTTAGGATTAGGGGACGGCTGAGAGTCAGGCTTCGGGGAAGGGTTAGGGTTAGGGTTTGGGCTAGGGTTACGGTTAGGGGACGGGGAGGGTTTAGGGTCCAGGTGAGGGTACGACAACGCTTTAGGGGGAGCGTACGTGTGAGGGCGTGGGTTAGTGTTAGCGTACGGGTTAGGATTAGGGGACGGATGAGGGTCAGGCTTCGGGGAAGGTTTAGGGTTACGGTTCGGGCTAGGGTTAGGGTTAGGGGACGGGGAGGGTTTAGGGTCCAGGTGAGGGTACGACAACGCTTTAGGGGGAGCGTACGTGTGACGGCGTGGGTTAGTGTTAGCGTACGGTTTAGGATTAGGAGACGGGTGAGGGTCAGGCTTCGGGGAAGGGTTAGGGTTAGGGTTCGGTCTAGGCTTAGGGTTAGGGGACGGGGACGGTTTAGGGTCCAGGAGAGGGTACGACAACGCTTTAGGGGGAGCGTACGTGTGAGGGCGCAGGTTAGTGTTAGCATACGGGTTAGGATTAAGGGACGGGTGAGGGTCAGGCTTCGGGGAAGGGTTAGGGTTAGGGTTCGGGCTAGGGTTAGGGTTAGGTGACGGGGACGGTTTAGGGTCCAGGTGACGGTACGACAACGCTTTAGGGAGAGCGTACGTGTGAGGGCGTGGGTTAGTGTTAGCGTACGGGTTAGGATTAGGGGAAGGGTGAGGGTCAGGCTTCGGGGAAGGGTTAGGGTTAGGGTTCGGGCTAGGGTTAAGGTTAGGGGACGGGGAGGGTTTAGGGTCCAGGTGAGGGTACGACAACGGTTTAGGGGGAGCGTACGTGTGAGGGCGCGGGTTAGTGTTAGAGTACGGGTTAGGATTAGGGGACGGGTGAGGGTCAGGCTTCAGGGAAGTGTTAGGGTTAGGGTTCGGGCTAGGGTTAGGGTTAGGGGACGGGGACGGTTTAGGGTCCAGGTGATGGTACGACAACGCATTAGGGAGAGCGTACATGTGAGGGTGTTCGTTAGTGTTAGCGTACGGGTTAGGATTAGGGGACGGGTGAGGGTCAGGCTTTGGGGAAGGGTTAGGGTTAGGGTTCGGGCTAGGGTTAGGGTTAGGGGACGGGGAGGGTTTAGGGTCCAGGTGAGGGTACGACAACGCTTTAGGGGGAGCGTACGTGTGAGGGCACGGGTTAGTGTTAGCGTACGGGTTAGGATTAGGGGACGGGTGAGGGTCAGGCTTCGGGGAAGGGTTAGGGTTAGGGTTCGGGCTAGGGTTAGGGTTAGGGGACGGGGAGGGTTTAGTGTCCAGGTGAGGTTACGACAACGCTTTAGGGGGAGCGTACGTGTGAGGGCCCGGGTTAGTGTTAGTGTACGGGTTAGGATTAGGGGACGGGTGAGGGTCAGGCTTCGGGGAAGGGTTAGGGTTAGGGTTCGGGCTAGGGTTAGGGTTAGGGGACGGGGAGGGTTTAGGGTCCAGGTGAGGTTACGACAACGCTTTAGAGGGAGCGTACGTGTGAGGGCGCGGGTTAGTGTTAGCGTACGGGTTAGGATTAGGGGAAGGGTGAGGGTCAGGCTTCGGGGAAGGGTTAGGGTTCTGGCTAGAGTTAGGGTTAGGGGACGGGGAGGGTTTAGGGTCCAGGTGAGGGTACGACAACGCTTTAGGGGGAGCGTACGTGTGAGGGCACGGGTTAGTGTAGGCGTACGGGTTATGATTAGGGGACAGGTGAGGGTCAGGCTTTGGGGAAGGGTTAGGGTTCGGTTTCGGGCTAGGGTTAGGGTTAGGGGACGGGGACGGTTTAGGGTCCAGGTGACGGTACGACAATGCTTTAGGGAGAGCGTACGTGTGAGGGCGTGGGTTAGTGTTAGCGTACGGGTTAGGATTAGGGGACGGGTGAGGGTCAGGCTTCGGGGAAGGGTTAGGGTTAGGATTCGGGCTAGGGTTAGGGTTAGGGGACGGGGCGGGTTTAGGGTCCAGGTGAGGGTACGACAACGCTTTAGGGGGAGCGTACGTGTGAGGGCGCGGGTTAGTGTTAGCGTACGGGTTAGGATTAGGGGACGGGTGAGGGTCAGGCTTCGGGGAAGTGTTAGGGTTAGGGTTCGGGCTAGGGTTAGGATTAGGGGACAGGGAGGGTTTAGGGTCCAGGTGAGGGTACGACAACGCTTTAGGGGGAGCGTACGTGTGAGGGCGAGGGTTTGTGTTAGCGTACGGGTTAGGATTAGGGGATGGGTGAGGGTCAGGCTTCGGGGAAGGGTTAGGGTTAGGGTTCGGGCTAGGGTTAGTGTTAGGGGACGGGGAGGGTTTAGAGTCCAGGTGAGGGTACGACAACGCTTTAGGGGGAGTGTTCGTGTGAGGGCGCGGGTTAGTGTTAGCGTACGGGTTAGGATTAGGGGACGGGTGAGGGTCAGGCTTCGGGGAAGGGTTAGGGTTAGGGTTTGGACTAGGGTTAGGGTTAGGGGACGGGGACGGTTTAGGGTCCAGGTGAGGGTACGACAACGCTTTAGGGGGAGCGTACGTGTGAGGGCGCGGTTTAGTGTTAGCGTACGGGTTAGGATTAGGGGATGGCTGAGTGTCAGGCTTCGGGGAAGGGTTAGGGTTAGGGTTCGGGCTAGGGTTAGGGTTAGGGGACGGGGACGGTTTAGGGTCCAGGTGACAGTACGACAACGCTTAAGGGAGAGCGTACGTGTGAGGGCGTGGGTTAGTGTTAGCGTACGGGTTAGGATTAGTGGACGGGTGAGGGTCAGGCTTCGGGGAAGGGTTAGGGTTCCGGCTAGAGTTAGGGTTAGGGGACGGGGAGGGTTTAGGGTCCAGGTGAGGGTACGACAACGCTTTAGGGGGAGCGTACGTGTGAGGGCACGGGTTAGTGTTAGCGTACGGGTTAGGATTGGGGGACGGGTGAGGGTCAGGCTTCGGGGAAGGGTTAGGGTTAGGGTTCGTGCTAGGGTTAGGGTTAGGGGATGGGGAGGTTTTAGGGTCCAGGTGAGGGTACGACAACGCTTTAGGGGGAGGGTACGTGTGAGGGCGCGGGTTAGTGTTAGCGTACGGGTTAGGATTAGGGGACGGGTGAGGGTCAGACTTCAGGGAAGGGTTAGGGTTAGGGTTCGGGCTAGGGTTAGGGTTAGGGGACGGGGAGGGTTTAGGGTCCAGTTGAGGGTACGACAACGCTTTATGTGGAGCGTACGTGTGAGGGCGCAGGTTAGTGTTAGCGTACGGGTTAGGATTAGCGGACGGGTGAGGGTCAGGCTTCGGGGAAGGGTTAGGGTTAGGGTTCGGGCTAGGGTTAGGGTTAGGGGATGGGGAGGGTTTAGGTCCCAGGTGAGGGTACGACAACGCTTTAGGGGGAGCGTACGTGTGAGGGCGTGGGTTAGTGTTAGCGTACGGGTTAGGATTAGGGGACGGGTGAGGGTAAGGCTTCGGGGAAGGGTTAGGGTTAGGGTTCGGGCTAGGGTTAGGGTTAGGGGACGGGGACGGTTTAGGGTCCAGGTGACGGTACGACAACGCTTTAGGGAGAGCGTACGTGTGAGGGCGTGGGTTACTGTTAGCGTACGGGTTAGGATTAGCGGACGGGTGAGGGTCAGGCTTCGGGGAAGGGTTAGGGTTAGGGTTCGGGCTAGGGTTAGGGTTAGGGGACGGGGAGGGTTTAGGGTCCAGGTGAGGGTACGACAACGCTTTACGGGGAGCGTACGTGTGAGGGCGCGGGTTAGTGTTAGCGTACGGGTTAGGATTAGGGGACGGGTGAGGGTCAGACTTCAGGGAAGGGTTAGCGTTAGGGTTTGGGCTAGGGTTAGGGTTAGGGGACGGGGAGGGTTTAGGGTCCAGTTGAGGGTACGACAACGCTTTAGGTGGAGCGTACGTGTGATGGCGCAGGTTAATGTTAGCGTACGAGTTAGGATTAGGGGACGGGTGAGGGTCAGGCTTCGGGGAAGGGTTAGGGTTAGGGTTCGGGCTAGGTTTAGGGTTAGGGGACGGGGACGGTTTAGGGTCCAGGTGACGGTACGACAACGCTTTCGGGAGAGCGTACGTGTGAGGGCGTGGGTTAGTGTTAGCGTACGGGTTAGGATTAGGGGACGGGTGAGGGTCAGACTTCAGGGAAGTGTTAGGGTTAGGGTTCGGGCTAGGGTTAGGGTTAGGGGACGGGGAGGGTTTAGGGTCCAGTTGAGGGTACGACAACGCTTTAGGGGGAGCGTACGTGTGTGGGCGCGGGTTAGTGTTAGCGTACGGGTTAGGATTAGGGGACGGGTGAGGGTCAGGCTTCGGGGAAGGGTTAGGGTTAGGGTTCGGGCTAGGGTTAGGGTTACGGGACGGGGACATTTTAGGGTCCAGGTGACAGTACGACAACGCTTTAGGGAGAGCGTACATGTGAGGGCGCGGGTTAGTGTTAGCGTACGGGTTAGGATTAGGGGACGGGGGAGGGTCAGGCTTCGGGGAAGGGTTACGGTTAGGGTTCGGGCTAGGGTTAGGGTTAGGGGACGGGGAGGGTTTAGGGCCCAGGTGAGGGTACGACAACGCTTTAGGGGGACCGTACATGTGAGGGCGCGGTTTAGTGTTAGCGTACGTGTTAGGATTAGGGGACGGCTGAGGGTCAGGCTTCGGGGAAGGGTTAGGGTTAGGGTACGGGCTAGGGTTAGGGTTAGGGGACGGGGAAGGTTTAGGGTCCAGGTGAGGGTACGACAACGCTTTAGGGGGAGCGTACTTGTGAGGGCGCGTGTTAGTGTTAGCGTACGGGTTAGGATTAGGGGACGGGTGAGGGTCAGGCTTCGGGAAGGGTTAGGGTTAGGTTTCGGGCTAGGGTTAGGGTTAGGGGACGGGGAGGGTTTAGGGTCCAGGTGACGGTACGACAACGCTTTAGGGGGAGCATACGTGTGAGGGCGTGGGTTAGTGTTAGCGTACTGGTTAGGATTAGGGGACGGCTGAGAGTCAGGCTTCGGGGAAGGGTTAAATTTAGGGTTTGGGCTAGGGTTAGGGTTAGGGGACGGGGAGGGTTTAGGGTCCAGGTGAGTGTACGACAACGCTTTAGGGGGAGCGTACGTGTGAGGGCGTGGGTTAGTGTTAGCGTACGGGTTAGGATTAGGGGACGGGTGAGGGTCAGGCTTCGGGGAAGGGTTAGGGTTAGGGTTCGGGCTAGGGTTAGGGTTAGGGGACGGGGAGGGTTTAGGGTCCAGGTGAGGGTACGACAACGCTTTAGGGGGAGCGTACGTGTGACGGCGTGGGTTAGTGTTAGAGTACGGGTTAGGATTAGGGGACGGGTGAGGGTCAGGCTTCAGGGAAGGGTTAGGGTTAGGGTTCGGGCTAGGGTTAGGGTTAGGGGACGGGGACGGTTTAGGTTCCAGGTGACGGTACGACAACGCATTAGGGAGAGCGTACATGTGAGGGCGTTCGTTAGTGTTAGCGTACGGGTTAGGATTAGGGGACGGGTGAGGGTCAGGCTTTGGGGAAGGGTTAGGGTTAGAGTTCGGGCTAGGGTTAGGGTTAGGGGACGGGGAGGGTTTAGGTTCCAGGTGAGGGTACGACAACGCTTTAGGGGGAGCGTATGTGTGAGGGCGCGGGTTAGTGTTAGCGTACGGGTTAGGATTAGGGGACGGGTGAGGGTCAGGCTTCGGGGAAGGGTTAGGGTTAGGGTTCGGGCTAGGGTTAGGGTTAGGGGACGGGGAGGGTTTAGTGTCCAGGTGAGGTTACGACAACGCTTTAGGGGGAGCGTACGTGTGAGGCCGCGGGTTAGTGTTAGCGTACGGGTTAGGATTAGGGGACGGGTGAGGGCCAGGCTTCGGGGAAGGGTTAGGGTTAGGATTCGGGCTAGGGTTAGGGTTAGGGGACGGGGCGGGTTTAGGGTCCAGGTGAGGGTACGACAATGCTTTAGGGGGAGCGTATGTGTGAGGGCGCGGGTTAGTGTTAGCGTACGGGTTAGGATTAGGGGACGGGTGAGGGTCAGGCTTCGGGGAAGTGTTAGGGTTAGGGTTCGGGCTAGGGTTAGGATTAGGGGACAGGGAGGGTTTAGGGTCCAGGTGAGGGTACGACAACGCTTTAGGGGGAGCGTACGTGTGAGGGCGAGGGTTTGTGTTAGCGTACGGGTTAGGATTAGGGGATGGGTGAGGGTCAGGCTTCGGGGAAGGGTTAGGGTTAGGGTTCGGGCTAGGGTTAGTGTTAGGGGACGGGGAGGGTTTAGAGTACAGGTGAGGGTACGACAACGCTTTAGGGGGAGTGTTCGTGTGAGGGCGCGGGTTAGTGTTAGCGTACGGGTTAGGATTAGGGGACGGGTGAGGGTCAGGCTTCGGGGAAGGGTTAGGGTTAGGGTTTGGACTAGGGTTAGGGTTAGGGGACGGGGACGGTTTAGGGTCCAGGTGAGGGTACGACAACGCTTTAGGGGGAGCGTACGTGTGAGGGCGCGGTTTAGTGTTAGCGTACGGGTTAGGATTAGGGGATGGCTGAGTGTCAGGCTTCGGGGAAGGGTTAGGGTTAGGGTTCGGGCTAGGGTTAGGGTTAGGGGACGGGGACGGTTTAGGGTCCAGGTGACAGTACGACAACGCTTAAGGGAGAGCGTACGTGTGAGGGCGTGGGTTAGTGTTAGCGTACGGGTTAGGATTAGTGGACGGGTGAGGGTCAGGCTTCGGGGAAGGGTTAGGGTTCTGGCTAGAGTTAGGGTTAGGGGACGGGGAGGGTTTAGGGTCCAGGTGAGGGTACGACAACGCTTTAGGGGGAGCGTACGTGTGAGGGCACGGGTTAGTGTTAGCGTACGGGTTAGGATTAGGGGACGGGTGAGGGTCAGGCTTCGGGGAAGGGTTAGGGTTAGGGTTCGTGCTAGGGTTAGGGTTAGGGGATGGGGAGGTTTTAGGGTCCAGGTGAGGGTACAACAACGCTTTAGGGGGAGGGTACGTGTGAGGGCGCGGGTTAGTGTTAGCGTACGGGTTAGGATTAGGGGACGGGTGAGGGTCAGACTTCAGGGAAGGGTTAGGGTTAGGGTTCGGGCTAGGGTTAGGGTTAGGGGACGGGGAGGGTTTAGGGTCCAGTTGAGGGTACGACAACGCTTTATGTGGAGCGTACGTGTGAGGGCGCAGGTTAGTGTTAGCGTACGGGTTAGGATTAGCGGACGGGTGAGGGTCAGGCTTCGGGGAAGGGTTAGGGTTAGGGTTCGGGCTAGGGTTAGGGTTAGGGGACGGGGAGGGTTTAGGGCCCAGGTGAGGGTACGACAACGCTTTAGGGGGAGCGTACGTGTGAGGGCGTGGGTTAGTGTTAGCGTACGGGTTAGGATTAGGGGACGGGTGAGGGTAAGGCTTCGGGGAAGGGTTAGGGTTAGGGTTCGGGCTAGGGTTAGGGTTAGGGGACGGGGACGGTTTAGGGTCCAGGTGACGGTACGACAACGCTTTAGGGAGAGCGTACGTGTGAGGGCGTGGGTTACTGTTAGCGTACGGGATAGGATTAGCGGACGGGTGAGGGTCAGGCTTCGGGGAAGGGTTAGGGTTAGGGTTCGGGCTAGGGTTAGGGTTAGGGGACGGGGAGGGTTTAGGGTCCAGGTGAGGGTACGACAACGCTTTAGGGGGAGCGTACGTGTGACGGCGTGGGTTAGTGTTAGCGTACGGTTTAGGATTAGGAGACTGGTGAGGGTCAGGCTTCGGGGAAGGGTTAGGGTTAGGGTTCGGGCTAGGGTTAGGGTTAGGGGACGGGGACGGTTTAGGGTCCAGGTGACGGTACGACAACGCTTTACGGAGAGCGTACGTGTGAGGGTGTGGGTTAGTGTTAGCGTACGGGTTAGGATTAGGGGACGGGTGAGGGTCAGGCTTCGGGGAAGGGTTAGGGTTAGGGTTCGGGCTAGGGTTAGGGTTAGGGGACGGGGACGGTTTAGGGTCCAGGTGACGGTACGACAACGCTTTAGGGAGAGCGTACGTGTGAGGGTGTGAGTTAGTGTTAGCGTACGGGTTAGGATTAGGGGAAGGGTGAGGGTCAGGCTTCGGGGAAGGGTTAGGGTTAGGGTTCGGGCTAGGGTTAGGGTTAGGGGACGGGGAGGGTTTAGGGTCCAGGTGAGGGTACGACAACGGTTTAGGGGGAGCGTACGTGTGAGGGCGCGGGTTAGTGTTAGAGTACGGGTTAGGATTAGGGGACGGGTGAGGGTCAGGCTTCAGGGAAGGGTTAGGGTTAGGGTTCGGGCTAGGGTTAGGGTTAGGGGACGGGGACGGTTTAGGGTCCAGGTGACGGTACGACAACGCATTAGGGAGAGCGTACATGTGAGGGCGTTCGTTAGTGTTAGCGTACGGGTTAGGATTAGGGGACGGGTGAGGGTCAGGCTTTGGGGAAGGGTTAGGGTTAGAGTTCGGGCTAGGGTTAGGGTTAGGGGACGGGGAGGGTTTAGGTTCCAGGTGAGGGTACGACAACGCTTTAGGGGGAGCGTATGTGTGAGGGCGCGGGTTAGTGTTAGCGTACGGGTTAGGATTAGGGGACGTGTGAGGGTCAGGCTTCGGGGAAGGGTTAGGGTTAGGGTTCGGGCTAGGGTTAGGGTTAGGGGACGGGGAGGGTTTAGTGTCCAGGTGAGGTTACGACAACGCTTTAGGGGGAGCGTACGTGTGAGGCCGCGGGTTAGTGTTAGCGTACGGGTTAGGATTAGGGGACGGGTGAGGGTCAGGCTTCGGGGAAGGGTTAGGGTTAGGGTTCGGGCTAGGGTTAGGGTTAGGGGACGGGGAGGGTTTAGGGTCCAGGTGAGGTTACGACAACGCTTTAGAGGGAGCGTACGTGTGAGGGCGCGGGTTAGTGTTAGCGTACGGGTTAGGATTAGGGGACGGGTGAGGGTCAGGCTTCGGGGAAGGGTTAGGGTTCTGGCTAGAGTTAGGGTTAGGGGACGGGGAGGGTTTAGGGTCCAGGTGAGGGTACGACAACGCTTTAGGGGGAGCGTACGTGTGAGGGCACGGGTTAGTGTAGGCGTACGGGTTATGATTAGGGGACAGGTGAGGGTCAGGCTTTGGGGAAGGGTTAGGTTTCGGTTTCGGGCTAGGGTTAGGGTTAGGGGACGGGGACGGTTTAGGGTCCAGGTGACGGTACGACAATGCTTTAGGGAGAGCGTACGTGTGAGGGCGTGGGTTAGTGTTACCGTTCGGGTTAGGATTAGGGGACGGGTGAGGGTCAGGCTTCGGGGAAGGGTTAGGGTTAGGATTCGGGCTAGGGTTAGGGTTAGGGGACGGGGAGGGTTTAGGGTCTAGGTGAGGGTACGACAACGCTTTAGGAGGAGCGTACGTGTGAGGGCGTGGGTTAGTGTTAGCGTACCGGTTAGGATTAGGGGACGGGTGAGGGTCAGGCTTCGGGGAAGTGTTAGGGTTAGGGTTCGGGCTAGGGTTAGGGTTAGGGGACGGGGAGGGTTTAGGGTCCAGGTGAGGGTACAACAACGCTTTAGGGGGAGCGTACGTGTGAGGGCACGAGTTAGTGTTAGCGTACGGGTTAGGATTAGGGGACGGGTGAGGGTCAGGCTTCGGGGAAGTGTTAGGGTTCGGGTTCGGGCTAGGGTTAGGGTTAGGGGACGGGGACGGTTTAGGGTCCAGGTGACGGTACGGCAACGCTTTAGGGAGAGCGTACGTGTGAGGGCGTGGGTTAGTGTTAGCGTACGGGTTAGGATTAGGGGACGGGTGAGGGTCAGGCTTCGGGGAAGGGTTAGGGTTAGGGTTCGGGCTAGGGTTAGTGTTAGGGGACGGGGAGGGTTTAGGGTCCAGGTGAGGGTACGACAACGCTTTAGGGGGGGCGTACGTGTGAGGGCGTGGGTTAGTGTTAGCGTACGGTTTAGGATTAGGGGACGGGTGAGGGTCAGGTTTCGGGGAAGGGTTAGGGTTAGGGTTAGGGTTCGGGCTAGGGTTAGGGTTAGGGGACGGGGAGGGCTCAGGGTCCAGGTGAGGGTACGACAACGCTTTAGGGGGAGCGTACGTGTGAGGGCGCGGGTTAGTGTTAGCGTACGGGTTAGGATTAGAGGACGGGTGAGGGTCAGGCTTCAGGGAAGGGTTAGGGTTAGGGTTCGGGCTAGGGTTAGGTTTAGGGGATGGGGAGGGTTTAGGGTCCAGGTGAGGGTACAACAACGCTTTAGGGGGAGCGTACGTGTGAGGACGCGGGTTAGTGTTAGCGTACGGGTTAGGATTAGGGGACGGGTGAGGGTCAGGCTTCGGGGAAGGGTTAGGGTTCGGGTTCGGGCTAGGGTTAGGGTTAGGGGACGGGGACGGTTTAGGGTCCAGGTGACGGTACGACAACGCTTTAGGGAGAGCGTACGTGTGAGGGCGAGGGTTAGTGTTAGCGTACGGGTTAGGATTAGGGGACGGGTGAGGGTCAGGCTTCGGGGAAGTGTTAGGGTTCTGGCTAGAGTTAGGGTTAGGGGACGGGGAGGGTTTAGGGTCCAGGTGAGGGTACGACAACGCTTTAGGGGGAGCGTACGTGTGAGGGCGCGGGTTAGTGTTAGCGTACGGGTTAGGATTAGGGGATGGCTGAGTGTCAGGCTTCGGGGAAGGGTTAGGGTTAGGGTTCGGGCTAGGGTTAGGGTTAGGGGACGGGGACGGTTTAGCGTCCAGGTGACAGTACGACAACGCTTTAGGGAGAGCGTACGTGTGAGGGCGTGGGTTAGTGTTAGCGTACGGGTTAGGATTAGGGGACGGGTGAGGGTCAGGCTTCGGGGAAGGGTTAGGGTTCTGGCTAGAGTTAGGGTTAGGGGACGGGGACGGTTTAGGGTCCAGGTGAGGGTACGACAACGCTTTAGGGGGAGCGTACGTGTGAGGGCGCGGGTTAGTGTTAGCGTACGGGTTAGGATTAGGGGACGGGTGACGGTCAGGCTTCGGGGAAGAGTTAGGGTTAGGGTTCGGGCTAGGGTTAGGGTTAGGGGACGGGGAGGTTTTAGGGTCCAGGTGAGGGTACGACAACGCTTTAGGGGGAGCGTACGTGTGAGGGCGCGGGTTAGTGTTAGCGTACGGGTTAGGATTAGGGGACGGGTGAGGGTCAGGCTTCAGGGAAGGGTTAGGATAAGGGTTCGGGCTAGTGTTAGGTTTAGGGGATGGGAGGGTTTAGGGTCCAGTTGAGGGTACGACAACGCTTTAGGTGGAGCGTACGTGTGAGGGCGCAGGTTAGTGTTATCGTACGGGTTAGGATTAGGGGACGGGTGAGGGTAAGGCTTCGGGGAAGGGTTAGGGTTAGGGTTCGGGCTAGGGTTAGGGTTAGGGGACGGGGACGGTTTACGGTCCAGGTGACGGTATGACAACGCTTTAGGGAGAGCGTACGTGTGAGGGCGTGGGTTAGTGTTAGCGTACGGGTTAGGATTAGGGGACGGGTGAGGGTCAGGCTTCGGGGAAGGGTTAGGGTTAGGGTTCGGGCTAGGGTTAGGTTTAGGGGACGGGGAGGGTTTAGGGTCCAGGTGAGGGTACGACAACGCTTTAGGGGGAGCATACGTGTGAGGGCGCGGGTCAGTGTTAGCGTACGGGTTAGGATTAGGGGACGGGTGAGGGTCAGGCTTCGGGGAAGGGTTAGGGTTAGGATTTGGGGTAGGGTTAGGGTTAGGGGATGGGGAGGGTTTCGGGTCCAGGTGAGGGTATCAGAACGCTTTAGGGGGAGCGTACGTGTGAGGGCGAGGGTTAGTGTTAGCGTACGGGTTAGGATTAGGGGACAGGTGAGGGTCAGGCTTCGGGGAAGGGTTAGGGTTAGACTTCGGGCTAAGGTTAGGGTTAGGGAACGGGGAGGGTTTAGGGTCCAGGTGAGGGTACGACAACGCTTTAGGTGGAGCGTACGTGTGAGGGCGCGGGTTAGTGTTAGCGTACGGTTTAGGATTAGGGGACTGGTGAGGGTCAGGCTTCGGGGAAGGGTTAGGGGTAGGGTTTGGGCTAGGGTTAGGGTTAGGGGATGGGACGGTTTAGGGTCCAGGTGAGGGTACGACAACGCTTTAGGGGGAGCGTACGTGTGAGGGCGCGGGTTAGTGTTAGCGTACGGGTTAGGATTAGGGGACGGCTGAGGGTCAGGCTTCGGGGATGGGTTAGGGTTAGGGTTCTGGCTAGGGTTAGGGTTAGGGGACGGGGAGGGTTTAGGGTCCAGGTGAGGGTACGACAACGCTTTAGGGGGAGCGTTCGTTTGAGGGCGCGGGTTAGTGTTAGCGTACGGGTTAGGATTAGGGGACGGGTGAGGGTCAGGCTTCGGGGAAGGGTTAGGATTAGGGTTCGGGCTAGGGTTAGGGTTAGGGGACGGGGAGGTTTTAGGGTCCAGGTGAGGGTACGACAATGCTTTAGGGGGAGCGTACGTGTCAGGGCGCGGGTTAGTGTTAGCGTACGGGTTAGGATTATGGGACGGGTGAGGGTCAGACTTCAGGGAAGGGTTAGGGTTAGGGTTCTGGCTAGGGTTAGGGTTAGGGGACGGGGAGGGTTTAGGGTCCAGTTGAGGGTACGACAACGCTTTATGTGGAGCGTACGTGTGAGGGCGCAGGTTAGTGTTAGTGTACGGGTTAGGATTAGGGGACGGGTGAGGGTAAGGCTTCGGGGAAGGGTTAGGGTTAGGGTTCGGGCTAGGGTTAGTGTTAGGGGACGGGGACGGTTTAGGGTCCAGGTGACGGTACGACAACGCTTTAGGGAGAGTGTACGTGTGAGGGCGTGGGTTACTGTTAGCGTACGGGTTAGGATTAGGGGACGGGTGAGGGTCACGCTTCGGGGAAGGGTTAGGGTTAGGGTTCGGGCTAGGGTTAGGGTTAGGGGACGGGGAGGGTTTAGGTCCAGGTGAGGGTACGACAACGCTTTAGGGGGAGCGTACGTGTGAGGGCGCGGGTTAGTGTTAGCATACGGGTTAGGATTAGGGGACGGGTGAGGTTCAGGCTTCGGGGAAGGGTTAGGGTTAGGGTTCGGGCTAGGGTTACGGTTAGGGGACGGGGAGGGTTTAGGGTCCAGGTGAGGGTACGACAACGCTTTAGGGGGAGCGTACGTGTGAGGGCGCGGGTTAGTGTTAGCGTACGGGTTAGGATTAGGGGACGGGTGAGGGTCAGGCTTCGGGGAAGGGTTAGGGTTAGGGTTCGGGCTAGGGTTAGGGTTAGGGGACGGGGAGGGTTTAGGGTCCAGGTGACGGTACGACAACGCTTTAGGGGGAGCATACGTGTGAGGGCGTGGGTTAGTGTTAGCGTACTGGTTAGGACTAGGGGACGGCTGAGAGTCAGGGTTCGGGGAAGGGTTAGGGTTAGGGTTTGGGCTAGGGTTAGTGTTAGGGGACGGGGAGGGTTTAGGGTCCAGGTGAGGGTACGACAACGCTTTAGGGGGAGCGTACGTGTGAGGGCGTGGGTTAGTGTTAGCGTACGGGTTAGGATTAGGGGACGGGTGAGGGTCAGGCTTCGGGGAAGGGTTAGGGTTAGGGTTCGGGCTAGGGTTAGGGTTAGGGGACGGGGAGGGTTTAGGGTCCAGGTGAGGGTACGACAACACTTTAGTGGGAGCGTACGTGTGAGGGCGCGGGTTAGTGTTAGCGTACGGGTTAGGATTAGGAGACGGGTGAGGGTCAGGCTTCGGGGAAGGGTTAGGGATAGGGTTCGGGCTAGGGTTAGGGTTAGGGGACGGGGACGGTTTAGGGTCCAGGAGAGGGTACGACAGCGCTTTAGGGGGAGCGTACGTGTGAGGGCGCAGGTTAGTGTTAGCGTACGGGTTAGGATTAGGGGACGGCTGAGGGTCAGGCTTCAGGGAAGGGTTAGGCTTAGGGTTCGGGCTAGGGTTAGGGTTAGGGGACGGGGACGGTTTAGGGTCCAGGTGACCGTACGACAACGCTTTAGGGAGAGCGTACGTGTGAGGGCGTGGGTTAGTGTTAGCGTACGGGTTAGGATTAGGGGACGGGTGAGGGTCAGGCTTCGGGGAAGGGTTAGGGTTAGGGTTCGGGCTAGGGTTAGGGTTAGGGGACGGGGAGGGTTTAGGGTCCAGGTGAGGGTACGACAACGCTTTAGGGGGAGCGTACGTGAGGGCGCGGGTTAGTGTTAGCGTACGGGTTAGGATTAGGTGACGGGTGAGGGTCAGACTTCAGGGAAGGGTTAGGGTTAGGATTCGGGCTAGAGTTAGGGTTAGGGGACGGGGAGGGTTTAGGGTCCAGTTGAGGGTACGAGAACGCTTTAGGTGGAGCGTACGTGTGATGGCGCAGGTTAGTGTTAGCGTACGGGTTAGGATTAGGGGACGGGTGAGGGTAAGGCTTCGGGGAAGTGTTAGGGTTAGGGTTCGGTCTAGGGTTAGTGTTAGGGGACGGGGACGGTTTAGGGTCCAGGTGACGGTACGACAACGCTCTCGGGAGAGCGTACGTGTGAGGGCGTGGGTTAGTGTTAGCGTACGGGTTAGGATTAGGGGACGGGTGAGGGTCAGACTTCAGGGAAGGGTTAGGGTTAGGGTTCGGGCTAGGGTTAGGGTTAGGGGACGGGGAGAGTTTAGGGTCCAGTTGAGGGTACGACAACGCTTTAGGGGGAGCGTACGTGTGAGGGCGCGGGTTAGTGTTAGCGTACGGGTTAGGATTAGGGGACGGGTGAGGGTCAGGCTTCGGGGAAGGGTTAGGGTTAGGGTTCGGGCTAGGGTTAGGGTTAGGGGACGGGGACATTTTAGGGTCCAGGTGACAGTACGACAACGCTTTAGGGAGAGCGTACATGTGAGGGCGCGGGTTAGTGTTAGCGTACGGGTTAGGATTAGGGGACGGGTGAGGGTCAGGCTTCGGGGAAGTGTTAGGGTTAGGGTTCGGGCTAGGGTTAGGGTTAGGGGACGGGGAGGGTTTAGGGCCCAGGTGAGGGTACGACAACGCTTTATGGGGACCGTACGTGTGAGGGCGCGGTTTAGTGTTAGCGTACGTGTTAGGATTAGGGGACGGCTGAGGGTCAGGCTTCGGGGAAGGGTTACGGTTAGGGTTCGGGCTAGGGTTAGGGTTAGGGGATGGGGAAGGTTTAGGGTCCAGGTGAGGGAACGACAACGCTTTAGGGGGAGCGTACTTGTGAGGGCGCGTGTTAGTGTTAGCGTACGGGTTAGGATTAGGGGTCGGGTGAGGGTCAGGCTTCGGGGAAGGGTTAGGGTTAGGGTTTGGGCTAGGGTTAGGGTTAGGGGACGGGGATGGTTTAGGGTCCAGGTGACGGTACGACAACGCTTTAAGGGGAGCATACGTGTGAGGGCGTGGGTTAGTGTTAGCGTACTGGTTAGGATTAGGGGACGGCTGAGAGTCAGGCTTCGGGGAAGGGTTAGGGTTAGGGTTTGGGCTAGGGTTAGGGTTAGGGGACGGGGAGGGTTTAGGGTCCAGGTGAGGGTACGACAACGCTTTAGGGGGAGCGTACGTGTGAGGGCGTGGGTTAGTGTTAGCGTACGGGTTAGGATTACGGGACGGGTGAGGGTCAGGCTTCGGGGAAGGGTTAGGGTTAGGGTTCGGTCTAGGGTTAGGGTTAGGGGACGGGGAGGGTTTAGGGTCCAGGTGAGGTTACGACAACGCTTTAGGGGGAGCGTACGTGTGAAGGTGCGGGTTAGTGTTAGCGTACGGGTTAGGATTAGGGGACGGGTGAGGGTCAGGCTTCGGGGAAGGGTTAGGGTTCTGGCTAGAGTTAGGGTTAGGGGACGGGGAGGGTTTAGGGTCCAGGTGAGGGTACGACAACGCTTTAGGGGGAGCGTACGTGTGAGGGCGCGGGTTAGTGTTAGCGTACGGGTTAGGATTAGGGGACGGGTGAGGGTCAGGCTTCAGGGAAGTGTTAGGGTTAGGGTTCGGGCTAGGGTTAGGATTAGGGGACAGGGAGGGTTTAGGGTCCAGGTGAGGGTACGACAACGCTTTAGGGGGAGCGTACGTGTGAGTGCGAGGGTTTGTGTTAGCGTACGGGTTAGGATTAGGGGATGGGTGAGGGTCAGGCTTCGGGGAAGGTTTAGGGTTAGGGTTCGGGCTAGGGTTAGTGTTAGGGGATGGGGAGGGTTTAGAGTCCAGGTGAGGGTACGACAACGCTTTAGGGGGAGTGTACGTGTGAGGGCGCGGGTTAGTGTTAGCGTACGGGTTAGGATTAGGGGACGGGTGAGGGTCAGGCTTCGGGGAAGGGTTAGGGTTAGGGTTCGTGCTAGGGTTAGGGTTAGGGGATGGGGAGGTTTTAGGGTCAAGGTGAGGGTACGACAACGCTTTAGGGGGAGCGTACGAGTGAGGGCGCGGGTTAGTGTTAGCGTACGGGTTAGGATTAGGGGACGGGTGAGGGTCAGGCTTCGGGGAAGGGTTAGGGCTAGGGTTCGGGCTAGGGTTAGGGTTAGGGGACGGGGAGGGTTTAGGGTCCAGGTGAGGGTACGACAACGCTTTAGGGGGAGCGTACGTGTGAGGGGGCGGGTTAGTGTTAGCGTACGGGTTAGGATTAGGGGACGGGTGAGGGTCAGGCTTCGGGGAAAGGTTAGGGTTAGGGTTCGGGCTAGGGTTAGGGTTAGGGGACGGGGAGGGTTTAGGGTCCAGGTGAGGGTACGACAACGATTTAGGGGGAGCGTATGTGTGAGGGCGCGGGTTAGTGTTAGCGTACGGGTTAGGATTAGGGGATGGGTGAGGTTCAGGCTTCGGGGAAGGGTTAGGGTTAGGGTTCGGGCTAGGGTTAGTGTTAGGGGACGGGGAGGGTTTAGAATCCAGGTGAGGGTACGACAACGCTTCAGGGGGAGCGTACGTGTGAGGGCGCGGGTTAGTGTTAGCATACGGGTTAGGATTAGGGGACGTGTGAGGGTCAGGCTTCGGGGAAGGGTTAGGGTTAGGGTTCGGGCTAGGGTTAGGGTTAGGGGACGGGGAGGGTTTAGGCTCCAGGTGAGGGTACGACAACACTTTAGTGGGAGCGTACGTGTGAGGGCGCGGGTTAGTGTTAGCGTACGGGTTAGGATTAGGAGACGGGTGAGGGTCAGGCTTCGGGGAAGGGTTAGGGATAGGGTTCGGGCTAGGGTTAGGGTTAGGGGACGGGGACGGTTTAGGGTCCAGGAGAGGGTACGACAACGCTTTAGGGGGAGCGTACGTGTGAGGGCGCAGGTTAGTGTTAGCGTACGGGTTAGGATTAGGGGACGGGTGAGGGTCAGGCTTCAGGGAAGGGTTAGGGTTAGGGTTCGGGCTAGGGTTAGGGTTAGGGGACGGGGACGGTTTAGGGTCCAGGTGACGGTACGACAACGCATTAGGGAGAGCGTACATGTGAGGGCGAGGGTTAGTGTTAGCGTACGGGTTAGGATTAGGGGACGGGTGAGGGTCAGGCTTTGGGGAAGGGTTAGGGTTAAAGTTCGGGCTAGGGTTAGGGTTAGGGGACGGGGAGGGTTTAGGGTCCAGGTGAGGGTACGACAACGCTTTAGGGGGAGCGTATGTGTGAGGGCGCGGGTTAGTGTTAGCGTACGGGTTAGGATTAGGGGACGGGTGAGGGTCAGGCTTCGGGGAAGGGTTAGGGTTAGGGTTCGGGCTAGGGTTAGGGTTAGGGGACGGGGAGGGTTTAGGGTCCAGGTGAGGTTACGAAAACGCTTTAGGGGGAGCGTACGTGTGAGGGCGTGGGTTAGTGTTAGCGTACGGGTTAGGATTAGGGGACGGGTGAGGGTCAGGCTTCGGGGAAGGGTTAGGATTCTGGCTAGAGTTAGGGTTAGGGGACCGGGAGGGTTTAGGGTCCAGGTGAGGGTACGACAACGCTTTAGGGAGAGCGTATGTGTGAGGGCGCGGGTTAGTGTAGGCGTACGGGTTATGATTAGGGGACAGGTGAGGGTCAGGCTTCGGGGAAGGGTTAGGGTTCGTTTTCGGGCTAGGGTTAGGGTTAGGGGACGGGGACGGTTTAGGGTCCAGGTGACGGTACGACAATGCTTTAGGGAGAGCGTACGTGTGAGGGCGTGGGTTAGTGTTAGCGTACGGGTTAGGATTAGGGGACGGGTGAGGGTCAGGCTTCGGGGAAGGGTTAGGGTTAGGGTTCGGGCTAGGGTTAGGGTTAGGGCACGGGGAGGGTTTAGGGTCCAGGTGAGGGTACGACAACGCTTTAGGGGGAGCGTACGTGTGAGGGCGCGGGTTAGTGTTAGCGTACGGGTTAGGATTAGGGGACGGGTGAGGGTCAGGCTTCGGGGAAGTGTTAGGGTTAGGGTTTGGGCTAGGGTTAGGATTAGGGGACAGGGAGGGTTTAGGGTCCAGGTGAGGGTACGACAACGCTTTAGGGGGAGCGTACGTGTGAGTGCGAGGGTTTGTGTTAGCGTACGGGTTAGGATTAGGGGATGGGTGAGGGTCAGGCTTCGGGGAAGGTTTAGGGTTAGGGTTTGGTCTAGGGTTAGGGTTAGGGGATGGGGACGGTTTAGGGTCCAGGTGAGGGTACGACAACGCTTTAGGGGGAGCGTACGTGTGAGGGCGCAGGTTAGTGTTAGTGTACGGATTAGCTATATGGGACGGGTGAGGGTCAGGCTTCGGGGAAGTGTTAGGGTTAGGGTTCGGGCTAGGGTTAGGGTTAGGGGACGGGGAGGGTTTAGGGTCCAGGTGAGGGTACGAAAACGCTTTAGGGGGAGCGTACGTGTGAGGGCGCGGGTTAGTGTTAGCGTACGGGTTCGGATTAGGGGACGGCTGAGGGTCAGGCTTCGGGGAAGGGTTAGGGTTAGGGTTCGGGCTAGGTTTAACGTTAGGGGACGGGGACGGTTTAGGGTCCAGGTGACAGTATGACAACGCTTTAGGGAGAGCGTACGTGTGAGGGCGTGGGTTAGTGTTAGCTAAAGGGTTAGGATTAGGGGACGGGTGAGGGTCAGGCTTCGGGGAAGGGTTAGGGTTAGGGTTTGGTCTAGGGTTAGGGTTTGGGGATGGGGACGGTTTAGGGTCCAGGTGAGGGTACGACAACGCTTTAGGGGGAGCGTACGTGTGAGGGCGCAGGTTAGTGTTAGTGTACGGGTTAGGATTATGGGACGGGTGAGGGTCAGGCTTCGGGGAAGTTTTAGGGTTAGGGTTCGGGCTAGGGTTAGGGTTAGGGGACGGGGAGGGTTTAGGGTCCAGGTGAGGGTACGACAACGCTTTAGGGGGAGTGTACGTGTGAGGGCGCGGGTTAGTGTTAGCGTACGGGTTAGGATTAGGGGACGGGTGAGGGTCAGGCTTCGGGGAAGGGTTAGGGTTAGGGTTCGGGCTAGGGTTAGGGTTAGGGGACGGGGAGGGTTTAGGGTCCAGGTGACGGTACGACAACGCTTTAGGGGGAGCATACGTGTGAGGGCGTGGGTTAGTGTTAGCGTACTGGTTAGGATTAGGGGACGGCTGAGAGTCAGGGTTCGGGGAAGGGTTAGGGTTAGGGTTTGGGCTAGGGTTAGTGTTAGGGGACGGGGAGGGTTTAGGGTCCAGGTGAGGGTACGACAACGCTTTAGGGGGAGCGTACGTGTGAGGGCGTGGGTTAGTGTTAGCGTACGGGTTAGGATTAGGGGACGGGTGAGGGTCAGGCTTCGGGGAAGGGTTAGGGTTAGGGTTCGGGCTAGGGTTAGGGTTAGGGGACGGGGAGGGTTTAGGGTCCAGGTGAGGGTACGACAACACTTTAGTGGGAGCGTACGTGTGAGGGCGCGGGTTAGTGTTAGCGTACGGGTTAGGATTAGGAGACGGGTGAGGGTCAGGCTTCGGGGAAGGGTTAGGGATAGGGTTCGGGCTAGGGTTAGGGTTAGGGGACGGGGACGGTTTAGGGTCCAGGAGAGGGTACGACAGCGCTTTAGGGGGAGCGTACGTGTGAGGGCGCAGGTTAGTGTTAGCGTACGGGTTAGGATTAGGGGACGGCTGAGGGTCAGGCTTCAGGGAAGGGTTAGGCTTAGGGTTCGGGCTAGGGTTAGGGTTAGGGGACGGGGACGGTTTAGGGTCCAGGTGACCGTACGACAACGCTTTAGGGAGAGCGTACGTGTGAGGGCGTGGGTTAGTGTTAGCGTACGGGTTAGGATTAGGGGACGGGTGAGGGTCAGGCTTCGGGGAAGGGTTAGGGTTAGGGTTCGGGCTAGGGTTAGGGTTAGGGGACGGGGAGGGTTTAGGGTCCAGGTGAGGGTACGACAACGCTTTAGGGGGAGCGTACGTGAGGGCGCGGGTTAGTGTTAGCGTACGGGTTAGGATTAGGTGACGGGTGAGGGTCAGACTTCAGGGAAGGGTTAGGGTTAGGATTCGGGCTAGAGTTAGGGTTAGGGGACGGGGAGGGTTTAGGGTCCAGTTGAGGGTACGAGAACGCTTTAGGTGGAGCGTACGTGTGATGGCGCAGGTTAGTGTTAGCGTACGGGTTAGGATTAGGGGACGGGTGAGGGTAAGGCTTCGGGGAAGTGTTAGGGTTAGGGTTCGGTCTAGGGTTAGTGTTAGGGGACGGGGACGGTTTAGGGTCCAGGTGACGGTACGACAACGCTCTCGGGAGAGCGTACGTGTGAGGGCGTGGGTTAGTGTTAGCGTACGGGTTAGGATTAGGGGACGGGTGAGGGTCAGACTTCAGGGAAGGGTTAGGGTTAGGGTTCGGGCTATGGTTAGGGTTAGGGTACGGGGAGAGTTTAGGGTCCAGTTGAGGGTACGACAACGCTTTAGGGGGAGCGTACGTGTGAGGGCGCGGGTTAGTGTTAGCGTACGGGTTAGGATTAGGGGACGGGTGAGGGTCAGGCTTCGGGGAAGGGTTAGGGTTAGGGTTCGGGCTAGGGTTAGGGTTAGGGGACGGGGACATTTTAGGGTCCAGGTGACAGTACGACAACGCTTTAGGGAGAGCGTACATGTGAGGGCGCGGGTTAGTGTTAGCGTACGGGTTAGGATTAGGGGACGGGTGAGGGTCAGGCTTCGGGGAAGTGTTAGGGTTAGGGTTCGGGCTAGGGTTAGGGTTAGGGGACGGGGAGGGTTTAGGGCCCAGGTGAGGGTACGACAACGCTTTATGGGGACCGTACGTGTGAGGGCGCGGTTTAGTGTTAGCGTACGTGTTAGGATTAGGGGACGGCTGAGGGTCAGGCTTCGGGGAAGGGTTACGGTTAGGGTTCGGGCTAGGGTTAGGGTTAGGGGATGGGGAAGGTTTAGGGTCCAGGTGAGGGAACGACAACGCTTTAGGGGGAGCGTACTTGTGAGGGCGCGTGTTAGTGTTAGCGTACGGGTTAGGATTAGGGGACGGGTGAGGGTCAGGCTTCGGGGAAGGGTTAGGGTTAGGGTTTGGGCTAGGGTTAGGGTTAGGGGACGGGGATGGTTTAGGGTCCAGGTGACGGTACGACAACGCTTTAAGGGGAGCATACGTGTGAGGGCGTGGGTTAGTGTTAGCGTACTGGTTAGGATTAGGGGACGGCTGAGAGTCAGGCTTCGGGGAAGGGTTAGGGTTAGGGTTTGGGCTAGGGTTAGGGTTAGGGGACGGGGAGGGTTTAGGGTCCAGGTGAGGGTACGACAACGCTTTAGGGGGAGCGTACGTGTGAGGGCGTGGGTTAGTGTTAGCGTACGGGTTAGGATTACGGGACGGGTGAGGGTCAGGCTTCGGGGAAGGGTTAGGGTTAGGGTTCGGGCTAGGGTTAGGGTTAGGGGACGGGGAGGGTTTAGGGTCCAGGTGAGGTTACGACAACGCTTTAGGGGGAGCGTACGTGTGAAGGTGCGGGTTAGTGTTAGCGTACGGGTTAGGATTAGGGGACGGGTGAGGGTCAGGCTTCGGGGAAGGGTTAGGGTTCTGGCTAGAGTTAGGGTTAGGGGACGGGGAGGGTTTAGGGTCCAGGTGAGGGTACGACAACGCTTTAGGGGGAGCGTACGTGTGAGGGCGCGGGTTAGTGTTAGCGTACGGGTTAGGATTAGGGGACGGGTGAGGGTCAGGCTTCAGGGAAGTGTTAGGGTTAGGGTTCGGGCTAGGGTTAGGATTAGGGGACAGGGAGGGTTTAGGGTCCAGGTGAGGGTACGACAACGCTTTAGGGGGAGCGTACGTGTGAGTGCGAGGGTTTGTGTTAGCGTACGGGTTAGGATTAGGGGATGGGTGAGGGTCAGGCTTCGGGGAAGGTTTAGGGTTAGGGTTCGGGCTAGGGTTAGTGTTAGGGGATGGGGAGGGTTTAGAGTCCAGGTGAGGGTACGACAACGCTTTAGGGGGAGTGTACGTGTGAGGGCGCGGGTTAGTGTTAGCGTACGGGTTAGGATTAGGGGACGGGTGAGGGTCAGGCTTCGGGGAAGGGTTAGGGTTAGGGTTCGTGCTAGGGTTAGGGTTAGGGGATGGGGAGGTTTTAGGGTCAAGGTGAGGGTACGACAACGCTTTAGGGGGAGCGTACGTGAGAGGGCGCGGGTTAGTGTTAGCGTACGGGTTAGGATTAGGGGACGGGTGAGGGTCAGGCTTCGGGGAAGGGTTAGGGCTAGGGTTCGGGCTAGGGTTAGGGTTAGGGGACGGGGAGGGTTTAGGGTCCAGGTGAGGGTACGACAACGCTTTAGGGGGAGCGTACGTGTGAGGGGGCGGGTTAGTGTTAGCGTACGGGTTAGGATTAGGGGACGGGTGAGGGTCAGGCTTCGGGGAAAGGTTAGGGTTAGGGTTCGGGCTAGGGTTAGGGTTAGGGGACGGGGAGGGTTTAGGGTCCAGGTGAGGGTACGACAACGCTTTAGGGGGAGCGTATGTGTGAGGGCGCGGGTTAGTGTTAGCGTACGGGTTAGGATTAGGGGATGGGTGAGGTTCAGGCTTCGGGGAAGGGTTAGGGTTAGGGTTCGGGCTAGGGTTAGTGTTAGGGGACGGGGAGGGTTTAGAATCCAGGTGAGGGTACGACAACGCTTCAGGGGGAGCGTACGTGTGAGGGCGCGGGTTAGTGTTAGCATACGGGTTAGGATTAGGGGACGTGTGAGGGTCAGGCTTCGGGGAAGGGTTAGGGTTAGGGTTCGGGCTAGGGTTAGGGTTAGGGGACGGGGAGGGTTTAGGCTCCAGGTGAGGGTACGACAACACTTTAGTGGGAGCGTACGTGTGAGGGCGCGGGTTAGTGTTAGCGTACGGGTTAGGATTAGGAGACGGGTGAGGGTCAGGCTTCGGGGAAGGGTTAGGGATAGGGTTCGGGCTAGGGTTAGGGTTAGGGGACGGGGACGGTTTAGGGTCCAGGAGAGGGTACGACAACGCTTTAGGGGGAGCGTACGTGTGAGGGCGCAGGTTAGTGTTAGCGTACGGGTTAGGATTAGGGGACGGGTGAGGGTCAGGCTTCAGGGAAGGGTTAGGGTTAGGGTTCGGGCTAGGGTTAGGGTTAGGGGACGGGGACGGTTTAGGGTCCAGGTGACGGTACGACAACGCATTAGGGAGAGCGTACATGTGAGGGCGAGGGTTAGTGTTAGCGTACGGGTTAGGATTAGGGGACGGGTGAGGGTCAGGCTTTGGGGAAGGGTTAGGGTTAGGGTTCGGGCTAGGGTTAGGGTTAGGGGACGGGGAGGGTTTAGGGTCCAGGTGAGGGTACGACAACGCTTTAGGGGGAGCGTATGTGTGAGGGCGCGGGTTAGTGTTAGCGTACGGGTTAGGATTAGGGGACGGGTGAGGGTCAGGCTTCGGGGAAGGGTTAGGGTTAGGGTTCGGGCTAGGGTTAGGGTTAGGGGACGGGGAGGGTTTAGGGTCCAGGTGAGGTTACGACAACGCTTTAGGGGGAGCGTACGTGTGAGGGCGTGGGTTAGTGTTAGCGTACGGGTTAGGATTAGGGGACGGGTGAGGGTCAGGCTTCGGGGAAGGGTTAGGATTCTGGCTAGAGTTAGGGTTAGGGGACCGGGAGGGTTTAGGGTCCAGGTGAGGGTACGACAACGCTTTAGGGAGAGCGTATGTGTGAGGGCGCGGGTTAGTGTAGGCGTACGGGTTATGATTAGGGGACAGGTGAGGGTCAGGCTTCGGGGAAGGGTTAGGGTTCGTTTTCGGGCTAGGGTTAGGGTTAGGGGACGGGGACGGTTTAGGGTCCAGGTGACGGTACGACAATGCTTTAGGGAGAGCGTACGTGTGAGGGCGTGGGTTAGTGTTAGCGTACGGGTTAGGATTAGGGGACGGGTGAGGGTCAGGCTTCGGGGAAGGGTTAGGGTTAGGGTTCGGGCTAGGGTTAGGGTTAGGGCACGGGGAGGGTTTAGGGTCCAGGTGAGGGTACGACAACGCTTTAGGGGGAGCGTACGTGTGAGGGCGCGGGTTAGTGTTAGCGTACGGGTTAGGATTAGGGGACGGGTGAGGGTCAGGCTTCGGGGAAGTGTTAGGGTTAGGGTTCGGGCTAGGGTTAGGATTAGGGGACAGGGAGGGTTTAGGGTCCAGGTGAGGGTACGACAACGCTTTAGGGGGAGCGTACGTGTGAGTGCGAGGGTTTGTGTTAGCGTACGGGTTAGGATTAGGGGATGGGTGAGGGTCAGGCTTCGGGGAAGGTTTAGGGTTAGGGTTTGGTCTAGGGTTAGGGTTAGGGGATGGGGACGGTTTAGGGTCCAGGTGAGGGTACGACAACGCTTTAGGGGGAGCGTACGTGTGAGGGCGCAGGTTAGTGTTAGTGTACGGATTAGCTATATGGGACGGGTGAGGGTCAGGCTTCGGGGAAGTGTTAGGGTTAGGGTTCGGGCTAGGGTTAGGGTTAGGGGACGGGGAGGGTTTAGGGTCCAGGTGAGGGTACGAAAACGCTTTAGGGGGAGCGTACGTGTGAGGGCGCGGGTTAGTGTTAGCGTACGGGTTCGGATTAGGGGACGGCTGAGGGTCAGGCTTCGGGGAAGGGTTAGGGTTAGGGTTCGGGCTAGGTTTAAGGTTAGGGGACGGGGACGGTTTAGGGTCCAGGTGACAGTATGACAACGCTTTAGGGAGAGCGTACGTGTGAGGGCGTGGGTTAGTGTTAGCTAAAGGGTTAGGATTAGGGGACGGGTGAGGGTCAGGCTTCGGGGAAGGGTTAGGGTTAGGGTTTGGTCTAGGGTTAGGGTTTGGGGATGGGGACGGTTTAGGGTCCAGGTGAGGGTACGACAACGCTTTAGGGGGAGCGTACGTGTGAGGGCGCAGGTTAGTGTTAGTGTACGGGTTAGGATTATGGGACGGGTGAGGGTCAGGCTTCGGGGAAGTTTTAGGGTTAGGGTTCGGGCTAGGGTTAGGGTTAGGGGACGGGGAGGGTTTAGGGTCCAGGTGAGGGTACGACAACGCTTTAGGGGGAGTGTACGTGTGAGGGCGCGGGTTAGTGTTAGCGTACGGGTTAGGATTAGGGGACGGCTGAGGGTCAGGCTTCGGGGAAGGGTTAGGGTTAGGGTTCGGGCTAGGTTTAAGGTTAGGGGACGGGGACGGTTTAGGGTCCAGGTGACAGTACGACAACGCTTTAGGGAGAGCGTACGTGTGAGGGCGTGGGTTACTGTTAGCGTACGGGTTAGGATTAGGGGACGGGTGAGGGTCAGGCTTCGGGGAAGGGTTAGGGTTAGGGTTCGGGCTAGGGTTAGGGTTAGGGGACGGGGAGGGTTTAGGGTCCAGGTGAGGGTACGACAACGCTTTAGGGGGAGCGTATGTGTGAGGGCGCGGGTTAGTGTTAGCGTACGGGTTAGGATTAGGGGATGGGTGAGGTTCAGGCTTCGGGGAAGGGTTAGGGTTAGGGTTCGGGCTAGGGTTAGTGTTAGGGGACGGGGAGGGTTTAGAATCCAGGTGAGGGTACGACAACGCTTCAGGGGGAGCGTACGTGTGAGGGCGCGGGTTAGTGTTAGCATACGGGTTAGGATTAGGGGACGTGTGAGGGTCAGGCTTCGGGGAAGGGTTAGGGTTAGGGTTCGGGCTAGGTTTAGGGTTAGGGGACGGGGAGGGTTTAGGCTCCAGGTGAGGGTATGACAACACTTTAGTGGGAGCGTACGTGTGAGGGCGCGGGTTAGTGTTAGCGTACGGGTTAGGATTAGGAGACGGGTGAGGGTCAGGCTTCGGGGAAGGGTTAGGGATAGTGTTCGGGCTAGGGTTAGGGTTAGGGGACGGGGACGGTTTAGGGTCCAGGAGAGGGTACGACAACGCTTTAGGGGGAGCGTACGTGTGAGGGCGCAGGTTAGTGTTAGCGTACGGGTTAGGATTAGGGGACGGGTGAGGGTCAGGCTTCAGGGAAGGGTTAGGGTTAGGGTTCGGGCTAGGGTTAGGGTTAGGGGACGGGGACGGTTTAGGGTCCAGGTGACGGTACGACAACGCATTAGGGAGAGCGTACATGTGAGGGCGAGGGTTAGTGTTAGCGTACGGGTTAGGATTAGGGGACGGGTGAGGGTCAGGCTTTGGGGAAGGGTTAGGGTTAGGGTTCGGGCTAGGGTTAGGGTTAGGGGACGGGGAGGGTTTAGGGTCCAGGTGAGGGTACGACAACGCTTTAGGGGGAGCGTATGTGTGAGGGCGTGGGTTAGTGTTAGCGTACGGGTTAGGATTAGGGGACGGGTGAGGGTCAGGCTTCGGGGAAGGGTTAGGGTTAGGGTTCGGGCTAGGGTTAGGGTTAGGGGACGGGGAGGGTTTAGGGTCCAGGTGAGGTTACGACAACGCTTTAGGGGGAGCGTACGTGTGAGGGCGTGGGTTAGTGTTAGCGTACGAGTTAGGATTAGGGGACGGGTGAGGGTCAGGCTTCGGGGAAGGGTTAGGATTCTGGCTAGAGTTAGGGTTAGGGGACGGGGAGGGTTTAGGGTCCAGGTGAGGGTACGACAACGCTTTAGGGGGAGCGTATGTGTGAGGGCGCGGGTTAGTGTAGGCGTACGGGTTATGATTAGGGGACAGGTGAGGGTCAGGCTTCGGGGAAGGGTTAGGGTTCGTTTTCGGGCTAGGGTTAGGGTTAGGGGACGGGGACGGTTTAGGGTCCAGGTGACGGTACGACAATGCTTTAGGGAGAGCGTACGTGTGAGGGCGTGGGTTAGTGTTAGCGTACGGGTTAGGATTAGGGGATGGGTGAGGGTCAGGCTTCGGGGAAGGTTTAGGGTTAGGGTTTGGTCTAGGGTTAGGGTTAGGGGATGGGGACGGTTTAGGGTCCAGGTGAGGGTACGACAACGCTTTAGGGGGAGCGTACGTGTGAGGGCGCAGGTTAGTGTTAGTGTACGGATTAGCTATATGGGACGGGTGAGGGTCAGGCTTCGGGGAAGTGTTAGGGTTAGGGTTCGGGCTAGGGTTAGGGTTAGGGGACGGGGAGGGTTTAGGGTCCAGGTGAGGGTACGAAAACGCTTTAGGGGGAGCGTACGTGTGAGGGCGCGGGTTAGTGTTAGCGTACGGGTTCGGATTAGGGGACGGCTGAGGGTCAGGCTTCGGGGAAGGGTTAGGGTTAGGGTTCGGGCTAGGTTTAAGGTTAGGGGACGGGGACGGTTTAGGGTCCAGGTGACAGTATGACAACGCTTTAGGGAGAGCGTACGTGTGAGGGCGTGGGTTAGTGTTAGCTAAAGGGTTAGGATTAGGGGACGGGTGAGGGTCAGGCTTCGGGGAAGGGTTAGGGTTAGGGTTTGGTCTAGGGTTAGGGTTTGGGGATGGGGACGGTTTAGGGTCCAGGTGAGGGTACGACAACGCTTTAGGGGGAGCGTACGTGTGAGGGCGCAGGTTAGTGTTAGTGTACGGGTTAGGATTATGGGACGGGTGAGGGTCAGGCTTCGGGGAAGTTTTAGGGTTAGGGTTCGGGCTAGGGTTAGGGTTAGGGGACGGGGAGGGTTTAGGGTCCAGGTGAGGGTACGACAACGCTTTAGGGGGAGTGTACGTGTGAGGGCGCGGGTTAGTGTTAGCGTACGGGTTAGGATTAGGGGACGGCTGAGGGTCAGGCTTCGGGGAAGGGTTAGGGTTAGGGTTCGGGCTAGGTTTAAGGTTAGGGGACGGGGACGGTTTAGGGTCCAGGTGACAGTACGACAACGCTTTAGGGAGAGCGTACGTGTGAGGGCGTGGGTTACTGTTAGCGTACGGGTTAGGATTAGGGGACGGGTGAGGGTCAGGCTTCGGGGAAGGGTTAGGGTTAGGGTTCGGGCTAGGGTTAGGGTTAGGGGACGGGGAGGGTTTAGGGTCCAGGTGAGGGTACGACAACGCTTTAGGGGGAGCGTATGTGTGAGGGCGCGGGTTAGTGTTAGCGTACGGGTTAGGATTAGGGGATGGGTGAGGTTCAGGCTTCGGGGAAGGGTTAGGGTTAGGGTTCGGGCTAGGGTTAGTGTTAGGGGACGGGGAGGGTTTAGAATCCAGGTGAGGGTACGACAACGCTTCAGGGGGAGCGTACGTGTGAGGGCGCGGGTTAGTGTTAGCATACGGGTTAGGATTAGGGGACGTGTGAGGGTCAGGCTTCGGGGAAGGGTTAGGGTTAGGGTTCGGGCTAGGTTTAGGGTTAGGGGACGGGGAGGGTTTAGGCTCCAGGTGAGGGTATGACAACACTTTAGTGGGAGCGTACGTGTGAGGGCGCGGGTTAGTGTTAGCGTACGGGTTAGGATTAGGGGACGGGTGAGGGTCAGGCTTCGGGGAAGGGTTAGGGATAGTGTTCGGGCTAGGGTTAGGGTTAGGGGACGGGGACGGTTTAGGGTCCAGGAGAGGGTACGACAACGCTTTAGGGGGAGCGTACGTGTGAGGGCGCAGGTTAGTGTTAGCGTACGGGTTAGGATTAGGGGACGGGTGAGGGTCAGGCTTCAGGGAAGGGTTAGGGTTAGGGTTCGGGCTAGGGTTAGGGTTAGGGGACGGGGACGGTTTAGGGTCCAGGTGACGGTACGACAACGCATTAGGGAGAGCGTACATGTGAGGGCGAGGGTTAGTGTTAGCGTACGGGTTAGGATTAGGGGACGGGTGAGGGTCAGGCTTTGGGGAAGGGTTAGGGTTAGGGTTCGGGCTAGGGTTAGGGTTAGGGGACGGGGAGGGTTTAGGGTCCAGGTGAGGGTACGACAACGCTTTAGGGGGAGCGTATGTGTGAGGGCGTGGGTTAGTGTTAGCGTACGGGTTAGGATTAGGGGACGGGTGAGGGTCAGGCTTCGGGGAAGGGTTAGGGTTAGGGTTCGGGCTAGGGTTAGGGTTAGGGGACGGGGAGGGTTTAGGGTCCAGGTGAGGTTACGACAACGCTTTAGGGGGAGCGTACGTGTGAGGGCGTGGGTTAGTGTTAGCGTACGAGTTAGGATTAGGGGACGGGTGAGGGTCAGGCTTCGGGGAAGGGTTAGGATTCTGGCTAGAGTTAGGGTTAGGGGACGGGGAGGGTTTAGGGTCCAGGTGAGGGTACGACAACGCTTTAGGGGGAGCGTATGTGTGAGGGCGCGGGTTAGTGTAGGCGTACGGGTTATGATTAGGGGACAGGTGAGGGTCAGGCTTCGGGGAAGGGTTAGGGTTCGTTTTCGGGCTAGGGTTAGGGTTAGGGGACGGGGACGGTTTAGGGTCCAGGTGACGGTACGACAATGCTTTAG
The DNA here is from genome assembly GCF_949987515.2 of Delphinus delphis. Classification (NCBI taxonomy): domain Eukaryota; kingdom Metazoa; phylum Chordata; class Mammalia; order Artiodactyla; family Delphinidae; genus Delphinus; species Delphinus delphis. Next base: position 24,400,100 of record NC_082692.2, on the reverse strand, counting down.
GGAGAGCGTACGTGTGAGGGCGTGGGTTAGTGTTAGCGTACGGGTTAGGATTAGGGGACGGGTGAGGGTCAGGCTTCGGGGAAGGGTTAGGGTTAGGGTTCGGGCTAGGGTTAGGGTTAGGGCACGGGGAGTGTTTAGGGTCCAGGTGAGGGTACGACAACGCTTTAGGGGGAGCGTACGTGTGAGGGCGCGGGTTAGTGTTAGCGTACGGGTTAGGATTAGGGGACAGGTGAGGGTCAGGCTTCGGGGAAGTGTTAGGGTTAGGGTTCGGGCTAGGGTTAGGATTAGGGGACAGGGAGGGTTTAGGGTCCAGGTGAGGGTACGACAACGCTTTAGGGGGAGCGTACGTGTGAGTGCGAGGGTTTGTGTTAGCGTACGGGTTAGGATTAGGGGATGGGTGAGGGTCAGGCTTCGGGGAAGGTTTAGGGTTAGGGTTTGGTCTAGGGTTAGGGTTAGGGGATGGGGACGGTTTAGGGTCCAGGTGAGGGTACGACAACGCTTTAGGGGGAGCGTACGTGTGAGGGCGCAGGTTAGTGTTAGTGTACGGGTTAGCTATATGGGACGGGTGAGGGTCAGGCTTCGGGGAAGTGTTAGGGTTAGGGTTCGGGCTAGGGTTAGGGTTAGGGGACGGGGAGGGTTTAGGGTCCAGGTGAGGGTACGACAACGCTTTAGGGGGAGCGTACGTGTGAGGGCGCGGGTTAGTGTTAGCGTACGGGTTAGGATTAGGGGACGGCTGAGGGTCAGGCTTCGGGGAAGGGTTAGGGTTAGGGTTCGGGCTAGGTTTAAGGTTAGGGGACGGGGACGGTTTAGGGTCCAGGTGACAGTATGACAACGCTTTAGGGAGAGCGTACGTGTGAGGGCGCGGATTAGTGTTAGCGTACGGGTTAGGATTAGGGTATGGGTGAGGGTCAGGCTTCGGGGAAGGGTTAGGGTTACGGTTCGGCCTAGGGTTTGGGTTAGGGGACGGGGAGGATTTAGGGTCCAGGTGAGGGTACGACAACGCTTTAGGGGGAGCGTATGTGTGAGGGCGTGGGTTAGTGTTAGCGTACGGGTTAGGATTAGGGGACGGGTGAGGGTCAGGCTTCGGGGAAGGGTTAGGGTTAGGGTTCGGGCTAGGGTTAGGGTTAGGGGACGGGGAGGGTTTAGGGTCCAGGTGAGGTTACGACAACGCTTTAGGGGGAGCGTACGTGTGAGGGCGTGGGTTAGTGTTAGCGTACGAGTTAGGATTAGGGGACGGGTGAGGGTCAGGCTTCGGGGAAGGGTTAGGATTCTGGCTAGAGTTAGGGTTAGGGGACGGGGAGGGTTTAGGGTCCAGGTGAGGGTACGACAACGCTTTAGGGGGAGCGTATGTGTGAGGGCGCGGGTTAGTGTAGGCGTACGGGTTATGATTAGGGGACAGGTGAGGGTCAGGCTTCGGGGAAGGGTTAGGGTTCGTTTTCGGGCTAGGGTTAGGGTTAGGGGACGGGGACGGTTTAGGGTCCAGGTGACGGTACGACAATGCTTTAGGGAGAGCGTACGTGTGAGGGCGTGGGTTAGTGTTAGCGTACGGGTTAGGATTAGGGGACGGGTGAGGGTCAGGCTTCGGGGAAGGGTTAGGGTTAGGGTTCGGGCTAGGGTTAGGGTTAGGGCACGGGGAGTGTTTAGGGTCCAGGTGAGGGTACGACAACGCTTTAGGGGGAGCGTACGTGTGAGGGCGCGGGTTAGTGTTAGCGTACGGGTTAGGATTAGGGGACAGGTGAGGGTCAGGCTTCGGGGAAGTGTTAGGGTTAGGGTTCGGGCTAGGGTTAGGATTAGGGGACAGGGAGGGTTTAGGGTCCAGGTGAGGGTACGACAACGCTTTAGGGGGAGCGTACGTGTGAGTGCGAGGGTTTGTGTTAGCGTACGGGTTAGGATTAGGGGATGGGTGAGGGTCAGGCTTCGGGGAAGGTTTAGGGTTAGGGTTTGGTCTAGGGTTAGGGTTAGGGGATGGGGACGGTTTAGGGTCCAGGTGAGGGTACGACAACGCTTTAGGGGGAGCGTACGTGTGAGGGCGCAGGTTAGTGTTAGTGTACGGGTTAGCTATATGGGACGGGTGAGGGTCAGGCTTCGGGGAAGTGTTAGGGTTAGGGTTCGGGCTAGGGTTAGGGTTAGGGGACGGGGAGGGTTTAGGGTCCAGGTGAGGGTACGACAACGCTTTAGGGGGAGCGTACGTGTGAGGGCGCGGGTTAGTGTTAGCGTACGGGTTAGGATTAGGGGACGGCTGAGGGTCAGGCTTCGGGGAAGGGTTAGGGTTAGGGTTCGGGCTAGGTTTAAGGTTAGGGGACGGGGACGGTTTAGGGTCCAGGTGACAGTATGACAACGCTTTAGGGAGAGCGTACGTGTGAGGGCGTGGGTTAGTGTTAGCTAAAGGGTTAGGATTAGGGGACGGGTGAGGGTCAGGCTTCGGGGAAGGGTTAGGGTTAGGGTTCTGGCTAGGGTTAGCGTTAGGGGACGGGGAGGGTTTAGGGTCCAGGTGAGGGTACGACAACGCTTTAGGGGGAGCGTACGTGTGAGGGCGCGGGTTAGTGTTAGCGTACGGGTTAGGATTAGGGGACGGGTGAGGGTCAGGCTTCGGGGAAGGGTTAGGGTTAGGGTTCGGGCTAGGGTTAGGGTTAGGGGACGGGGAGGTTTTAGGGTCCAGGTGAGGGTACGACAACGCTTTAGGGGGAGCGTACGTGTGAGGGCGCGGATTAGTGTTAGCTTACGGGTTAGGATTAGGGTATGGGTGAGGGTCAGGCTTCGGGGAAGGGTTAGGGTTAGGGTTCGGGCTAGGGTTAGGGTTAGGGGACGGGGACGGTTTACGGTCCAGGTGACGGTATGACAACGCTTTAGGGAGAGTGTACGTGTGAGGGCGTGGGTTAGTGTTAGCGTACCGGTTAGGATTAGGGGACGGGTGAGGGTCAGGCTTCGGGGAAGGGTTAGGGTTAGGGTTCGGGCTAGGGTTAGGGTTAGGGGACGGGGAGGGTTTAGGGTCCAGGTGAGGGTACAACAACGCTTTAGGGGGAGCGTACGTGTGAGGGCGCGAGTTAGTGTTAGCGTACGGGTTAGGATTAGGGGACGGGTGAGGGTCAGGCTTCGGGGAAGTGTTAGGGTTCGGGTTCAGGCTAGGGTTAGGGTTAGGGGACGGGGACGGTTTAGGGTCCAGGTGACGGTACGGCAACGCTTTAGGGAGAGCGTACGTGTGAGGGCGTGGGTTAGTGTTAGCGTACGGGTTAGGTTAGGGGACGGGTGAGGGTCAGGCTTCGGGGAAGGGTTAGGGTTAGGGTTCGGGCTAGGGTTAGGGTTAGGGGACGGGGAGGGTTTAGGGTCCAGGTGAGGGTACGACAACGCTTTAGGGGGAGCGTACGTGTGAGGGCGCGGGTTAGTGTTAGCGTACGGGTTAGGATTAGGGGACTGGTGAGGGTCAGGCTTCGGGGAAGGGTTAGGGTTAGGGTTCGGGCTAGGGTTAGGGTTAGGGGATGGGGAGGGTTTAGGGTCCAGGTGAGGGTACGACAACGCTTTAGGGGGGGCGTACGTGTGAGGGCGTGGGTTAGTGTTAGCGTACGGGTTAGGATTAGGGGACGGGTGAGGGTCAGGCTTCGGGGAAGGGTTAGGGTTAGGGTTAGGGTTCGGGCTAGGGTTAGGGTTAGGGGACGGGGAGGGTTTAGGTTCCAGGTGAGGGTACGACAACGCTTTAGGGGGAGCGTACGTGTGAGGGCGCGGGTGAGTGTTAGCGTACGGGTTAGGATTAGAGGACGGGTGAGGGTCAGGCTTCGGGGAAGGGTTAGGTTTAGGGTTCGGGCTAGGGTTAGGGTTAGGGGACGGGGAGGGTTTAGGGTCCAGGTGAGGGTAACGACAACGCTTTAGGGGGAACGTACGTGTGAAGGCGCGGGTTAGTGTTAGCGTACGGGTTAGGATTAGGGGACGGGTGAGGGTCAGGCTTCGGGGAAGGGTTAGGGTTAGGGTTCGGACTAGGGTTAGGGTCAGGGGATGGGGAGGGTTTAGGGTCCAGGTGACGGTACGACAACGCTTTAGGGAGAGCGTACGTGTGAGGGCGTGGGTTACTGTTAGCGTACGGGTTAGGATTAGGGGACGGGTGAGGGTCAGGCTTCGGGAAAGGTTTAGGGTTAGGGTTCGGGCTAGGGTTAGGGTTAGGGGACGGGGACGGTTTACGGTCCAGGTGACGGTACGACAACGCTTTAGGGAGAGCGTACGTGTGAGGGCGTGGGTTAGTGTTAGCGTACGGGTTAGGATTAGGGGACGGGTGAGGGTCAGGCTTCGGGAAAGGGTTAGGGTTATGGTTCGGGCTAGGGTTAGGGGACGGGGACGGTTTAGGGTCCAGGTGACGGTACGACAACGCTTTAGGGAGAGCGTACGTGTGAGGGCGTGGGTTAGTGTTAGCGTACGGGTTAGGATTAGGGGACGGGTGAGGGTCAGGCTTCGGGGAAGTGTTAGGGTTAGGGTTCGGGCTAGGGTTAGGGTTAGGGGACGGGGAGGGTTTAGGGTCCAGTTGAGGGTACGACAACGCTTTAGGGGGAGCGTACGTGTGAGGGGGCGGGTTAGTGTTAGCGTACGGGTTAGGATTAGGGGACGCGAGAGGGTCAGGCTTCGGAGAAGGGTTAGGGTTAGGGTTCGGGCTAGGGTTAGGATTAGGGGACGGGGAGGTTTTAGGGTCCAGGTGAGGGTACGACAACGCTTTAGGGGGAGCGTACGTGTGAGGGCGCGGGTTTGTGTTAGCGTACGGGTTAGGATTAGGGGATGGGTGAGGGTCAGGCTTCGGGGAAGGTTTAGGGTTAGGGTTCGGGCTAGGGTTAGTGTTAGGGGACGGAGAGGGTTTAGAGTCCAGGTGAGGGTACGACAACGCTTTAGGGGGAGCGTACGTGTGAGGGCGCGGGTTAGTGTTAGCGTACGGGTTACGATTAGGGGACGTGTGAGGGTCAGGCTTCGGGGAAGGGTTAGGGTTAGGGTTCGGGCTAGGGTTAGGTTTAGGGGACGGGGAGGGTTTAGGGTCCAGGTGAGGGTACGACAACGCTTTATGGGGAGCATACGTGTGAGGGCGCGGGTCAGTGTTAGCGTACGGGTTAGGATTAGGGGACCGGTGAGGGTCAGGTTTCGGGGAAGGGTTAGGGTTAGGATTTGGGGTAGGGTTAGGGTTAGGGGATGGGGAGGGTTTCGGGTCCAGGTGAGGGTATGAGAACGCTTTAGGGGGAGCGTACGTGTGAGGGCGCGGGTTAGTGTTAGCGTACGGGTTAGGATTAGGGGACGGGTGAGGGTCAGGCTTCGGGGAAGGGTTAGGGTTAGGGTTCGGGCTAGGGTTAGGGTTAGGGAACGGGGAGGGTTTAGGGTCCAGGTGAGGGTACGACAACTCTTTAGGTGGAGCGTACGTGTGAGGGCGCGGGTTAGTGTTAGCGTACGGTTGAGGATTAGGGGACTGGTGAGGGTCAGGCTTCGGGGAAGGGTTAGGGTTAGGGTTTGGGCTAGGGTTAGGGTTAGGGGATGGGGACGGGTTAGGGTCCAGGTGAGGGTACGACAACGCTTTAGGGGGAGCGTACGTGTGAGGGTGCGGGTTAGTGTTAGCGTACGGGTTAGGATTAGGGGACGGGTGAGGGTCAGGCTTCGGGGAAGTGTTAGGGTTAGGGTTCGGGCTAGGGTTAGGGTTAGGGAACGGGGAGAGTTTAGGGTCCAGGTGAGGGTATGACAACGCTTTAGGGGGAGCGTACGTGTGAGGGCGCGGGTTAGTGTTAGCGTACGGGTTAGGATTAGGGGACGGGTGAGGGTCAGGCTTCGGGGAAGGGTTAGGGTTAGGTTTCGGGCTAGGGTTAGGGTTAGGGGACGGGGAGGTTTTAGGGTCCAGGTGAGGGTACGACAACGCTTTAGGGGGAGCGTACGTGTGAGGGCGCGGGTTAGTGTTAGCGTACGGGTTAGGATTAGGGGACGGGTGAGGGTCAGACTTCAGGGAAGGGTTAGGGTTAGGGTTCGGGCTAGGGTTAGGGTTAGGGGACGGGGAGGGTTTAGGGTCCAGTTGAGGGTACGACGACGCTTTAGGTGGAGCGTACGTGTGAGGGCGCAGGTTAGTGTTAGCGTACGGGTTAGGATTACGGGACAGGTGAGGGTAAGGCTTCGGGGAAGGGTTAGGGTTAGGGTTCGGACTAGGGTTAGGGTTAGGGGACGGGGACTGTTTAGGGTCCAGGTGACGGTACGACAACGCTTTAGGGAGAGCGTACGTGTGAGGGCGTGGGTTACTGTTAGCGAACGGGTTAGGATTAGGGGACGGGTGAGGGTCAGGCTTCGGGGAAGGGTTAGGGTTAGGGTTCGGGCTAGGGTTAGGGTTAGGGGATGGGGAGGGTTTAGGGTCCAGGTGAGGGTACGACAACGCTTTAGGGGGAGCGTACGTGTGAGGGCGCGGGTTAGTGTTAGCGTACGGGTTAGGATTACGGGACGGGTGAGGGTCAGGCTTTGGGGAAGGGTTAGGGTTAGGGTTCGGGCTAGGGTTAGGGTTAGGGAACGGGGAGGGTTTAGGGTCCAGGTGAGGGTACGACAACGCTTTAGGTGGAGCGTACGTGTGAGGGCGCGGGTTAGTGTTAGCGTACGGTTTAGGATTAGGAGACTGGTGAGGGTCAGGCTTCGGGGAAGGGTTAGGGTTAGGGTTTGGTCTAGGGTTAGGGTTTGGGGATGGGGACGGTTTAGGGTCCAGGTGAGGGTACGACAACGCTTTAGGGGGAGCGTACGTGTGAGGGCGCAGGTTAGTGTTAGTGTACGGGTTAGGATTATGGGACGGGTGAGGGTCAGGCTTCGGGGAAGTGTTAGGGTTAGGGTTCGGGCTAGGGTTAGGGTTAGGGGACGGGGAGGGTTTAGGGTCCAGGTGAGGGTACGACAACGCTTTAGGGGGAGCGTACGTGTGAGGGCGCGGGTTAGTGTTAGCGTACGGGTTAGGATTAGGGGACGGCTGAGGGTCAGGCTTCGGGGAAGGGTTAGGGTTAGGGTTCGGGCTAGGTTTAAGGTTAGGGGACGGGGACGGTTTAGGGTCCAGGTGACAGTACGACAACGCTTTAGGGAGAGCGTACGTGTGAGGGCGTGGGTTAGTGTTAGCGTACGGGTTAGGATTAGGGGACGGGTGAGGGTCAGGCTTCGGGGAAGGGTTAGGGTTAGGGTTCTGGCTAGGGTTAGGGTTAGGGGACGGGGAGGGTTTAGGGTCCAGGTGAGGGTACAACAACGCTTTAGGGGGAGCGTACGTGTGAGGGCGCGGGTTAGTGTTAGCGTACGGGTTAGGATTAGGGGACGGGTGAGGGTCAGGCTTCGGGGAAGGGTTAGGGTTAGGGTTCGGGCTAGGGTTAGGGTTAGGGGACGGGGAGGTTTTAGGGTGCAGGTGAGGGTACGACCACGCTTTAGGGGGAGCGTACGTGTGAGGGCGCGGGTTAGTGTTAGCTTACGGGTTAGGATTAGGGGATGGGTGAGGGTCAGGCTTCGGGGAAGGGTTAGGGTTAGGGTTCGGGCTAGGGTTAGGGTTAGGGGACGGGGACGGTTTACGGTCCAGGTGACGGTACGACAACGCTTTAGGGAGAGTGTACGTGTGAGGGCGTGGGTTAGTGTTAGCGTACCGGTTAGGATTAGGGGACGGGTGAGGGTCAGGCTTCGGGGAAGGGTTAGGGTTAGGGTTCGGGCTAGGGTTAGGGTTAGGGGACGGGGAGGGTTTAGGGTCCAGGTGAGGGTACAACAACGCTTTAGGGGGAGCGTACGTGTGAGGGCGCGAGTTAGTGTTAGCGTACGGGTTAGGATTAGGGGACGGGTGAGGGTCAGGCTTCGGGGAAGTGTTAGGGTTCGGGTTCAGGCTAGGGTTAGGGTTAGGGGACGGGGACGGTTTAGGGTCCAGGTGACGGTACCTCAACGCTTTAGGGAGAGCGTACGTGTGAGGGCGTGGGTTAGTGTTAGCGTACGGGTTAGGATTAGGGGACGGGTGAGGGTCAGGCTGCGGGGAAGGGTTAGGGTTAGGGTTCGGGCTAGGGTTAGGGTTAGGGGACGGGGACGGTTTAGGGTCCAGGTGACGGTACGACAACGCTTTAGGGGGAGCGTACGTGTGAGGGCGCGGGTTAGTGTTAGCGTACGGGTTAGGATTAGGGGACTGGTGAGGGTCAGGCTTCGGGGAAGGGTTAGGGTTAGGGTTCGGGCTAGGGTTAGGGTTAGGGGATGGGGAGGGTTTAGGGTCCAGGTGAGGGTACGACAACGCTTTAGGGGGGGCGTACGTGTGAGGGCGCGGGTTAGTGTTAGCGTACGGGTTAGGATTAGGGGACGGGTGAGGGTCAGGCTTCGGGGAAGGGTTAGGGTTAGGGTTAGGGTTCGGGCTATGGTTAGGGTTAGGGGACGGGGAGGGTTTAGGTTCCAGGTGAGGGTACGACAACGCTTTAGGGGGAGCGTACGTGTGAGGGCGCGGGTTAGTGTTAGCGTACGGGTTAGGATTAGAGGACGGGTGAGGGTCAGGCTTCGGGGAAGGGTTAGGTTTAGGGTTCGGGCTAGGGTTAGGGTTAGGGGACGGGGAGGGTTTAGGGTCCAGGTGAGGGTACGACAACGCTTTAGGGGGAGCGTACGTGTGAAGGCGCGGGTTAGTGTTAGCGTACGGGTTAGGATTAGGGGACGGGTGAGGGTCAGGCTTCGGGGAAGGGTTAGGGTTAGGGTTCGGGCTAGGGTTAGGGTCAGGGTATGGGGAGGGTTTAGGGTCCAGGTGACGGTACGACAACGCTTTAGGGAGAGCGTACGTGTGAGGGCGTGGCTTACTGTTTGCGTACGGGTTAGGATTAGGGGACGTGTGAGGGTCAGGCTTCGGGAAAGGGTTAGGGTTAGGGTTCGGGCTAGGGTTAAGGTTAGGGGACGTGGACGGTTTACGGTCCAGGTGACGGTACGACAACGCTTTAGGGAGAGCGTACGTGTGAGGGCGTGGGTTAGTGTTAGCGTACGGGTTAGGATTAGGGGACGGGTGAGGGTCAGGCTTCGGGGAAGTGTTAGGGTTAGGGTTCGGGCTAGGGTTAGGGTTAGGGGACGGGGAGGGTTTAGGGTCCAGTTGAGGGTACGACAACGCTTTAGGGGGAGCGTACGTGTGAGGGGGCGGGTTAGTGTTAGCGTACGGGTTAGGATTAGGGGACGCGTGACGGTCAGGCTTCGGGGAAGGGTTAGGGTTAGGGTTCGGGCTAGGGTTAGGATTAGGGGACGGGGAGGGTTTAGGGTCCAGGTGAGGGTACGACAACGCTTTAGGGGGAGCGTACGTGTGAGGGCGCGGGTTTGTGTTAGCGTACGGGTTAGGATTAGGGGATGGGTGAGGGTCAGGCTTCGGGGAAGGGTTAGGGTTAGGGTTCGGGCTAGGGTTAGTGTTAGGAGACGGAGAGGGTTTAGAGTCCAGGTGAGGGTACGACAACGCTTTAGGGGGAGCGTACGTGTGAGGGCGCGGGTTAGTGTTAGCGTACGGGTTACGATTAGGGGACGTGTGAGGGTCAGGCTTTGGGGAAGGGTTAGGGTTAGGGTTCGGGCTAGGGTTAGGTTTAGGGGACGGGGAGGGTTTAGGGTCCAGGTGAGGGTACGACAACGCTTTATGGGGAGCATACGTGTGAGGGCGCGGGTCAGTGTTAGCGTACGGGTTAGGATTAGGGGACGGGTGAGGGTCAGGTTTCGGGGAAGGGTTAGGGTTAGGATTTGGGGTAGGGTTAGGGTTAGGAGATGGGGAGGGTTTCGGGTCCAGGTGAGGGTATGAGAACACTTTAGGGGGAGCGTACGTGTGAGGGCGCGGGTTAGTGTTAGCGTACGGGTTAGGATTAGGGGACAGGTGAGGGTAAGGCTTCGGGGAAGGGTTAGGGTTAGGGTTTGGGCTAGGGTTAGGGTTAGGGGACGGGGAGGGTTTAGGGTCCAGTTGAGGGTACGACGACGCTTTAGGTGGAGCGTACGTGTGAGGGCGCAGGTTAGTGTTAGCGTACGGGTTAGGATTAGGGGACAGGTGAGGGTAAGGCTTCGGGGAAGGGTTAGGGTTAGGGTTCGGGCTAGGGTTAGGGTTAGGGGACGGGGACGGTTTAGGGTCCAGGTGACGGTACGACAACGCTTTAGGGAGAGCGTACGTGTGAGGGCGTGGGTTACTGTTAGCGAACGGGTTAGGATTAGGGGACGGGTGAGGGTCAGGCTTCGGGGAAAGGTTAGGGTTAGGGTTAGGGCTAGGGTTAGGGTTAGGGGACGGGGAGGGTTTAGGGTCCAGGTGAGGGTACGACAACGCTTTAGGGGGAGCGTACGTGTGAGGGCGCGGGTTAGTGTTAGCGTACGGGTTAGGATTAGGGGACGGGTGAGGGTCAGGCTTCGGGGAAGGGTTAGGGTTAGGGTTCGGGCTAGGGTTAGGGTTAGGGGACGGGGACGGTTTACGGTCCAGGTGACGGTACGACAACGCTTTAGGGAGTGCGTACGTGTGAGGGCGTGGGTTAGTGTTAGCGTACGGGTTAGGATTAGGGGACGGGTGAGGGTCAGGCTTCGGGGAAGGGTTAGGGTTAGGGTTCGGGCTAGGGTTAGGGTTAGGGGACGGGGAGGGTTTAGGGTCCAGATGAGGGTACAACAACGCTTTAGGGGGAGCGTACGTGTGAGGGTGCGAGTTAGTGTTAGCGTACGGGTTAGGATTAGGGGACAGGTGAGGGTCAGGCTTCGGGGAAGTGTTAGGATTCGGGTTCGGGCTAGGGTTAGTGTTAGGGGACGGGGACGGTTTAGGGTCCAGGTGACGGTACGGCAACGCTTTAGGGAGAGCGTACGTGTGAGGGCGTGGGTTAGTGTTAGCGTACGGGTTAGGATTAGGGGACGGGTGAGGGTCAGGCTTCGGGGAAGGGTTAGGGTTAGGGTTCGGGCTAGGGTTAGGGTTAGGGGACGGGGAGGGTTTAGGGTCCAGGTGAGGGTACGACAACGCTTTAGGGGGAGCGTACGTGTGAGGGCGAGGGTTAGTGTTAGCGTACGGGTTAGGATTAGGGGACGGGTGAGGGTCAGACTTCAGGGAAGGGTTAGGGTTAGGGTTCGGGCTAGAGTTAGGGTTAGGGGACGGGGAGGGTTTAGGGTCTAGTTGAGGGTACGACAACGCTTTAGGTGGAGCGTACGTGTGATGGCGCAGGTTAGTGTTAGCGTACGGGTTAGGATTAGGGGACGGGTGAGGGTAAGGCTTCGGGGAAGGGTTAGGGTTAGGGTTCGGGCTAGGGTTAGGGTTAGGGGACGGGGACGGTTTAGGGTCCAGGTGACGGTACGACAACGCTTTCGAGAGAGCGTACGTGTGAGGGCGTGGGTTAGTGTTAGCGTACGGGTTAGGATTAGGGGACGGGTGAGAGTCAGACTTCAGGGAAGGGTTAGGGTTAGGGTTCGGGCTAGGGTTAGGGTTAGGGGACGGGGAGGGTTTAGGGTCCAGTTGAGGGTACGACAACGCTTTAGGGGGACCGTACGTGTGAGGGCGCGGTTTATTGTTAGCGTACGTGTTAGGATTAGGGGACGGCTGAGGGTCAGGCTTCGGGGAAGGGTTAGGGTTACGGTTCGGGCTAGGGTTAGGGTTAGGGGATGGGGAAGGTTTAGGGTCCAGGTGAGGGTACGACAACGCTTTAGGGGGAGCGTACCTGTGATAGCGCGTGTTAGTGTTAGCGTACGGGTTAGGATTACGGGACGGGTGAGGGTCAGGCTTCGGGGAAGGGTTAGAGTTAGGGTTCGGGCTAGGGTTAGGGTTAGGGGACGGGGAGGGTTTAGGGTCCAGGTGACGGTACGACAACGCTTTAAGGGGAGCATACGTTTGAGGGCGTGGGTTAGTGTTAGCGTACTGGTTAGGATTAGGGGACGGCTGAGTGTCAGGCTTCGGGGAAGGGTTAGGGTTAGGGTTCGGGCTAGGGTTAGGGTTAGGGGACGGGGAGGGTTTAGGGTCCAGGTGAGGGTACGACAACACTTTAGTGGGAGCGTACGTGTGAGGGCGCGGGTTAGTGTTAGCTTACGGGTTAGGATTAGGAGACGGGTGAGGGTCAGGCTTCGGGGAAGGGTTAGGGATAGGGTTCGGGCTAGGGTTAGGGTTAGGGGACGGGGACGGTTTAGGGTCCAGGAGAGGGTACGACAACGCTTTAGGGAGAGCGTACGTGTGAGGGCGTGGGTTAGTGTTAGCGTACGGGTTAGGATTAGGGGACGGGTGAGGGTCAGGCTTCGGGGAAGGGTTAGGGTTAGGGTTCGGGCTAGGGTTAGAGTTAGGGGACGGGGAGGGTTTAGGGTCCAGGTGAGGGTACGACAACGCTTTAGGGGGAGCGTACGTGTGAGGGCGCGGGTTAGTGTTAGCGTACGGGTTAGGATTAGGGGACGGCTGCGGGTCAGGCTTCGGTGAAGGGTTAGGGTTAGGGTTCGGGCTAGGGTTAGGGTTAGGGGACGGGGACGGTTTAGGGTCCAGGTGACGGTACGACAACACATTAGGGAGAGCGTACATGTGAGGGCGTGGGTTAGTGTTAGCGTACGGGTTAGGATTAGGGGACGGGTGAGGGTCATTCTTTGGGTAAGGGTTAGGGTTAGGGTTTGGGCTAGGGTTAGGGTTAGGGGACGGGGAGGGTTTAGGGTCCAGGTGAGGTTACGACAACGCTTTAGGGGGAGCGTACGTGTGAGGGCGCGGGTTAGTGTTAGCGTACGTGTTAGGATTAGGGGACGGGTGAGGGTCAGGCTTCGGGGAAGGGTTAGGGTTCTGGCTAGAGTTAGGGTTAGGGGACGGGGAGGGTTTAGGGTCCAGGTGACGGTACGACAATGCTTTAGGGAGAGCGTACGTGTGAGGGCGTGGGTTAGTGTTAGCGTACGGGTTAGGATTAGGGGACGGGTGAGGGTCAGGCTTCGGGGAAGGGTTAGGGTTAGGGATCGGGCTAGGGTTAGGGTTAGGGGACGGGGAGGGTTTAGGGTCCAGGTGAGGGTACGACAACGCTTTAGGGGGAGCGTACGTGTGAGGGCGCGGGTTAGTGTTAGCGTACGGGTTAGGATTAGGGGACGGGTGAGGGTCAGGCTTCGGGGAAGTGTTAGGGTTAGGGTTCGGGCTAGGGTTAGGATTAGGGGACAGGGAGGGTTTAGGGTCCAGGTGAGGGTACGACAACGCTATAGGGGGAGCGTACGTGTGAGTGCGAGGGTTTGTGTTAGCGTACGGGTTAGGATAAGGGAATGGGTGAGGGTCAGGCTTCGGGGAAGGTTTAGGGTTAGGGTTCGGGCTAGGGTTAGTGTTAGGGGACGGGGAGGGTTTAGAGTCCAGGTGAGGGTACGACAACGCTTTAGGGGGAGTGTACGTGTGAGGGCGCGGGTTAGTGTTAGCGTACGGGTTAGGATTAGGGGACGGGTGAGGGTCAGGCTTCGGGGAAGCGTTAGGGTTAGGGTTTGGACTAGGGTTAGGGTTAGGGGACGGGGACGGTTTAGAGTCCAGGTGAGGGTACGACAACGCTTTAGGGGGAGCGTACGTGTGAGGGCGCGGGTTAGTGTTAGCGTACGGGTTAGGATTAGGGGACGGGTGAGGGTCAGGCTTCGGGGAAGGGTTAGGTTTAGGGTTCGTGCTAGGGTTAGGGTTAGGGGATGGGGAGGTTTTAGGGTCAAGGTGAGGGTACGACAACGCTTTAGGGGGAGTGTACGTGTGAGGGGGCGGGTTAGTGTTAGCGTACGGGTTAGGATTAGGGGACGGGTGAGGGTCAGGCTTCGGGGAAGGGTTAGGGTTAGGGTTCGGGCTAGGGTTAGTGTTAGGGGACGGGGAGGGTTTAGGGTCCAGGTGAGGGTACGACAACGCTTTAGGGGGAGCGTACGTGTGAGGGCGCGGGTTAGTGTTAGCGTACGGGTTAGGATTAGGGGACGTGTGAGGGTCAGGCTTCGGGGAAGGGTTAGGGTTAGGGTTCGGGCTAGGGTTAGGTTTAGGGGACGGGGAGGGTTTAGGGTCCAGGTGAGGGTACGACAACGCTTTAGGGGGAGCATACGTGTGAGGGCGCGGGTGAGTGTTAGCGTACTGGTTAGGATTACGGGACGGGTGAGGGTCAGGCTTCGGGGAAGGGTTAGGGTTAGGATTTGGGGTAGGGTTAGGGTTAGGGGATGGGGAGGGTTTCGGGTCCAGGTGAGGGTATGAGAACGCTTTAGGGGGAGCGTACGTGTGAGGGCGCGGGTTAGTGTTAGCGTACGGGTTAGGATTAGGGGACGGGTGAGGGTCAGGCTTCGGGGAAGGGTTAGGGTTAGGGTTCGGGCTAGGGTTAGGGTTAGGGAACGGGGAGGGTTTAGGGTCCAGGTGAGGGTACGACAACGCTTTAGGTGGAGCGTACGTGTGAGGGCGCGGGTTAGTGTTAGCGTACGGTTTAGGATTAGGGGACTGGTGAGGGTCAGGCTTCGGGGAAGGGTTAGGGTTAGGGTTTGGTCTAGGGTTAGGGTTAGGGGATGGGGACGGTTTAGGGTCCAGGTGAGGGTACGACAACGCTTTAGGGGGAGCGTACGTGTGAGGGCGCGAGTTAGTGTTAGTGTACGGGTTAGGATTATGGGACGGGTGAGGGTCAGGCTTCGGGGAAGTGTTAGGGTTAGGGTTCGGGCTAGGGTTAGGGTTAGGGGACGGGGAGGGTTTAGGGTCCAGGTGACGGTACGACAACGCTTTAGGGAGAACATACGTGTGAGGGCGTGGGTTAGTGTTAGCATACGGGTTAGGATTAGGGGACGGGTGAGAGTCAGGCTTCGGGGAAGGGTTAGGGTTAGGGTTCGGGCTAGGGTTAGGGTTAGGGGAAGGGGACGGTTTAGGGTCCAGGTGAGGGTACGACAATGCTTTAGGGGGAGCGTACATGTGAGGGCGCGGGTTAGTGTTAGCGTACGGGTTAGGATTAGGGGCCAGGTGAGGGTCAGGCTTCGGGGAAGGGTTAGGGTTAGGGTTCGTGCTAGGGTTAGGGTTAGGGTACGGGGAGTGTTTAGGGTCCAGGTGAGGGTACGACAACGCTTTAGGGGGAGCGTACGTGTGAGGGCGCGGGTTAGTGTTAGCGTACGGGTTAGGATTTGGGGACGGGTGAGGGTCAGGCTTCGGGGAAGGGTTAGGGTTAGGGTTCGGGCTAGGGTTAGGGTTAGGGGACGGGGAGGGTTTAGGGTCCAGGTGAGGGTACGACAACGCTTTAGGGGGAGCGTACGTGTGAGGGCGCGGGTGTTAGCGTACGGGTTAGGATTAGGGGACGGGTGAGGGTCAGGCTTCGGGGAAGGGTTAGGGTTAGGGTTCTGGCTAGGGTTAGGGTTAGGGGACGGGGAGGGTTTAGGGTCCAGGTGAGGGTACGACAACGCTTTAGGGGGAGCGTACGTGTGAGGGCGCGGGTTAGTGTTAGCGTACGGGTTAGGATTAGGGGACGGGTGAGGTTCAGGCTTCGGGGAAGGGTTAGGGTTAGGGTGCAGGCTAGGGTTAGGGTTAGGGGACGGGGAGGGTTTAGGGTCCAGGTGAGGGTACGACAACGCTTTAGGGGGAGCGTACGTGTGAGGGCGCGGGTTAGTGTTAGCGTACGGCTTAGGAATAGGAGACGGGTGAGGCTCAGGCTTCGGGGAAGGGTTAGGGTTAGGGTTCGGGCTAGGGTTAGGGTTAGGGGATGGGGAGGGTTTAGGGTCCAGGTGAGGGTACGACAACGCTTTAGGGGTAGCGTACGTGTGAGGGCGCGGGTTAGTGTTAGCGTACGGGTTAGGATTAGGGGACGGGTGAGGGTCAGGCTTCGGGGAAGGGTTAGGGTTACGGTTCGGGCTAGGGTTAGGGTTAGGGGACGGGGAGGGTTTAGGGTCCAGGTGAGGGTACGACAACGCTTTAGGTGGAGCGTACGTGTGAGGGCGCGGGTTAGTATTAGCATACGGGTTAGGATTACGGGACGGGTGAGGGTCAGGTTTCGGGGAAGGGTTAGGGTTAGGGTTCGGGCTATGGTTAGGGTTAGGGGACGGGGAGGGTTTAGGGTCCAGGTAAGGGTACGACAACGCTTTAGGGGGACCGTACGTGTGAGGGGGCAGGTTTGTGTTAGCGTACGGGTTAGGATTAGGGGACGGGTGAGGGTCAGGCTTCGGGGAAGGGTTAGGGTTAGGGTTCGGGCTAGGGTTAGGGTTAGGGGACGGGGAGTGTTTAGGGTCCAGATGAGGGTACGACAACGCTTTAGGGGGAGCGTACGTGTGAGGGCGAGGGTTAGTGTTAGCGTACGGGTTAGGATTAAGGGATGGTTGAGGGTAAGGCTTCGGGGAAGGGTTAGGATTAGGGTTCGGGCTAGGGTTAGGGTTAGGGGACGGGGACGGTTTAGGGTCCAGGTGAGGGTACGACAACGCTTTAGGGGGAGTGTACTTGTGAGGGCGCCGGTTAGAGTTAGCGTACGGATTAGGGGACGGGTGAGGGTCAGGCTTCGGGGAAGGGTTAGGGTTAGGATTCGGGCTAGGGTTAGGGTTAGGGGACGGGCAGGGTTTAGGGTCCAGTTGAGGGTACGACAACGCTTCAGGGGGAGCGTACGTGTGAGGGCGCGGAATAGTGTTAGCGTACGGGTTAGGATTAGGGGACGGGTGAGGGTAAGGCTTCGGGGAAGGGTTAGGGTTAGGGTTCGGGCTAGGGATAGGGTTAGGGGACGGGGACGGTTTAGGGTCCAGGTGACGGTACGACAACGCTTTAGGGAGAGCGTACGTGTGAGGGCGTGCGTTAGTGTTAGCATACGGGTTAGGATTAGGGGACGGGTGAGGGTCAGGCTTCGGGGAAGGGTTAGGGTTAGGTTTCGGGCTAGGGTTAGGGTTAGGGGACGGGGAGGGTTTAGGGTCCAGGTGAGGGTACGACAACGCTTTACGGGGAGCGTACGTGTGAGGGCGCAGGTTAGTGTTAGCGTACGGGTTAGGATTAGGGGACAGGTGAGGGTCAGGCTTCGGGGAAGGGTTAGGGTTAGGGTTCGGGCTAGGGTTAGGGTTAGGGGATGGGGAGGGTTTAGGGTCCAGGTGAGGGTACGACAACGCTTTAGGGGGAGCGTACGTGTGAGGGCGCGGGTTAGTGTTAGCGTACGGGTTAGGATTTGGGGACAGGTGAGGGTCAGGCTTCGGGGAAGGGTTAGGGTTACGGTTCGGGCTAGGGTTAGGGTTAGGGGACGGGGAGGGTTTAGGGTCCAGGTGAGGGTACGACAACGCTTTAGGGGGAGCGTACGTGTGAGGGCGCGGGTTAGTGTTAGCGTACGGGTTAGGATTAGGGGACGGGTGAGTGTCAGGCTTCGGGGAAGGGTTAGGGTTAGGGTTCGGGCTAGGGTTAGGGTTAGGGGACGGGGACGGTTTAGGGTCCAGGTGAGGGTACGACAACGCTTTAGGGGGAGAGTACGTGTGAGGGCGCGGGTTAGTGTTAGCGTACGGGTTAGGATTAGGGGACGGGTGAGGGTCAGGCTTCGGGGAAGGGTTACGGTTAGGGTTCGGGCTAGGGTTAGGGTTAGGGGACGGGGAGGGTTTAGGGTCCAGGTGAGGGTACGACAACGCTTTAGGGGGAGCGTACGTGTGAGGGCGCGGGTTAGTGTTAGCGTACGGGTTAGGATTAGGGGACGGGTGAGGGTCAGGCTTCGGGGAAGGGTTAGGGTTAGGGTTCGGGCTAGGGTTAGGGTTAGGGGACGGGGAGGGTTTAGGGTCCAGGTGAGGGTACGACAACGCTTTAGGGGGAGCGTACGTGTGAGGGCACGGTTTTGTGTTAGCGTACGTGTTAGGATTAGGGGATGGGTGAGGGTCAGGATTCGGGGAAGGGTTAGGGTTAGGGTTCGGGCTAGGGTTAGGGGATGGGGAGGGTTTAGGGTCCAGGTGAGGGTACGACAACGCTTTAGGGGGACCGTATGTGTGAGGGCGCGTGTTTGTGTTAGCGTACGGGTTAGGATTAGGGGACGGGTGAGGGTCAGGCTCGGGGAAGTTTTAGGGTTAGGTTTCGGGCTAGGTTTAAGGTTAGGGGATGGGGAGGGTTTAGGGTCCAGGTGAGGGTACGACAACGCATTAGGGGGAGCGTACGTGTGAGGGCGCGGGTTAGTGTTAGCGTAGGGGTTAGGAAGAGGGGACGGGTGAGGGTCAGGCTTCGGGGAAGGGTTAGTGTTAGGGTTCGGGCTAGGGTTAGGGTTAGGGGACGGGGAGGGTTTAGGGTCCAGGTGAGGGTACGACAAC
This sequence comes from Delphinus delphis, assembly GCF_949987515.2. Taxonomy (NCBI): domain Eukaryota; kingdom Metazoa; phylum Chordata; class Mammalia; order Artiodactyla; family Delphinidae; genus Delphinus; species Delphinus delphis. The sequence goes on along the minus strand of NC_082692.2, from coordinate 24,381,986 downwards.
GCTTTAGGGGGAGCGTACGTGTGAGGGCGCGGGTTAGTGTTAGCGTACTGGTTAGGATTAGGGGATGGGTGAGGGTCAGGCTTCGGGGAAGGGTTAGGGTTAGGGTTCGGGCTAGGGTTAGGGTTAGGGGATGGGGAGGGTTTCGGGTCCAGGTGAGGGTACGACAACGCTTTAGGGGGAGCGTACGTGTGAGGGCGCGGGTTAGTGTTAGCGTACGGGTTAGGATTAGGGGACGGGTGAGGGTCAGGCTTCGGGGAAGGGTTAGGGTTAGGGTTCGGGCTAGGGTTAGGGTTAGGGGACGGGGAGGGTTTAGGATCCAGTTAAGGGTACGACAACGATTTAGGGGGAGCGTACGTGTGAGGGCGCGGGTTAGTGTTAGCGTACGGGTTAGGATTAGGGGACGGGTGAGGGTCAGGCTTCGGGGAAGGGTTACGGTTAGGGTTCGGGCTAGGGTTAGGGTTAGGGGACGGGGAGGGTTTAGGGTCCAGGTGAGGGTACGACAACGCTTTAGGGGGAGCGTACCTGTGAGAGCGCGTGTTAGTGTTAGCGTACGGGTTAGGATTACGGGACGGGTGAGGGTCAGGCTTCGGGGAAGGGTTAGAGTTAGGGTTCGGGCTAGGGTTAGGGTTAGGGGACGGGGAGGGTTTAGGGTCCAGGTGACGGTACGACAACGCTTTAAGGGGAGCATACGTTTGAGGGCGTGGGTTAGTGTTAGCGTACTGGTTAGGATTAGGGGACGGCTGAGTGTCAGGCTTCGGGGAAGGGTTAGGGTTAGGGTTCGGGCTAGGGTTAGGGTTAGGGGACGGGGAGGGTTTAGGGTCCAGGTGAGGGTACGACAACACTTTAGTGGGAGCGTACGTGTGAGGGCGCGGGTTAGTGTTAGCTTACGGGTTAGGATTAGGAGACGGGTGAGGGTCAGGCTTCGGGGAAGGGTTAGGGATAGGGTTCGGGCTAGGGTTAGGGTTAGGGGACGGGGACGGTTTAGGGTCCAGGAGAGGGTACGACAACGCTTTAGGGGGAGCGTACGTGTGAGGGCGCAGGTTAGTGTTAGCGTACGGGTTAGGATTAGGGGACGGGTGAGGGTCAGGCTTCGGGGAAGGGTTAGGGTTAGGGTTCGGGCTAGGGTTACGGTTAGGGGACGGGGACGGTTTAGGGGCCAGGTGACGGTACGACAACGCTTTAGGGAGAGCGTACGTGTGAGGGCGTGGGTTAGTGTTAGCGTACGGGTTAGGATTAGGGGACGGGTGAGGGTCAGGCTTCGGGGAAGGGTTAGGGTTAGGGTTCGGGCTAGGGTTAGAGTTAGGGGACGGGGAGGGTTTAGGGTCCAGGTGAGGGTACGACAACGCTTTAGGGGGAGCGTACGTGTGAGGGCGCGGGTTAGTGTTAGCGTACGGGTTAGGATTAGGGGACGGCTGCGGGTCAGGCTTCGGTGAAGGGTTAGGGTTAGGGTTCGGGCTAGGGTTAGGGTTAGGGGACGGGGACGGTTTAGGGTCCAGGTGACGGTACGACAACACATTAGGGAGAGCGTACATGTGAGGGCGTGGGTTAGTGTTAGCGTACGGGTTAGGATTAGGGGACGGGTGAGGGTCATTCTTTGGGTAAGGGTTAGGGTTAGGGTTTGGGCTAGGGTTAGGGTTAGGGGACGGGGAGGGTTTAGGGTCCAGGTGAGGTTACGACAACGCTTTAGGGGGAGCGTACGTGTGAGGGCGCGGGTTAGTGTTAGCGTACGTGTTAGGATTAGGGGACGGGTGAGGGTCAGGCTTCGGGGAAGGGTTAGGGTTCTGGCTAGAGTTAGGGTTAGGGGACGGGGAGGGTTTAGGGTCCAGGTGACGGTACGACAATGCTTTAGGGAGAGCGTACGTGTGAGGGCGTGGGTTAGTGTTAGCGTACGGGTTAGGATTAGGGGACGGGTGAGGGTCAGGCTTCAGGGAAGGGTTAGGGTTAGGGATCGGGCTAGGGTTAGGGTTAGGGGACGGGGAGGGTTTAGGGTCCAGGTGAGGGTACGACAACGCTTTAGGGGGAGCGTACGTGTGAGGGCGCGGGTTAGTGTTAGCGTACGGGTTAGGATTAGGGGACGGGTGAGGGTCAGGCTTCGGGGAAGTGTTAGGGTTAGGGTTCGGGCTAGGGTTAGGATTAGGGGACAGGGAGGGTTTAGGGTCCAGGTGAGGGTACGACAACGCTATAGGGGGAGCGTACGTGTGAGTGCGAGGGTTTGTGTTAGCGTACGGGTTAGGATAAGGGAATGGGTGAGGGTCAGGCTTCGGGGAAGGTTTAGGGTTAGGGTTCGGGCTAGGGTTAGTGTTAGGGGACGGGGAGGGTTTAGAGTCCAGGTGAGGGTACGACAACGCTTTAGGGGGAGTGTACGTGTGAGGGCGCGGGTTAGTGTTAGCGTACGGGTTAGGATTAGGGGACGGGTGAGGGTCAGGCTTCGGGGAAGCGTTAGGGTTAGGGTTTGGACTAGGGTTAGGGTTAGGGGACGGGGACGGTTTAGGGTCCAGGTGAGGGTACGACAACGCTTTAGGGGGAGCGTACGTGTGAGGGCGCGGGTTAGTGTTAGCGTACGGGTTAGGATTAGGGGACGGGTGAGGGTCAGGCTTCGGGGAAGGGTTAGGTTTAGGGTTCGTGCTAGGGTTAGGGTTAGGGGATGGGGAGGTTTTAGGGTCAAGGTGAGGGTACGACAACGCTTTAGGGGGAGTGTACGTGTGAGGGGGCGGGTTAGTGTTAGCGTACGGGTTAGGATTAGGGGACGGGTGAGGGTCAGGCTTCGGGGAAGGGTTAGGGTTAGGGTTCGGGCTAGGGTTAGTGTTAGGGGACGGGGAGGGTTTAGGGTCCAGGTGAGGGTACGACAACGCTTTAGGGGGAGCGTACGTGTGAGGGCGCGGGTTAGTGTTAGCGTACGGGTTAGGATTAGGGGACGTGTGAGGGTCAGGCTTCGGGGAAGGGTTAGGGTTAGGGTTCGGGCTAGGGTTAGGTTTAGGGGACGGGGAGGGTTTAGGGTCCAGGTGAGGGTACGACAACGCTTTAGGGGGAGCATACGTGTGAGGGCGCGGGTGAGTGTTAGCGTACTGGTTAGGATTACGGGACGGGTGAGGGTCAGGCTTCGGGGAAGGGTTAGGGTTAGGATTTGGGGTAGGGTTAGGGTTAGGGGATGGGGAGGGTTTCGGGTCCAGGTGAGGGTATGAGAACGCTTTAGGGGGAGCGTACGTGTGAGGGCGCGGGTTAGTGTTAGCGTACGGGTTAGGATTAGGGGACGGGTGAGGGTCAGGCTTCGGGGAAGGGTTAGGGTTAGGGTTCGGGCTAGGGTTAGGGTTAGGGAACGGGGAGGGTTTAGGGTCCAGGTGAGGGTACGACAACGCTTTAGGTGGAGCGTACGTGTGAGGGCGCGGGTTAGTGTTAGCGTACGGTTTAGGATTAGGGGACTGGTGAGGGTCAGGCTTCGGGGAAGGGTTAGGGTTAGGGTTTGGTCTAGGGTTAGGGTTAGGGGATGGGGACGGTTTAGGGTCCAGGTGAGGGTACGACAACGCTTTAGGGGGAGCGTACGTGTGAGGGCGCGAGTTAGTGTTAGTGTACGGGTTAGGATTATGGGACGGGTGAGGGTCAGGCTTCGGGGAAGTGTTAGGGTTAGGGTTCGGGCTAGGGTTAGGGTTAGGGGACGGGGAGGGTTTAGGGTCCAGGTGACGGTACGACAACGCTTTAGGGAGAACATACGTGTGAGGGCGTGGGTTAGTGTTAGCATACGGGTTAGGATTAGGGGACGGGTGAGAGTCAGGCTTCGGGGAAGGGTTAGGGTTAGGGTTCGGGCTAGGGTTAGGGTTAGGGGAAGGGGACGGTTTAGGGTCCAGGTGAGGGTACGACAATGCTTTAGGGGGAGCGTACATGTGAGGGCGCGGGTTAGTGTTAGCGTACGGGTTAGGATTAGGGGCCAGGTGAGGGTCAGGCTTCGGGGAAGGGTTAGGGTTAGGGTTCGTGCTAGGGTTAGGGTTAGGGTACGGGGAGGGTTTAGGGTCCAGGTGAGGGTACGACAACGCTTTAGGGGGAGCGTACGTGTGAGGGCGCGGGTTAGTGTTAGCGTACGGGTTAGGATTTGGGGACGGGTGAGGGTCACGCTTCGGGGAAGGGTTAGGGTTAGGGTTCGGGCTAGGGTTAGGGTTAGGGGACGGGGAGGGTTTAGGGTCCAGGTGAGGGTACGACAACGCTTTAGGGGGAGCGTACGTGTGAGGGCGCGGGTGTTAGCGTACGGGTTAGGATTAGGGGACGGGTGAGGGTCAGGCTTCGGGGAAGGGTTAGGGTTAGGGTTCTGGCTAGGGTTAGGGTTAGGGGACGGGGAGGGTTTAGGGTCCAGGTGAGGGTACGACAACGCTTTAGGGGGAGCGTACGTGTGAGGGCGCGGGTTAGTGTTAGCGTACGGGTTAGGATTAGGGGACGGGTGAGGTTCAGGCTTCGGGGAAGGGTTAGGGTTAGGGTGCAGGCTAGGGTTAGGGTTAGGGGACGGGGAGGGTTTAGGGTCCAGGTGAGGGTACGACAACGCTTTAGGGGGAGCGTACGTGTGAGGGCGCGGGTTAGTGTTAGCGTACGGCTTAGGAATAGGAGACGGGTGAGGCTCAGGCTTCGGGGAAGGGTTAGGGTTAGGGTTCGGGCTAGGGTTAGGGTTAGGGGATGGGGAGGGTTTAGGGTCCAGGTGAGGGTACGACAACGCTTTAGGGGTAGCGTACGTGTGAGGGCGCGGGTTAGTGTTAGCGTACGGGTTAGGATTAGGGGACGGGTGAGGGTCAGGCTTCGGGGAAGGGTTAGGGTTACGGTTCGGGCTAGGGTTAGGGTTAGGGGACGGGGAGGGTTTAGGGTCCAGGTGAGGGTACGACAACGCTTTAGGTGGAGCGTACGTGTGAGGGCGCGGGTTAGTATTAGCATACGGGTTAGGATTACGGGACGGGTGAGGGTCAGGCTTCGGGGAAGGGTTAGGGTTAGGGTTCGGGCTATGGTTAGGGTTAGGGGACGGGGAGGGTTTAGGGTCCAGGTAAGGGTACGACAACGCTTTAGGGGGACCGTACGTGTGAGGGGGCAGGTTTGTGTTAGCGTACGGGTTAGGATTAGGGGACGGGTGAGGGTCAGGCTTCGGGGAAGGGTTAGGGTTAGGGTTCGGGCTAGGGTTAGGGTTAGGGGACGGGGAGTGTTTAGGGTCCAGATGAGGGTACGACAACGCTTTAGGGGGAGCGTACGTGTGAGGGCGAGGGTTAGTGTTAGCGTACGGGTTAGGATTAAGGGATGGTTGAGGGTAAGGCTTCGGGGAAGGGTTAGGATTAGGGTTCGGGCTAGGGTTAGGGTTAGGGGACGGGGACGGTTTAGGGTCCAGGTGAGGGTACGACAACGCTTTAGGGGGAGTGTACTTGTGAGGGCGCCGGTTAGAGTTAGCGTACGGATTAGGGGACGGGTGAGGGTCAGGCTTCGGGGAAGGGTTAGGGTTAGGATTCGGGCTAGGGTTAGGGTTAGGGGACGGGCAGGGTTTAGGGTCCAGTTGAGGGTACGACAACGCTTCAGGGGGAGCGTACGTGTGAGGGCGCGGAATAGTGTTAGCGTACGGGTTAGGATTAGGGGACGGGTGAGGGTAAGGCTTCGGGGAAGGGTTAGGGTTAGGGTTCGGGCTAGGGATAGGGTTAGGGGACGGGGACGGTTTAGGGTCCAGGTGACGGTACGACAACGCTTTAGGGAGAGCGTACGTGTGAGGGCGTGCGTTAGTGTTAGCATACGGGTTAGGATTAGGGGACGGGTGAGGGTCAGGCTTCGGGGAAGGGTTAGGGTTAGGTTTCGGGCTAGGGTTAGGGTTAGGGGACGGGGAGGGTTTAGGGTCCAGGTGAGGGTACGACAACGCTTTACGGGGAGCGTACGTGTGAGGGCGCAGGTTAGTGTTAGCGTACGGGTTAGGATTAGGGGACAGGTGAGGGTCAGGCTTCGGGGAAGGGTTAGGGTTAGGGTTCGGGCTAGGGTTAGGGTTAGGGGATGGGGAGGGTTTAGGGTCCAGGTGAGGGTACGACAACGCTTTAGGGGGAGCGTACGTGTGAGGGCGCGGGTTAGTGTTAGCGTACGGGTTAGGATTTGGGGACAGGTGAGGGTCAGGCTTCGGGGAAGGGTTAGGGTTACGGTTCGGGCTAGGGTTAGGGTTAGGGGACGGGGAGGGTTTAGGGTCCAGGTGAGGGTACGACAACGCTTTAGGGGGAGCGTACGTGTGAGGGCGCGGGTTAGTGTTAGCGTACGGGTTAGGATTAGGGGACGGGTGAGTGTCAGGCTTCGGGGAAGGGTTAGGGTTAGGGTTCGGGCTAGGGTTAGGGTTAGGGGACGGGGACGGTTTAGGGTCCAGGTGAGGGTACGACAACGCTTTAGGGGGAGAGTACGTGTGAGGGCGCGGGTTAGTGTTAGCGTACGGGTTAGGATTAGGGGACGGGTGAGGGTCAGGCTTCGGGGAAGGGTTACGGTTAGGGTTCGGGCTAGGGTTAGGGTTAGGGGACGGGGAGGGTTTAGGGTCCAGGTGAGGGTACGACAACGCTTTAGGGGGAGCGTACGTGTGAGGGCGCGGGTTAGTGTTAGCGTACGGGTTAGGATTAGGGGACGGGTGAGGGTCAGGCTTCGGGGAAGGGTTAGGGTTAGGGTTCGGGCTAGGGTTAGGGTTAGGGGACGGGGAGGGTTTAGGGTCCAGGTGAGGGTACGACAACGCTTTAGGGGGAGCGTACGTGTGAGGGCACGGTTTTGTGTTAGCGTACGTGTTAGGATTAGGGGATGGGTGAGGGTCAGGATTCGGGGAAGGGTTAGGGTTAGGGTTCGGGCTAGGGTTAGGGGATGGGGAGGGTTTAGGGTCCAGGTGAGGGTACGACAACGCTTTAGGGGGACCGTATGTGTGAGGGCGCGTGTTTGTGTTAGCGTACGGGTTAGGATTAGGGGACGGGTGAGGGTCAGGCTCGGGGAAGTTTTAGGGTTAGGTTTCGGGCTAGGTTTAAGGTTAGGGGATGGGGAGGGTTTAGGGTCCAGGTGAGGGTACGACAACGCATTAGGGGGAGCGTACGTGTGAGGGCGCGGGTTAGTGTTAGCGTAGGGGTTAGGAAGAGGGGACGGGTGAGGGTCAGGCTTCGGGGAAGGGTTAGTGTTAGGGTTCGGGCTAGGGTTAGGGTTAGGGGACGGGGAGGGTTTAGGGTCCAGGTGAGGGTACGACAACGCTTTAGGGGGAGCGTACGTGTGAGGGCGCGGGTTAGTGTTAGCGTACTGGTTAGGATTAGGGGATGGGTGAGGGTCAGGCTTCGGGGAAGGGTTAGGGTTAGGGTTCGGGCTAGGGTTAGGGTTAGGGGATGGGGAGGGTTTCGGGTCCAGGTGAGGGTACGACAACGCTTTAGGGGGAGCGTACGTGTGAGGGCGCGGGTTAGTGTTAGCGTACGGGTTAGGATTAGGGGACGGGTGAGGGTCAGGCTTCGGGGAAGGGTTAGGGTTAGGGTTCGGGCTAGGGTTAGGGTTAGGGGACGGGGAGGGTTTAGGATCCAGTTAAGGGTACGACAACGATTTAGGGGGAGCGTACGTGTGAGGGCGCGGGTTAGTGTTAGCGTACGGGTTAGGATTAGGGGACGGGTGAGGGTCAGGCTTCGGGGAAGGGTTACGGTTAGGGTTCGGGCTAGGGTTAGGGCTAGGGGACGGGGAGGGTTTAGGGTCCAGGTGAGGGTACGACAACGCTTTAGGGGGAGCGTACGTGTGAGGGCGCGGGTTAGTGTTAGCGTACGGTTTAGTATTAGGGGACGGGTGAGGGTCAGGATTCGGGGAAGGGTTAGGGATAGGGTTCGGGCTAGGGTTAGGGTTAGGGGATGGGGACGGTTTAGGGTCCAGGGGAGGGTATGACAACGCTTAAGGGGGAGCGTACGTGTGAGGGCGCGGGTTAGTGTTAGGGTACGGGTTAGGATTAGGGGACGAGTGAGGGTCAGGCTTCGGGGAAGGGTTAGGGTTAGGGTTCGGGCTAGGGTTAGGGTTAGGGGACGGGGAGGGTTTAGAGTCCAGGTGAGGTTACGACAACGCTTTAGGGGGAGCGTACGTGTGAGGGCGCGGGTTAGTGTTAGCGTACGGGTTAGGATTAGGGGACGGGTGAGGGTCAGGCTTCGGGGAAGTGTTAGGGTTAGGGTTCTGGCTAGGGTTAGGGTTAGGGTTCTGGCTAGGGTTAGGGTTAGGGGATGGGGAGGGTTTCGGGTCCAGGTGAGGGTATGAGAACGCTTTAGGGGGAGCGTACGTGTGAGGGCGCGGGTTAGTGTTAGCGTACGGGTTAGGATTATGGGACGGGTGAGGGTCAGGCTTCGGGGAAGGGTTAGGGTTAGGGTTCGGACTATGGGTAGGGTTAGGAAACGGGGAGTGTTTAGGGTCGAGGTGAGGGTACGACAACGCTTTAGGTGGAGCGTATGTGTGAGGGCGCGGGTTAGTGTTAGGGTACGGTTTAGGATTAGGGGACGGGTGAGGGTCAGGCTTCGGGGAAGGCTTAGGGTTAGGGTTTGGGCTAGGGTTAGGGTTAGGGGATGGGGACGGTTTAGGGTCCAGGTGAGGGTACGACAACGCTTTAGGGGGAGCGTACGTGTGAGGGCGCGGGTTAGTGTTAGCGTACGGGTTAGGATTAGGGGACGGGTGAGGGTCAGGCTTCGGGGAAGGGTTAGGGTTAGGGTTCGGGCTAGGGTTAGTGTTAGGGGACGGGGAGGGTTTAGGGTCCAGGTGAGGGTACGACAACGATTTAGCGGGAGCGTACGTGTGAGGGCGCGGGTTAGTGTTAGCGTACGGGTTAGGATTAGGGGACGGGTGAGGGTCAGGCTTCGGGGAAGGGTTAGGGTTAGGGTTCGGGCTAGGGTTAGGGTTAGGGGACGGGGACGGTTTTGGGTCCAGGTGACGGTACGACAACGCTTTAGGGAGAGCGTACGTGTGAGGGCGTGGGTTACTGTTAGCGTACGGGTTAGGATTAGGGGACGGGTGAGGGTCAGGCTTTGTGGAAGTGTTAGGGTTAGGGTTCGGGCTAGGGTTAGGGTTAGGGTACGGGGAGGGTTTAAGGTCCAGGTGAGGGTACGACAACGCTTTAGGGGGAGCGTACGTGTGAGGGTGCGGGTTAGTGTTAGCGTACGGGTTAGGATTAGGGGACGGGTGAGGGTCAGGCTTCGGGGAAGGGTTAGGGTTAGGGTTCGGGCTAGGGTTAGGGTTAGGGGACTGGGACGGTTTACGGTCCAGGTGACGGTACGCCAACGCTTTAGGGAGAGCGTACGTGTGAGGGCGTGGGTTAGTTTTAGCATACGGGTTAGGATTACGGGACGGGTGAGGGTCAGGCTTCGGGGAAGGGTTAGGGTTAGGGTTCGGGCTAGGGTTAGGGTTAGGGGACGGGGAGGGTTTAGGGTCCAGGTGAGGGTACAACAACGCTTTAGGGGGAGCGTACGTTTGAGGGCGCGAGTTAGTGTTAGCGTACGGGTTAGGATTAGGGGACGGGTGAGGGTCAGGCTTCGGGGAAGTGTTAGGGTTCGCGTTCGGGCTAGGGTTAGGGTTAGGGGACGGGAATGGTTTAGGGTCCAGGTGACGGTACGGCAACGCTTTAGGGAGAGCGTACGTGTGAGGGCGTGGGTTACTGTTAGCGTACGGGTTAGGATTAGGGGACGGGTGAGGGTCAGGCTTCGGGGAAGGGTTAGGGTTAGGGTTCGGGCTAGGGTTAGGGTTAGGGGACGGGGAGGGTTTAGGGTTCAGGTGAGGGTACGACAACGCTTTAGGGGGAGCGTACGTGTGAGGGCGCGGGTTAGTGTTAGCGTACGGGTTAGGATTAGGGGACGGGTGAGGGTCAGGCTTCGGGGAAGGGTTAGGGTTAGGGTTCGGGCTAGGGTTAGGGTTAGGGGACGGGGAGGGTTTAGGGTCCAGGTGAGGGTACGACAACGCTTTAGGGGGAGCGTACGTGTGAGGGCGCGGGTTAGTGTTAGCGTACGGGTTAGGATTAGGGGACGGGTGAGGGTCAGGCTTCGGGGAAGGGTTAGGGTTAGGGTTCGGGCTAGGGTTAGGGTTAGGGGACGGGGAGGGTTTAGGGTCCAGGTCAGGGTATGAAAACGCTTTAGGGGGAGCGTACGTGTGAGGGCGCGGGTTAGTGTTAGCGTACGGGTTAGGATTAGGGGACGGGTGAGGGTCAGGCTTCGGGGAAGGGTTAGGGTTAGGGTTCGGGCTAGGGTTAGGGTTAGGGGACGGGGAGGGTTTAGGGTCCAGTTGAGGGTACGACAACGCTTTAGGGGGAGCGTACGTGTGAGCGCGCAGTTTAGTGTTAGCGTACGGGTTAGGATTAGGGGACGGGTGAGGGTCAGGCTTCGGGGAAGGGTTAGGGTTAGGGCTCGGGCTAGGGTTAGGGTTAGGGGACGGGGACGGTTTAGGGTCCAGGTGACGGTACGACAACGCTTTAGGGAGAGCGTACGTGTGAGGGCGTGGGTTAGTGTTAGCGTACGGGTTAGGATTAGGGGACGGCTGAGGGTCAGGCTTCGGGGAAGGGTTAGGGTTAGGGTTCGGGCTAGGGTTAGGGTTAGGGGATGGGGAGGGTTTAGGGTCCAGGTGAGGGTACGACAACGCTTTAGGGGGGGCGTACGTGTGAGGGCGCGGTTTAGTGTTAGCGTACGGGTTAGGATTAGGGGACGGGTGAGGGTCAGGCTTCGGGGAAGGGTTAGGGTTAGGGTTAGGGTTCGGGCTAGGGTTAGGGTTAGGGGACGGGGAGGGTTTAGGTTCCAGGTGAGGGTACGACAACGCTTTAGGGGGAGCGTACGTGTGAGGGCGCGGGTTAGTGTTAGCGTACGGGTTAGGATTAGAGGACGCGTGAGGGTCAGGCTTCGGGGAAGGGTTAGGGTTAGGGTTCGGGCTAGGGTTAGGGTTAGGGGACGGGGAGGGTTTAGGGTCCAGTTGAGGGTACGACAACGCTTTAGGGGGAGCGTACGTGTGAGGGCGCGGGTTAGTGTTAGCGTACGGGTTAGGATTAGGGGCCGGGTGAGGGTCAGGCTTCGGGGAAGTGTTAGGGTTAGGGTTCGGGCTAGGGTTAGGGTTAGGGGACGGGGAGGGTTTAGGGTCCAGGTGAGGGTACGACAACGCTTTAGGGGGAGCGTACGTGTGAAGGCGCGGGTTAGTGTTAGCGTACGGGTTAGGATTAGGGGACGGGTGAGGGTCAGGCTTCGGGGAAGGGTTAGGGTTAGGGTTCCGGCTAGGGTTAGGGTCAGGGGATGGGGAGGGTTTAGGGTCCAGGTGACGGTACGACAACGCTTTAGGGAGAGCGTACGTGTGAGGGCGTGGGTTACTGTTAGCGTACGGGTTAGGATTAGGGGACGGGTGAGGGTCAGGCTTCGGGAAAGGGTTAGGGTTAGGGTTCGGGCTAGGGTTAGGGTTAGGGGACGGGGAGTGTTTAGGGTCCAGGTGAGGGTACGACAACGCTTTAGGGAGAGCGTACGTGTGAGGGCGTGGGTTAGTGTTAGCGTACCGGTTAGGATTAGGGGACGGGTGAGGGTCAGGCTTCGGGGAAGGGTTAGGGTTAGGGTTCGGGCTAGGGTTAGGATAAGGGGACGGGGAGGGTTTAGGGTCCAGGTGAGGGTACGACAACGCTTTAGGGGGAGCGTACGTGTGAGGGCGTGGGTTAGTGTTAGCGTACGGGTTAAGATTAGGGGATGGGTGAGGGTCAGGATTCGGGGAAAGGTTAGGGTTAGGGTTCGGGCTAGGGTTAGGGTTAGGGGACGGGGAGGGTTTAGGGTCCAGGTGACGGTACGACAACGATTTAGGGAGAACGTACGTGTGAGGGCGTGGGTTAGTGTTAGCATACGGGTTAGGATTAGGGGACGGGTGAGAGTCAGGCTTCGGGGAAGGGTTAGGGTTAGGGTTCGGGCTAGGGTTAGGGTTATGGGACGGGGAGGGTTTAGGGTCCAGGTGAGGGTACGACAATGCTTTAGGGGGAGCGTACATGTGAGGGCGCGGGTTAGTGTTAGCGTACGGGTTAGGATTAGGGGCCAGGTGAGGGTCAGGCTTCGGGGAAGGGTTAGGGTTAGGGTTCGGGCTAGGGTTAGGGTTAGGGGACGGGGAGTGTTTAGGGTCCAGGTGAGGGTACGACAACGCTTTAGGGGGAGCGTACGTGTGAGGGCGTGGGTTAGTGTTAGCGTACGGGTTAGGATTTGGGGACGGGTGAGGGTCAGGCTTCGGGGAAGGGTTAGGGTTAGGGTTCGGGCTAGGGTTAGGGTTAGGGGACGGGGACGGTTTAGGGTCCAGGTGAGGGTACGACAACGCTTTAGGGGGAGCGTACGTGTGAGGGCGCGGGTTAGTGTTAGCGTACGGGTTAGGATTAGGGGACGGGTGAGTGTCAGGCTTCGGGGAAGTGTTAGGGTTAGGGTTCGGGCTAGGGTTAGGGTTAGGGGACGGGGACGGTTTAGTGTCCAGGTGAGGGTACGACAACGCTTTAGGGGGAGTGTACGTGTGAGGGCGCGGGGTAGTGTGAGCGTACGGGTTAGGATTAGGGGACGGGTGAGGGTCAGGCTTCGGGGAAGGGTTAGGGTTAGGGTGCAGGCTAGGGTTAGGGTTAGGGGACGGGGACGGTTTAGGGTCCAGGTGAGGGTACGACAATGCTTTAGGGGGAGCGTACATGTGAGGGCGCGGGTTAGTGTTAGCGTACGGGTTAGGATTAGGGGACGGCTGAGGGTCAGGCTTCGGGGAAGGGTTAGGGTTAGGGTTCGGGCTAGGGTTAGGGTTAGGGGATGGGGAGGGTTTAGGGTCCAGGTGAGGGTACGACAACGCTTTAGGGGGGGCGTACGTGTGAGGGCGCGGTTTAGTGTTAGCGTACGGGTTAGGATTAGGGGACGGGTGAGGGTCAGGCTTCGGGGAAGGGTTAGGGTTAGGGTTAGGGTTCGGGCTAGGGTTAGGGTTAGGGGACGGGGAGGGTTTAGGTTCCAGGTGAGGGTACGACAACGCTTTAGGGGGAGCGTACGTGTGAGGGCGCGGGTTAGTGTTAGCGTACGGGTTAGGATTAGAGGACGGGTGAGGGTCAGGCTTCGGGGAAGGGTTAGGGTTAGGGTTCGGGCTAGGGTTAGGGTTAGGGGACGGGGAGGGTTTAGGGTCCAGTTGAGGGTACGACAACGCTTTAGGGGGAGCGTACGTGTGAGGGCGCGGGTTAGTGTTAGCGTACGGGTTAGGATTAGGGGCCGGGTGAGGGTCAGGCTTCGGGGAAGTGTTAGGGTTAGGGTTCGGGCTAGGGTTAGGGTTAGGGGACGGGGAGGGTTTAGGGTCCAGGTGAGGGTACGACAACGCTTTAGGGGGAGCGTACGTGTGAAGGCGCGGGTTAGTGTTAGCGTACGGGTTAGGATTAGGGGACGGGTGAGGGTCAGGCTTCGGGGAAGGGTTAGGGTTAGGGTTCCGGCTAGGGTTAGGGTCAGGGGATGGGGAGGGTTTAGGGTCCAGGTGACGGTACGACAACGCTTTAGGGAGAGCGTACGTGTGAGGGCGTGGGTTACTGTTAGCGTACGGGTTAGGATTAGGGGACGGGTGAGGGTCAGGCTTCGGGAAAGGGTTAGGGTTAGGGTTCGGACTAGGGCTAGGGTTAGGGGACGGGGACGGTTTACGGTCCAGGTGACGGTATGACAACGCTTTAGGGAGAGCGTACGTGTGAGGGCGTGGGTTAGTGTTAGCGTACGGGTTAGGATTAGGGGACGGGTGAGGGTCAGGCTTCGGGGAAGGGTTAGGGTTAGGGTTCGGGCTAGGGTTAGGATAAGGGGACGGGGAGGGTTTAGGGTCCAGGTGAGGGTACGACAACGCTTTAGGGGGAGCGTACGTGTGAGGGCGTGGGTTAGTGTTAGCGTACGGGTTAAGATTAGGGGATGGGTGAGGGTCAGGATTCGGGGAAAGGTTAGGGTTAGGGTTCGGGCTAGGGTTAGGGTTAGGGGACGGGGAGGGTTTAGGGTCCAGGTGACGGTACGACAACGCTTTAGGGAGAACGTACGTGTGAGGGCGTGGGTTAGTGTTAGCATACGGGTTAGGATTAGGGGACGGGTGAGAGTCAGGCTTCGGGGAAGGGTTAGGGTTAGGGTTCGGGCTAGGGTTAGGGTTATGGGACGGGGAGGGTTTAGGGTCCAGGTGAGGGTACGACAATACTTTAGGGGGAGCGTACATGTGAGGGCGCGGGTTAGTGTTAGCGTACGGGTTAGGATTAGGGGCCAGGTGAGGGTCAGGCTTCGGGGAAGGGTTAGGGTTAGGGTTCGGGCTAGGGTTAGGGTTAGGGGACGGGGAGTGTTTAGGGTCCAGGTGAGGGTACGACAACGCTTTAGGGGGAGCGTACGTGTGAGGGCGCGGGTTAGTGTTAGCGTACGGGTTAGGATTTGGGGACGGGTGAGGGTCAGGCTTCGGGGAAGGGTTAGGGTTAGGGTTCGGGCTAGGGTTAGGGTTAGGGGACGGGGACGGTTTAGGGTCCAGGTGAGGGTACGACAACGCTTTAGGGGGAGCGTACGTGTGAGGGCGCGGGTTAGTGTTAGCGTACGGGTTAGGATTAGGGGACGGGTGAGTGTCAGGCTTCGGGGAAGTGTTAGGGTTAGGGTTCGGGCTAGGGTTAGGGTTAGGGGACGGGGACGGTTTAGTGTCCAGGTGAGGGTACGACAACGCTTTAGGGGGAGTGTACGTGTGAGGGCGCGGGGTAGTGTGAGCGTACGGGTTAGGATTAGGGGACGGGTGAGGGTCAGGCTTCGGGGAAGGGTTAGGGTTAGGGTGCAGGCTAGGGTTAGGGTTAGGGGACGGGGAGGGTTTAGGGTCCAGGTGAGGTTACGACAACGCTTTAGGGGGAGCATACGTGTGAGGGCGCGGGTTAGTGTTAGCGTACGTGTTAGGAATAGGAGACGGGTGAGGGTCAGGCTTCGGGGAAGGGTTAGGGTTAGGGTTCGGGCTAGGGTTAGGGTTAGGGGATGGGGAGGGTTTAGGGTCCAGGTGAGGGTACGACAACGCTTTAGGGAGAGCATACGTGTGAGGGCGCGGGTTAGTGTTAGCGTACGGGTTAGGATTAGGGGACGGGTGAGGGTCAGGCTTCGGGGAAGGGTTAGGGTTAGGGTTCGGGCTAGGGTTAGGGTTAGGGGACGGGGAGGGTTTAGGGTCCAGGTGAGGGTACGACTACGCTTTAGGGGGAGCGTACGTGTGAGGGCGCGGGTTAGTATTAGCATACGGGTTAGGATTACGGGACGGGTGAGGGTCAGGCTTCGGGGAAGGGTTAGGGTTAGGGTTCGGGCTAGGGTTAGGGTTAGGGGACGGGGAGGGTTTAGGGTCCAGGTGAGGGTACGACAACGCTTTAGGGGGAGCGTACTTGTGAGGGCGCCGGTTAGAGTTAGCGTACGGATTAGGGGACGGGTGAGGGTCAGGCTTCGGGGAAGGGTTAGGGTTAGGATTCGGGCTAGGGTTAGGGTTAGGGGACTGGGAGGGTTTAGGGTCCAGTTGAGGGTACGACAACGCTTCAGGGGGAGCGTACGTGTGAGGGCGCGGAATAGTGTAAGCGTACGGGTTAGGATTAGGGGACGGGTGAGGGTAAGGCTTCGGGGAAGGGTTAGGGTTAGGGTTCGGGCTAGGGATAGGGTTAGGGGACGGGGACGGTTTAGGGTCCAGGTGACGGTACGACAATGCTTTAGGGAGAGCGTACGTGTGAGGGCGTGGGTTAGTGTTAGCATACGGGTTAGGATTAGGGGACGGGTGAGGGTCAGGCTTCGGGGAAGGCTTAGGGTTAGGGTTCGGGCTAGGGTTAGGGTTATGGGACGGGGAGGGTTTAGGGTCCAGGTGAGGGTACGACAACGCTTTAGGGGGAGCGTACGTGTGAGGGCGCGGGTTAGTGTTAGCGTACGGGTTAGGATTAGGGGACAGGTGAGGGTCAGGCTTCGGGGAAGGGTTAGGGTTAGGGTTCGGGCTAGGGTTAGGGTTAGGGGATGGGGAGGGTTTAGGGTCCAGGTGAGGGTACGACAACGCTTTAGGGGGAGCGTACGTGTGAGGGCGCGGGTTAGTGTTAGCGTACGGGTTAGGATTTGGGGACAGGTGAGGGTCAGGCTTCGGGGAAGGGTTAGGGTTAGGGTTCGGGCTAGGGTTAGGGTTAGGGGACGGGGAGGGTTTAGGGTCCAGGTGACGGTACGACAACACTTTAGGGGGAGCGTACGTGTGAGGGCGCGGGTTAGTGTTAGCGTACGGGTTAGGATTAGGGGACGGGTGAGGGTCAGGCTTCGGGGAAGGGTTACGGTTAGGGTTCGGGCTAGGGTTAGGGTTAGGGGACGGGGACGGTTTAGGGTCCAGGTGACGGTACGACAACGCTTTAGGGAGAGCGTACGTGTGAGGTCGTGGGTTAGTGTTAGCGTACAGGTTAGGATTAGGGGACGGGTGAGGGTCAGGCTTCGGGGAAGGGTTAGGGTTAGGGTTCGGGCTATGGTTAGGGTTAGGGGACGGGGAGGGTTTAGGGTCCAGGTAAGGGTACGACAACGCTTTAGGGGGACGTAACGTGTGAGGGTGCAGGTTTGTCTTAGCGTACGGGTTAGGATTAGGGGACGGGTGAGGGTCAGGCTTCGGGGAAGGGTTAGGGTTAGGGTTCGGGCTAGGGTTAGGGTTAGGGGACGGGGAGTGTTTAGGGTCCAGATGAGGGTACGACAACGCTTTAGGGGGAGCGTACGTGTGAGGGCGCGGGTTAGTGTTAGCGTACGGGTTAGGATTAAGGGACGGGTGAGGGTAAGGCTTCGGGGAAGGGTTAGGATTATGGTTCGGGCTAGGGTTAGGGTTAGGGGACGGGGACGGTTTAGGGTCCAGGTGAGGGTACGACAACGCTTTAGGGGGAGCGTACTTGTGAGGGCGCCGGTTAGAGTTAGCGTACGGATTAGGGGACGGGTGAGGGTCAGGCTTCGGGGAAGGGTTAGGGTTAGGATTCGGGCTAGGGTTAGGGTTAGGGGACTGGGAGGGTTTAGGGTCCAGTTGAGGGTACGACAACGCTTCAGGGGGAGCGTACGTGTGAGGGCGCGGAATAGTGTTAGCGTACGGGTTAGGATTAGGGGACGGGTGAGGGTCAGGCTTCGGGGAAGGGTTAGGGTTAGGGTTCGGGCTAGGGATAGGGTTAGGGGACGGGGACGGTTTAGGGTCCAGGTGATGGTACGACAACGCTTTAGGGAGAGCGTACGTGTGAGGGCGTGGGTTAGTGTTAGCATACGGGTTAGGATTAGGGGACGGGTGAGGGTCAGGCTTCGGGGAAGGGTTAGGGTTAGGGTTCGGGCTAGGGTTAGGGTTATGGGACGGGGAGGGTTTAGGGTCCAGGTGAGGGTACGACAACGCTTTAGGGGGAGCGTACGTGTGAGGGCGCGGGTTAGTGTTAGCGTACGGGTTAGGATTAGGGGACAGGTGAGGGTCAGGCTTCGGGGAAGGGTTAGGGTTAGGGTTCGGGCTAGGGTTAGGGTTAGGGGACGGGGACGGTTTAGGGTCCAGGTGAGGGTACGACAACGCTTTAGGGGGAGCGTACGTGTGAGGGCGCGGGTTAGTGTTAGCGTACGGGTTAGGATTAGGGGACGGGTGAGTGTCAGGCTTCGGGGAAGTGTTAGGGTTAGGGTTCGGGCTAGGGTTAGGGTTAGGGGACGGGGA
Organism: Delphinus delphis; assembly: GCF_949987515.2. Taxonomy (NCBI): domain Eukaryota; kingdom Metazoa; phylum Chordata; class Mammalia; order Artiodactyla; family Delphinidae; genus Delphinus; species Delphinus delphis. The sequence goes on along the minus strand of NC_082692.2, from coordinate 24,364,376 downwards.
CGGTTTAGGGTCCAGGTGAGGGTACGACAACGCTTTAGGGGGAGTGTACGTGTGAGGGCGCGGGGTAGTGTGAGCGTACGGGTTAGGATTAGGGGACGGGTGAGGGTCAGGCTTCGGGGAAGGGTTAGGGTTAGGGTGCAGGCTAGGGTTAGGGTTAGGGGACGGGGAGGGTTTAGGGTCCAGGTGAGGTTACGACAACGCTTTAGGGGGAGCGTACGTGTGAGGGCGCGGGTTAGTGTTAGCGTACGTGTTAGGAATAGGAGACGGGTGAGGGTCAGGCTTCGGGGAAGGGTTAGGGTTAGGGTTCGGGCTAGGGTTAGGGTTAGGGGATGGGGAGGGTTTAGGGTCCAGGTGAGGGTACGACAACGCTTTAGGGAGAGCGTACGTGTGAGGGCGCGGGTTAGTGTTAGCGTACGGGTTAGGATTAGGGGACGGGTGAGGGTCAGGCTTCGGGGAAGGGTTAGGGTTAGGGTTCGGGCTAGGGTTAGGGTTAGGGGACGGGGAGGGTTTAGGGTCCAGGTGAGGGTACGACTACGCTTTAGGGGGAGCGTACGTGTGAGGGCGCGGGTTAGTATTAGCATACGGGTTAGGATTACGGGACGGGTGAGGGTCAGGCTTCGGGGAAGGGTTAGGGTTAGGGTTCGGGCTAGGGTTAGGGTTAGGGGACGGGGAGGGTTTAGGGTCCAGGTGAGGGTACGACAACGCTTTAGGGGGAGCGTACTTGTGAGGGCGCCGGTTAGAGTTAGCGTACGGATTAGGGGACGGGTGAGGGTCAGGCTTCGGGGAAGGGTTAGGGTTAGGATTCGGGCTAGGGTTAGGGTTAGGGGACTGGGAGGGTTTAGGGTCCAGTTGAGGGTACGACAACGCTTCAGGGGGAGCGTACGTGTGAGGGCGCGGAATAGTGTAAGCGTACGGGTTAGGATTAGGGGACGGGTGAGGGTAAGGCTTCGGGGAAGGGTTAGGGTTAGGGTTCGGGCTAGGGATAGGGTTAGGGGACGGGGACGGTTTAGGGTCCAGGTGACGGTACGACAATGCTTTAGGGAGAGCGTACGTGTGAGGGCGTGGGTTAGTGTTAGCATACGGGTTAGGATTAGGGGACGGGTGAGGGTCAGGCTTCGGGGAAGGCTTAGGGTTAGGGTTCGGGCTAGGGTTAGGGTTATGGGACGGGGAGGGTTTAGGGTCCAGGTGAGGGTACGACAACGCTTTAGGGGGAGCGTACGTGTGAGGGCGCGGGTTAGTGTTAGCGTACGGGTTAGGATTAGGGGACAGGTGAGGGTCAGGCTTCGGGGAAGGGTTAGGGTTAGGGTTCGGGCTAGGGTTAGGGTTAGGGGATGGGGAGGGTTTAGGGTCCAGGTGAGGGTACGACAACGCTTTAGGGGGAGCGTACGTGTGAGGGCGCGGGTTAGTGTTAGCGTACGGGTTAGGATTTGGGGACAGGTGAGGGTCAGGCTTCGGGGAAGGGTTAGGGTTAGGGTTCGGGCTAGGGTTAGGGTTAGGGGACGGGGAGGGTTTAGGGTCCAGGTGACGGTACGACAACACTTTAGGGGGAGCGTACGTGTGAGGGCGCGGGTTAGTGTTAGCGTACGGGTTAGGATTAGGGGACGGGTGAGGGTCAGGCTTCGGGGAAGGGTTACGGTTAGGGTTCGGGCTAGGGTTAGGGTTAGGGGACGGGGACGGTTTAGGGTCCAGGTGACGGTACGACAACGCTTTAGGGAGAGCGTACGTGTGAGGTCGTGGGTTAGTGTTAGCGTACAGGTTAGGATTAGGGGACGGGTGAGGGTCAGGCTTCGGGGAAGTGTTAGGGTTAGGGTTCTGGCTAGGGTTAGGGTTAGGGTTCTGGCTAGGGTTAGGGTTAGGGGATGGGGAGGGTTTCGGGTCCAGGTGAGGGTATGAGAACGCTTTAGGGGGAGCGTAAGTGTGAGGGCGCGGGTTAGTGTTAGCGTACGGGTTAGGATTAGGGGACGGGTGAGGGTCAGGCTTCGGGGAAGTGTTAGGGTTAGGGTTCGGGCTAGGGTTAGGGTTAGGGGACGGGGAGGGTTTAGGGTCCAGGTGAGGGTACGACAACGCTTTAGCGGGAGCGTACGTGTGAGGGCGCGGGTTAGTGTTAGCGTACGGGTTAGGATTAGGGGACGGGTGAGGGTCAGGCTTCGGGGAAGTGTTAGGGTTCGGGTTCGGGCTAGGGTTAGGGTTAGGGGACGGGAACGGTTTAGGGTCCAGGTGACGGTACGGCAACGCTTTAGGGAGAGCGTACGTGTCAGGGCGTGGGTTACTGTTAGCGTACGGGTTTTGATTAGGGGACGGGTGAGGGTCAGGCTTCGGGGAAGGGTTAGGGTTAGGGTTCGGGCTAGGGTTAGGGTTAGGGGACGGGGAGGGTTTAGGGTTCAGGTGAGGGTACGACAATGCTTTAGGGGGAGCGTACGTGTGAGGGCGCGGGTTAGTGTTAGCGTACGGGTTAGGATTAGGGGACGGGTGAGGGTCAGGCTTCGGGGAAGGGTTAGGGTTAGGGTTCGGGCTAGGGTTAGGGTTAGGGGACGGGGAGGGTTTAGGGTCCAGGTGAGGGTACGACAACGCTTTAGGGGGAGCGTACGTGTGAGGGCGCGGGTTAGTGTTAGCGTACGGGTTAGGATTAGGGGACGGGTGAGGGTCAGGCTTCGGGGAAGGGTTAGGGTTAGGGTTCGGGCTAGGGATAGGGTTAGGGGACGGGGAGGGTTTAGGGTCCAGGTCAGGGTACGAAAACGCTTTAGGGGGAGCGTACGTGTGAGGGCGCGGGTTAGTGTTAGCGTACGGGTTAGGATTAGGGGACGGGTGAGGGTCAGGCTTCGGGGAAGGGTTAGGGTTAGGGTTCGGGCTAGGGTTAGGGTTAGGGGACGGGGAGGGTTTAGGGTCCAGTTGAGGGTACGACAACGCTTTAGGGGGAGCGTACGTGTGAGCGCGCGGTTTAGTGTTAGCGTACGGGTTAGGATTAGGGGACGGGTGAGGGTCAGGCTTCGGGGAAGGGTTAGGGTTAGGGTTCGGGCTAGGGTTAGGGTTAGGGGACGGGGACGGTTTAGGGTCCAGGTGACGGTACGACAACGCTTTAGGGAGAGCGTACGTGTGAGGGCGTGGGTTAGTGTTAGCGTACGGGTTAGGATTAGGGGACGGCTGAGGGTCAGGCTTCGGGGAAGGGTTAGGGTTAGGGTTCGGGCTAGGGTTAGGGTTAGGGGACGGGGAGGGTTTAGGGTCCAGGTGAGGGTACGACAACGCTTTAGCGGGAGCGTACGTGTGAGGGCGCGGGTTAGTGTTAGCGTACGGGTTAGGATTAGGGGCCGGGTGAGGGTCAGGCTTCGGGGAAGGGTAAGGGTTAGGGTTCGGGCTAGCGTTAAGGTTAGGGGACGGGGAGGGTTTAGGGTCCAGGTGAGGGTACGACGATGCTTTAGGGGGAGCGTACGTGTGAGGGTGCAGGTTTGTGTTAGTGTACGGGTTAGGATTAGGGGACGGGTGAGGGTCAGGCTTCGGGGAAGGGTTAGGGTTAGGGTTCGGGCTAGGGTTAGGGTTAGGGGACGGGGAGTGTTTAGGTTCCAGATGAGGGTACGACAACGCTTTAGGGGGAGCGTACGTGTGAGGGCGCGGGTTAGTGTTAGCGTACGGTTTAGTATTAGGGGACGGGTGAGGGTCAGGATTCGGGGAAGGGTTACGGTTAGTGTTCGGGCTAGGGTTAGGGTTAGGGGATGGGGACGGTTTAGGGTCCAGGTGAGGGTACGACAACGCTTTAGCGGGAGCGTACGTGTGAGAGCGCGTGTTAGTGTTAGCATACTGGTTAGGATTAGGGGACGAGTGAGGGTCAGGCTTCGGGGAAGGGTTAGGGTTAGGGTTCGGGCTAGGGTTAGGGTTAGGGGACGGGGAGGGTTTAGAGTCCAGGTGAGGTTACGACAACGCTTTAGGGGGAGCGTACGTGTGAGGACGCGGGTTAGTGTTAGCGTACGGGTTAGGATTAGGGGACGGGTGAGGGTCAGGCTTCGGGGAAGGGTTAGGGTTAGGGTTCGGGCTAGGGTGAGGGTTAGGGGACGGGGACGGTTTAGGGTCCAGGTGACGGTACGACAATGCTTTAAAGAGAGCGTACGTGTGAGGTCGTACGTTAGTGTTAGCGTACGGGTTAGGATTAGGGGACGGGTGAGGGTCAGGCTTCGGGGAAGTGTTAGGGTTAGGGTTCTGGCTAGGGTTAGGGTTAGGGTTCTGGCTAGGGTTAGGGTTAGGGGATGGGGAGGGCTTCGGGTCCAGGTGAGGGTATGAGAACGCTTTAGGGGGAGCGTACGTGTGAGGGCGTGGGTTAGTGTTAGCGTACGGGTTAGGATTAGGGGACGGGTGAGGGTCAGGCTTCGGGGAAGGGTTAGGGTTAGGGTTCGGACTAGGGTTAGGGTTAGGAAATGGGGAGGGTTTAGGGTCCAGGTGAGGGTACGACAACGCTTTAGGTGGAGCGTACGTGTGAGGGCGCGGGTTAGTGTTAGGGTACGGTTTAGGATTAGGGGACGGGTGAGGGTCAGGCTTCGGGGAAGGCTTAGGGTTAGGGTTTGGGCTAGGGTTAGGGTTAGGGGATGGGGACGCTTTAGGGTCCAGGTGAGGGTATGACAACGCTTTAGGGGGAGCGTACGTGTGAGGGCGCGGGTTAGTGTTAGCGTACGGGTTAGGATTAGGGGACGGGTGAGGGTCAGGCTTCGGGGAAGTGTTAGGCTTAGGGTTCGGGCTAGGGTTAGGGTTAGGGGACGGGGAGGGTTTAGGGTCCAGGTGAGGGTACGACAACGCTTTAGCGGGAGCGTACGTGTGAGGGCGCGGGTTAGTGTTAGCGTACGGGTTAGGATTAGGGGACGGCTGAGGGTCAGGCTTCGGGGAAGGGTTAGGGTTAGGGTTCGGGCTAGGGTTAGGGTTAGGGGACGGGGACGGTTTAGGGTCCAGGTGACAGTACGACAACGCTTTAGGGAGAGCGTACGTGTGAGGTCATGGGTTAGTGTTAGCGTACGGGTTAGGATTAGGGGACGGGTGAGGGTCAGGCTTCGGGGAAGTGTTAGGGTTAGGGTTCTGGCTAGGGTTAGGGTTAGGGGACAGGGAGGGTTTAGGGTCCAGGTGAGGGTACGACAACGCTTTAGGGGGAGCGTACGTGTGAGGGCGCGGGTTAGTGTTAGCGTACGGGTTAGGATTAGGGGACGGGTGAGGGTCAGGCTTCGGGGAAGGGTTAGGGTTAGGGTTCGGGCTAGGGTTAGGGTTAGGGGACGGGGAGGGTTTAGGGTCCAGGTGAGGGTACGACAACGCTTTAGGGGGAGCGTACGTGTGAGGGCGCGGGTTAGTGTTAGCGTACGGTTTAGTATTAGGGGACGGGTGAGGGTCAGGATTCGGGGAAGGGTTAGGGTTAGGGTTCGGGCTAGGGTTAGGGTTAGGGGATGGGGACGGTTTAGGGTCCAGGGGAGGGTATGACAACGCTTAAGGGGGAGCGTACGTGTGAGGGCGCGGGTTAGTGTTAGGGTACGGGTTAGGATTAGGGGACGAGTGAGGGTCAGGCTTCGGGGAAGGGTTAGGGTTAGGGTTCGGGCTAGGGGTAGGGTTATGGGACGGGGAGGGTTTAGGGTCCAGGTGAGGGTACGACAATGCTTTAGGGGGAGCGTACATGTGAGGGCGCGGGTTAGTGTTAGCGTACGGGTTAGGATTAGGGGCCAGGTGAGGGTCAGGCTTCGGGGAAGGGTTAGGGTTAGGGTTCGGGCTAGGGTTAGGGTTACGGGACGGGGAGTGTTTAGGGTCCAGGTGAGGGTACGACAACGCTTTAGGGGGAGCGTACGTGTGAGGGCGCGGGTTAGTGTTAGCGTACGGGTTAGGATTTGGGGACGGGTGAGGGTCAGGCTTCGGGGAAGGGTTAGGGTTAGGGTTCGGGCTAGGGTTAGGGTTAGGGGACGGGGACGGTTTAGGGTCCAGGTGAGGGTACGACAACGCTTTAGGGGGAGCGTACGTGTGAGGGCGCGGGTTAGTGTTAGCGTACGGGTTAGGATTAGGGGACGGGTGAGTGTCAGGCTTCGGGGAAGTGTTAGGGTTAGGGTTCGGGCTAGGGTTAGGGTTAGGGGACGGGGACGGTTTAGGGTCCAGGTGAGGGTACGACAACGCTTTAGGGGGAGTGTACGTGTGAGGGCGCGGGGTAGTGTGAGCGTACGGGTTAGGATTAGGGGACGGGTGAGGGTCAGGCTTCGGGGAAGGGTTAGGGTTAGGGTGCAGGCTAGGGTTAGGGTTAGGGGACGGGGAGGGTTTAGGGTCCAGGTGAGGTTACGACAACGCTTTAGGGGGAGCATACGTGTGAGGGCGCGGGTTAGTGTTAGCGTACGTGTTAGGAATAGGAGACGGGTGAGGGTCAGGCTTCGGGGAAGGGTTAGGGTTAGGGTTCGGGCTAGGGTTAGGGTTAGGGGATGGGGAGGGTTTAGGGTCCAGGTGAGGGTACGACAACGCTTTAGGGAGAGCGTACGTGTGAGGGCGCGGGTTAGTGTTAGCGTACGGGTTAGGATTAGGGGACGGGTGAGGGTCAGGCTTCGGGGAAGGGTTAGGGTTAGGGTTCGGGCTAGGGTTAGGGTTAGGGGACGGGGAGGGTTTAGGGTCCAGGTGAGGGTACGACTACGCTTTAGGGGGAGCGTACGTGTGAGGGCGCGGGTTAGTATTAGCATACGGGTTAGGATTACGGGACGGGTGAGGGTCAGGCTTCGGGGAAGGGTTAGGATTATGGTTCGGGCTAGGGTTAGGGTTAGTGGACGGGGAGTGTTTAGGGTCCAGATGAGGGTACGACAACGCTTTAGGGGGAGCGTACTTGTGAGGGCGCCGGTTAGAGTTAGCGTACGGATTAGGGGACGGGTGAGGGTCAGGCTTCGGGGAAGGGTTAGGGTTAGGATTCGGGCTAGGGTTAGGGTTAGGGGACTGGGAGGGTTTAGGGTCCAGTTGAGGGTACGACAACGCTTCAGGGGGAGCGTACGTGTGAGGGCGCGGAATAGTGTTAGCGTACGGGTTAGGATTAGGGGACGGGTGAGGGTAAGGCTTCGGGGAAGGGTTAGGGTTAGGGTTCGGGCTAGGGATAGGGTTAGGGGACGGGGACGGTTTAGGGTCCAGGTGACGGTACGACAACGCTTTAGGGAGAGCGTACGTGTGAGGGCGTGGGTTAGTGTTAGCATACGGGTTAGGATTAGGGGACGGGTGAGGGTCAGGCTTCGGGGAAGGGTTAGGGTTAGGGTTCGGGCTAGGGTTAGGGTTATGGGACGGGGAGGGTTTAGGGTCCAGGTGAGGGTACGACAACGCTTTAGGGGGAGCGTACGTGTGAGGGCGCGGGTTAGTGTTAGCGTACGGGTTAGGATTAGGGGACAGGTGAGGGTCAGGCTTCGGGGAAGGGTTAGGGTTAGGGTTCGGGCTAGGGTTAGGGTTAGGGGACGGGGACGGTTTAGGGTCCAGGTGAGGGTACGACAACGCTTTAGGGGGAGCGTACGTGTGAGGGCGCGGGTTAGTGTTAGCGTACGGGTTAGGATTAGGGGACGGGTGAGTGTCAGGCTTCGGGGAAGTGTTAGGGTTAGGGTTCGGGCTAGGGTTAGGGTTAGGGGACGGGGACGGTTTAGGGTCCAGGTGAGGGTACGACAACGCTTTAGGGGGAGTGTACGTGTGAGGGCGCGGGGTAGTGTGAGCGTACGGGTTAGGATTAGGGGACGGGTGAGGGTCAGGCTTCGGGGAAGGGTTAGGGTTAGGGTGCAGGCTAGGGTTAGGGTTAGGGGACGGGGAGGGTTTAGGGTCCAGGTGAGGTTACGACAACGCTTTAGGGGGAGCGTACGTGTGAGGGCGCGGGTTAGTGTTAGCGTACGTGTTAGGAATAGGAGACGGGTGAGGGTCAGGCTTCGGGGAAGGGTTAGGGTTAGGGTTCGGGCTAGGGTTAGGGTTAGGGGATGGGGAGGGTTTAGGGTCCAGGTGAGGGTACGACAACGCTTTAGGGAGAGCGTACGTGTGAGGGCGCGGGTTAGTGTTAGCGTACGGGTTAGGATTAGGGGACGGGTGAGGGTCAGGCTTCGGGGAAGGGTTAGGGTTAGGGTTCGGGCTAGGGTTAGGGTTAGGGGACGGGGAGGGTTTAGGGTCCAGGTGAGGGTACGACTACGCTTTAGGGGGAGCGTACGTGTGAGGGCGCGGGTTAGTATTAGCATACGGGTTAGGATTACGGGACGGGTGAGGGTCAGGCTTCGGGGAAGGGTTAGGGTTAGGGTTCGGGCTAGGGTTAGGGTTAGGGGACGGGGAGGGTTTAGGGTCCAGGTAAGGGTACGACAACCCTTTAGGGGGACGTAACGTGTGAGGGTGCAGGTTTGTGTTAGCGTACGGGTTAGGATTAGGGGACGGGTGAGGGTCAGGCTTCGGGGAAGGGTTAGGGTTAGGGTTCGGGCTAGGGTTAGGGTTAGGGGACGGGGAGTGTTTAGGGTCCAGATGAGGGTACGACAACGCTTTAGGGGGAGCGTACGTGTGAGGGCGCGGGTTAGTGTTAGCGTACGGGTTAGGATTAAGGGACGGGTGAGGGTAAGGCTTCGGGGAAGGGTTAGGATTATGGTTCGGTCTACGGTTAGGGTTAGGGGACGGGGACGGTTTAGGGTCCAGGTGAGGGTACGACAACGCTTTAGGGGGAGCGTACTTGTGAGGGCGCCGGTTAGAGTTAGCGTACGGATTAGGGGACGGGTGAGGGTCAGGCTTCGGGGAAGGGTTAGGGTTAGGATTCGGGCTAGGGTTAGGGTTAGGGGACTGGGAGGGTTTAGGGTCCAGTTGAGGGTACGACAACGCTTCAGGGGGAGCGTACGTGTGAGGGCGCGGAATAGTGTAAGCGTACGGGTTAGGATTAGGGGACGGGTGAGGGTAAGGCTTCGGGGAAGGGTTAGGGTTAGGGTTCGGGCTAGGGATAGGGTTAGGGGACGGGGACGGTTTAGGGTCCAGGTGACGGTACGACAACGCTTTAGGGAGAGCGTACGTGTGAGGGCGTGGGTTAGTGTTAGCATACGGGTTAGGATTAGGGGACGGGTGAGGGTCAGGCTTCGGGGAAGGGTTAGGGTTAGGGTTCGGGCTAGGGTTAGGGTTATGGGACGGGGAGGGTTTAGGGTCCAGGTGAGGGTACGACAACGCTTTAGGGGGAGCGTACGTGTGAGGGCGCGGGTTAGTGTTAGCGTACGGGTTAGGATTAGGGGACAGGTGAGGGTCAGGCTTCGGGGAAGGGTTAGGGTTAGGGTTTGGACTAGGGGTAGGGTTAGGAAACGGGGAGGGTTTAGGGTCCAGGTGAGGGTACGACAACGCTTTAGGGGGAGCGTACGTGTGAGGGCGCGGGTTAGTGTTAGCGTACGGGTTAGGATTAGGGGACGGGTGAGGGTCAGGCTTCGGGGAAGGGTTAGGGTTAGGGTTTGGACTAGGGGTAGGGTTAGGAAACGGGGAGGGTTTAGGGTCCAGGTGAGGGTACGACAACGCTTTAGGTGGAGCGTATGTGTGAGGGCGCGGGTTAGTGTTAGTGTACGGTTTAGGATTAGGGGACGGGTGAGGGTCAGGCTTCGGGGAAGGCTTAGGGTTAGGGTTTGGGCTAGGGTTAGGGTTAGGGGATGGGGACGGTTTAGGGTCCAGGTGAGGGTACGACAACGCTTTAGGGGGAGCGTCGTGTGAGGGCGCGGGTTAGTGTTAGCGTACGGGTTAGGATTAGGGGACGGGTGAGGGTCAGGCTTCGGGGAAGTGTTAGGGTTAGGGTTCGGGCTAGGGTTAGGGTTAGGGGACGGGGAGGGTTTAGGGTCCAGGTGAGGGTACGACAACGCTTTAGCGGGAGCGTACGTGTGAGGGCGCGGGTTAGTGTTAGCGTACGGGTTAGGATTAGGGGACGGCTGAGGGTCAGGCTTCGGGGAAGGGTTAGGGTTAGGGTTCGGGCTAGGGTTAGGGTTAGGGGACGGGGACGGTTTTGGGTCCAGGTGACGGTACGACAACGCTTTAGGGAGAGCGTACGTGTGAGGGCGTGGGTTAGTTTTAGCATACGGGTTAGGATTACGGGACGGGTGAGGGTCAGGCTTCGGGGAAGGGTTAGGGTTAGGGTTCGGGCTAGGGTTAGGGTTAGGGGACGGGGAGGGTTTAGGGTCCAGGTGAGGGTACAACAACGCTTTAGGGGGAGCGTAAGTGTGAGGGCGCGAGTTAGTGTTAGCGTACGGGTTAGGATTAGGGGACGGGTGAGGGTCAGGCTTCGGGGAAGTGTTAGGGTTCGGGTTCGGGCTAGGGTTAGGGTTAGGGGACGGGAACGGTTTAGGGTCCAGGTGACGGTACGGCAACGCTTTAGGGAGAGCGTACGTGTCAGGGCGTGGGTTACTGTTAGCGTACGGGTTTTGATTAGGGGACGGGTGAGGGTCAGGCTTCGGGGAAGGGTTAGGGTTAGGGTTCGGGCTAGGGTTAGGGTTAGGGGACGGGGAGGGTTTAGGGTTCAGGTGAGGGTACGACAATGCTTTAGGGGGAGCGTACGTGTGAGGGCGCGGGTTAGTGTTAGCGTACGGGTTAGGATTAGGGGACGGGTGAGGGTCAGGCTTCGGGGAAGGGTTAGGGTTAGGGTTCGGGCTAGGGTTAGGGTTAGGGGACGGGGAGGGTTTAGGGTCCAGGTGAGGGTACGACAACGCTTTAGGGGGAGCGTACGTGTGAGGGCGCGGGTTAGTGTTAGCGTACGGGTTAGGATTAGGGGACGGGTGAGGGTCAGGCTTCGGGGAAGGGTTAGGGTTAGGGTTCGGGCTAGGGTTAGGGTTAGGGGACGGGGAGGGTTTAGGGTCCAGGTGAGGGTACGACTACGCTTTAGGGGGAGCGTACGTGTGAGGGCGCGGGTTAGTATTAGCATACGGGTTAGGATTACGGGACGGGTGAGGGTCAGGCTTCGGGGAAGGGTTAGGGTTAGGGTTCGGGCTAGGGTTAGGGTTAGGGGACGGGGAGGGTTTAGGGTCCAGGTAAGGGTACGACAACCCTTTAGGGGGACGTAACGTGTGAGGGTGCAGGTTTGTGTTAGCGTACGGGTTAGGATTAGGGGACGGGTGAGGGTCAGGCTTCGGGGAAGGGTTAGGGTTAGGGTTCGGGCTAGGGTTAGGGTTAGGGGACGGGGAGTGTTTAGGGTCCAGATGAGGGTACGACAACGCTTTAGGGGGAGCGTACGTGTGAGGGCGCGGGTTAGTGTTAGCGTACGGGTTAGGATTAAGGGACGGGTGAGGGTAAGGCTTCGGGGAAGGGTTAGGATTATGGTTCGGTCTACGGTTAGGGTTAGGGGACGGGGACGGTTTAGGGTCCAGGTGAGGGTACGACAACGCTTTAGGGGGAGCGTACTTGTGAGGGCGCCGGTTAGAGTTAGCGTACGGATTAGGGGACGGGTGAGGGTCAGGCTTCGGGGAAGGGTTAGGGTTAGGATTCGGGCTAGGGTTAGGGTTAGGGGACTGGGAGGGTTTAGGGTCCAGTTGAGGGTACGACAACGCTTCAGGGGGAGCGTACGTGTGAGGGCGCGGAATAGTGTAAGCGTACGGGTTAGGATTAGGGGACGGGTGAGGGTAAGGCTTCGGGGAAGGGTTAGGGTTAGGGTTCGGGCTAGGGATAGGGTTAGGGGACGGGGACGGTTTAGGGTCCAGGTGACGGTACGACAACGCTTTAGGGAGAGCGTACGTGTGAGGGCGTGGGTTAGTGTTAGCATACGGGTTAGGATTAGGGGACGGGTGAGGGTCAGGCTTCGGGGAAGGGTTAGGGTTAGGGTTCGGGCTAGGGTTAGGGTTATGGGACGGGGAGGGTTTAGGGTCCAGGTGAGGGTACGACAACGCTTTAGGGGGAGCGTACGTGTGAGGGCGCGGGTTAGTGTTAGCGTACGGGTTAGGATTAGGGGACAGGTGAGGGTCAGGCTTCGGGGAAGGGTTAGGGTTAGGGTTTGGACTAGGGGTAGGGTTAGGAAACGGGGAGGGTTTAGGGTCCAGGTGAGGGTACGACAACGCTTTAGGGGGAGCGTACGTGTGAGGGCGCGGGTTAGTGTTAGCGTACGGGTTAGGATTAGGGGACGGGTGAGGGTCAGGCTTCGGGGAAGGGTTAGGGTTAGGGTTTGGACTAGGGGTAGGGTTAGGAAACGGGGAGGGTTTAGGGTCCAGGTGAGGGTACGACAACGCTTTAGGTGGAGCGTATGTGTGAGGGCGCGGGTTAGTGTTAGTGTACGGTTTAGGATTAGGGGACGGGTGAGGGTCAGGCTTCGGGGAAGGCTTAGGGTTAGGGTTTGGGCTAGGGTTAGGGTTAGGGGATGGGGACGGTTTAGGGTCCAGGTGAGGGTACGACAACGCTTTAGGGGGAGCGTCGTGTGAGGGCGCGGGTTAGTGTTAGCGTACGGGTTAGGATTAGGGGACGGGTGAGGGTCAGGCTTCGGGGAAGTGTTAGGGTTAGGGTTCGGGCTAGGGTTAGGGTTAGGGGACGGGGAGGGTTTAGGGTCCAGGTGAGGGTACGACAACGCTTTAGCGGGAGCGTACGTGTGAGGGCGCGGGTTAGTGTTAGCGTACGGGTTAGGATTAGGGGACGGCTGAGGGTCAGGCTTCGGGGAAGGGTTAGGGTTAGGGTTCGGGCTAGGGTTAGGGTTAGGGGACGGGGACGGTTTTGGGTCCAGGTGACGGTACGACAACGCTTTAGGGAGAGCGTACGTGTGAGGGCGTGGGTTAGTTTTAGCATACGGGTTAGGATTACGGGACGGGTGAGGGTCAGGCTTCGGGGAAGGGTTAGGGTTAGGGTTCGGGCTAGGGTTAGGGTTAGGGGACGGGGAGGGTTTAGGGTCCAGGTGAGGGTACAACAACGCTTTAGGGGGAGCGTAAGTGTGAGGGCGCGAGTTAGTGTTAGCGTACGGGTTAGGATTAGGGGACGGGTGAGGGTCAGGCTTCGGGGAAGTGTTAGGGTTCGGGTTCGGGCTAGGGTTAGGGTTAGGGGACGGGAACGGTTTAGGGTCCAGGTGACGGTACGGCAACGCTTTAGGGAGAGCGTACGTGTCAGGGCGTGGGTTACTGTTAGCGTACGGGTTTTGATTAGGGGACGGGTGAGGGTCAGGCTTCGGGGAAGGGTTAGGGTTAGGGTTCGGGCTAGGGTTAGGGTTAGGGGACGGGGAGGGTTTAGGGTTCAGGTGAGGGTACGACAATGCTTTAGGGGGAGCGTACGTGTGAGGGCGCGGGTTAGTGTTAGCGTACGGGTTAGGATTAGGGGACGGGTGAGGGTCAGGCTTCGGGGAAGGGTTAGGGTTAGGGTTCGGGCTAGGGTTAGGGTTAGGGGACGGGGAGGGTTTAGGGTCCAGGTGAGGGTACGACAACGCTTTAGGGGGAGCGTACGTGTGAGGGCGCGGGTTAGTGTTAGCGTACGGGTTAGGATTAGGGGACGGGTGAGGGTCAGGCTTCGGGGAAGGGTTAGGGTTAGGGTTCGGGCTAGGGTTAGGGTTAGGGGACGGGGAGGGTTTAGGGTCCAGGTCAGGGTACGAAAACGCTTTAGGGGGAGCGTACGTGTGAGGGCGCGGGTTAGTGTTAGCGTACGGGTTAGGATTAGGGGACGGGTGAGGGTCAGGCTTCGGGGAAGGGTTAGGGTTAGGGTTCGGGCTAGGGTTAGGGTTAGGGGACGGGGAGGGTTTAGGGTCCAGTTGAGGGTACGACAACGCTTTAGGGGGAGCGTACGTGTGAGCGCGCGGTTTAGTGTTAGCGTACGGGTTAGGATTAGGGGACGGGTGAGGGTCAGGCTTCGGGGAAGGGTTAGGGTTAGGGTTCGGGCTAGGGTTAGGGTTAGGGGACGGGGACGGTTTAGGGTCCAGGTGACGGTACGACAACGCTTTAGGGAGAGCGTACGTGTGAGGGCGTGGGTTAGTGTTAGCGTACGGGTTAGGATTAGGGGACGGCTGAGGGTCAGGCTTCGGGGAAGGGTTAGGGTTAGGGTTCGGGCTAGGGTTAGGGTTAGGGGACGGGGAGGGTTTAGGGTCCAGGTGAGGGTACGACAACGCTTTAGCGGGAGCGTACGTGTGAGGGCGCGGGTTAGTGTTAGCGTACGGGTTAGGATTAGGGGCCGGGTGAGGGTCAGGCTTCGGGGAAGGGTAAGGGTTAGGGTTCGGGCTAGCGTTAAGGTTAGGGGACGGGGAGGGTTTACGGTCCAGGTGAGGGTACGACGACGCTTTAGGGGGAGCGTACGTGTGAGGGTGCAGGTTTGTGTTAGTGTACGGTTTAGGATTAGGGGACGGGTGAGGGTCAGGCTTCGGGGAAGGGTTAGGGTTAGGGTTCGGGCTAGGGTTAGGGTTAGGGGACGGGGAGTGTTTAGGTTCCAGATGAGGGTACGACAACGCTTTAGGGGGAGCGTACGTGTGAGGGCGCGGGTTAGTGTTAGCGTACGGTTTAGTATTAGGGGACGGGTGAGGGTCAGGATTCGGGGAAGGGTTACGGTTAGTGTTCGGGCTAGGGTTAGGGTTAGGGGATGGGGACGGTTTAGGGTCCAGGTGAGGGTACGACAACGCTTTAGCGGGAGCGTACGTGTGAGAGCGCGTGTTAGTGTTAGCATACTGGTTAGGATTAGGGGACGAGTGAGGGTCAGGCTTCGGGGAAGGGTTAGGGTTAGGGTTCGGGCTAGGGTTAGGGATAGGGGACGGGGAGGGTTTAGGGTTAGGGGATGGGGAGGGCTTCGGGTCCAGGTGAGGGTATGAGAACGCTTTAGGGGGAGCGTACGTGTGAGGGCGTGGGTTAGTGTTAGCGTACGGGTTAGGATTAGGGGACGGGTGAGGGTCAGGCTTCGGGGAAGGGTTAGGGTTAGGGTTCGGACTAGGGTTAGGGTTAGGAAATGGGGAGGGTTTAGGGTCCAGGTGAGGGTACGACAACGCTTTAGGCGGAGCGTACGTGTGAGGGCGCGGGTTAGTGTTAGGGTACGGTTTAGGATTAGGGGACGGGTGAGGGTCAGGCTTCGGGGAAGGCTTAGGGTTAGGGTTTGGGCTAGGGTTAGGGTTAGGGGATGGGGACGCTTTAGGGTCCAGGTGAGGGTACGACAACGCTTTAGGGGGAGCGTACGTGTGAGGGCGCGGGTTAGTGTTAGCGTACGGGTTAGGATTAGGGGACGGGTGAGGGTCAGGCTTCGGGGAAGTGTTAGGCTTAGGGTTCGGGCTAGGGTTAGGGTTAGGGGACGGGGAGGGTTTAGGGTCCAGGTGAGGGTACGACAACGCTTTAGCGGGAGCGTACGTGTGAGGGCGCGGGTTAGTGTTAGCGTACGGGTTAGGATTAGGGGACGGCTGAGGGTCAGGCTTCGGGGAAGGGTTAGGGTTAGGGTTCGGGCTAGGGTTAGGGTTAGGGGACGGGGACGGTTTAGGGTCCAGGTGACAGTACGACAACGCTTTAGGGAGAGCGTACGTGTGAGGTCATGGGTTAGTGTTAGCGTACGGGTTAGGATTAGGGGAGGGGTGAGGGTCAGGCTTCGGGGAAGGGTTAGGGTTAGGGTTCTGGCTAGGGTTAGGGTTAGGGGACAGGGAGGGTTTAGGGTCCAGGTGAGGGTACGACAACGCTTTAGGGGGAGCGTACGTGTGAGGGCGCGGGTTAGTGTTAGCGTACGGGTTAGGATTAGGGGACGGGTGAGGGTCAGGCTTCGGGGAAGGGTTAGGGTTAGGGTTCGGGCTAGGGTTAGGGTTAGGGGATGGGGAGGTTTTAGGGTCCAGGTGAGGGTACGACAACGCTTTAGAGGGAGCGTACGTGTGAGGGCGCGGGTTAGTGTTAGCGTACGGGTTAGGATTAGCGGACGGGTGAGGGTCAGGCTTCGGGGAAGGGTTACGGTTAGGGTTCGGGCTAGGGTTAGGGTTAGGGGACGGGGAGGGTTTAGGGTCCAGGTGAGGGTACGACAACGCTTTAGGGGGAGCGTACGTGTGAGGGCGCGGGTTAGTGTTAGCGTACGGTTTAGTATTAGGGGACGGGTGAGGGTCAGGATTCGGGGAAGGGTTAGGGTTAGGGTTCGGGCTAGGGTTAGGGTTAGGGGATGGGGACGGTTTAGGGTCCAGGGGAGGGTATGACAACGCTTAAGGGGGAGCGTACGTGTGAGGGCGCGGGTTAGTGTTAGGGTACAGGTTAGGATTAGGGGACGAGTGAGGGTCAGGCTTCGGGGAAGGGTTAGGGTTAGGGTTCGGGCTAGGGTTAGGGTTATGGGACGGGGAGGGTTTAGGGTCCAGGTGAGGGTACGACAATGCTTTAGGGGGAGCATACATGTGAGGGCGCGGGTTAGTGTTAGCGTACGGGTTAGGATTAGGGGCCAGGTGAGGGTCAGGCTTCGGGGAAGGGTTAGGGTTAGGGTTCGGTCTAGGGTTAGGGTTAGGGGACGGGGAGTGTTTAGGGTCCAGGTGAGGGTACGACAACGCTTTAGGGGGAGCGTACGTGTGAGGGCGCGGGTTAGTGTTAGCGTACGGGTTAGGATTTGGGGACGGGTGAGGGTCAGGCTTCGGGGAAGGGTTAGGGTTAGGGTTCGGGCTAGGGTTAGGGTTAGGGGACGGGGACGGTTTAGGGTCCAGGTGAGGGTACGACAACGCTTTAGGGGGAGCGTACGTGTGAGGGCGCGGGTTAGTGTTAGCGTACGGGTTAAGATTAGGGGACGGGTGAGTGTCAGGCTTCGGGGAAGTGTTAGGGTTAGGGTTCGGGCTAGGGTTAGGGGACGGGGACGGTTTAGGGTCCAGGTGAGGGTACGACAACGCTTTAGGGGGAGTGTACGTGTGAAGGCGCGGGGTAGTGTGAGCGTACGGGTTAGGATTAGGGGACGGGTGAGGGTCAGGCTTCGGGGAAGGGTTAGGGTTAGGGTGCAGGCTAGGGTTAGGGTTAGGGGACGGGGAGGGTTTAGGGTCCAGGTGAGGTTACGACAACGCTTTAGGGGGAGCATACGTGTGAGGGCGCGGGTTAGTGTTAGCGTACGTGTTAGGAATAGGAGACGGGTGAGGGTCAGGCTTCGGGGAAGGGTTAGGGTTAGGGTTCGGGCTAGGGTTAGGGTTAGGGGATGGGGAGGGTTTAGGGTCCAGGTGAGGGTACGACAACGCTTTAGGGAGAGCGTACGTGTGAGGGCGCGGGTTAGTGTTAGCGTACGGGTTAGGATTAGGGGACGGGTGAGGGTCAGGCTTCGGGGAAGGGTTAGGGTTAGGGTTCGGGCTAGGGTTAGGGTTAGGGGACGGGGAGGGTTTAGGGTCCAGGTGAGGGTACGACTACGCTTTAGGGGGAGCGTACGTGTGAGGGCGCGGGTTAGTATTAGCATACGGGTTAGGATTACGGGACGGGTGAGGGTCAGGCTTCGGGGAAGGGTTAGGATTATGGTTCGGGCTAGGGTTAGGGTTAGGGGACGGGGAGTGTTTAGGGTCCAGATGAGGGTACGACAACGCTTTAGGGGGAGCGTACGTGTGAGGGCGCGGGTTAGTGTTAGCGTACGGGTTAGGATTAAGGGACGGGTGAGGGTAAGGCTTCGGGGAAGGGTTAGGATTATGGTTCGGGCTAGGGTTAGGGTTAGGGGACGGGGACGGTTTAGGGTCCAGGTGAGGGTACGACAACGCTTTAGGGGGAGCGTACTTGTGAGGGCGCCGGTTAGAGTTAGCGTACGGATTAGGGGACGGGTGAGGGTCAGGCTTCGGGGAAGGGTTAGGGTTAGGATTCGGGCTAGGGTTAGGGTTAGGGGACTGGGAGGGTTTAGGGTCCAGTTGAGGGTACGACAACGCTTCAGGGGGAGCGTACGTGTGAGGGCGCGGAATAGTGTTAGCGTACGGGTTAGGATTAGGGGACGGGTGAGGGTAAGGCTTCGGGGAAGGGTTAGGGTTAGGGTTCGGGCTAGGGATAGGGTTAGGGGACGGGGACGGTTTAGGGTCCAGGTGACGGTACGACAACGCTTTAGGGAGAGCGTACGTGTGAGGGCGTGGGTTAGTGTTAGCATACGGGTTAGGATTAGGGGACGGGTGAGGGTCAGGCTTCGGGGAAGGGTTAGGGTTAGGGTTCGGGCTAGGGTTAGGGTTAGGGGACGGGGACGGTTTAGGGTCCAGGTGAGGGTACGACAACGCTTTAGGGGGAGCGTACGTGTGAGGGCGCGGGTTAGTGTTAGCGTACGGGTTAGGATTAGGGGACGGGTGAGTGTCAGGCTTCGGGGAAGTGTTAGGGTTAGGGTTCGGGCTAGGGTTAGGGTTAGGGGACGGGGACGGTTTAGGGTCCAGGTGAGGGTACGACAACGCTTTAGGGGGAGTGTACGTGTGAGGGCGCGGGGTAGTGTGAGCGTACGGGTTAGGATTAGGGGACGGGTGAGGGTCAGGCTTCGGGGAAGGGTTAGGGTTAGGGTGCAGGCTAGGGTTAGGGTTAGGGGACGGGGAGGGTTTAGGGTCCAGGTGAGGTTACGACAATGCTTTAGGGGGAGCGTACGTGTGAGGGCGCGGGTTAGTGTTAGCGTACGTGTTAGGAATAGGAGACGGGTGAGGGTCAGGCTTCGGGGAAGGGTTAGGGTTAGGGTTCGGGCTAGGGTTAGGGTTAGGGGATGGGGAGGGTTTAGGGTCCAGGTGAGGGTACGACAACGCTTTAGGGAGAGCGTACGTGTGAGGGCGCAGGTTAGTGTTAGCGTACGGGTTAGGATTAGGGGACGGGTGAGGGTCAGGCTTCGGGGAAGGGTTAGGGTTAGGGTTCGGGCTAGGGTTAGGGTTAGGGGACGGGGAGGGTTTAGGGTCCAGGTGAGGGTACGACTACGCTTTAGGGGGAGCGTACGTGTGAGGGCGCGGGTTAGTATTAGCATACGGGTTAGGATTACGGGACGGGTGAGGGTCAGGCTTCGGGGAAGGGTTAGGGTTAGGGTTCGGGCTAGGGTTAGGGTTAGGGGACGGGGAGGGTTTAGGGTCCAGGTAAGGGTACGACAACCCTTTAGGGGGACGTAACGTGTGAGGGTGCAGGTTTGTGTTAGCGTACGGGTTAGGATTAGGGGACGGGTGAGGGTCAGGCTTCGGGGAAGGGTTAGGGTTAGGGTTCGGGCTAGGGTTAGGGTTAGGGGACGGGGAGTGTTTAGGGTCCAGATGAGGGTACGACAACGCTTTAGGGGGAGCGTACGTGTGAGGGCGCGGGTTAGTGTTAGCGTACGGGTTAGGATTAAGGGACGGGTGAGGGTAAGGCTTCGGGGAAGGGTTAGGATTATGGTTCGGTCTACGGTTAGGGTTAGGGGACGGGGACGGTTTAGGGTCCAGGTGAGGGTACGACAACGCTTTAGGGGGAGCGTACTTGTGAGGGCGCCGGTTAGAGTTAGCGTACGGATTAGGGGACGGGTGAGGGTCAGGCTTCGGGGAAGGGTTAGGGTTAGGATTCGGGCTAGGGTTAGGGTTAGGGGACTGGGAGGGTTTAGGGTCCAGTTGAGGGTACGACAACGCTTCAGGGGGAGCGTACGTGTGAGGGCGCGGAATAGTGTAAGCGTACGGGTTAGGATTAGGGGACGGGTGAGGGTAAGGCTTCGGGGAAGTGTTAGGGTTAGGGTTCGGGCTAGGGATAGGGTTAGGGGACGGGGACGGTTTAGGGTCCAGGTGACGGTACGACAACGCTTTAGGGAGAGCGTACGTGTGAGGGCGTGGGTTAGTGTTAGCATACGGGTTAGGATTAGGGGACGGGTGAGGGTCAGGCTTCGGGGAAGGGTTAGGGTTAGGGTTCGGGCTAGGGTTAGGGTTATGGGACGGGGAGGGTTTAGGGTCCAGGTGAGGGTACGACAACGCTTTAGGGGGAGCGTACGTGTGAGGGCGCGGGTTAGTGTTAGCGTACGGGTTAGGATTAGGGGACAGGTGAGGGTCAGGCTTCGGGGAAGGGTTAGGGTTAGGGTTCGGGCTAGGGTTAGGGTTAGGGGATGGGGAGGGTTTAGGGTCCAGGTGAGGGTACGACAACGCTTTAGGGGGAGCGTACGTGTGAGGGCGCGGGTTAGTGTTAGCGTACGGGTTAGGATTTGGGGACAGGTGAGGGTCAGGCTTCGGGGAAGGGTTAGGGTTAGGGTTCGGGCTAGGGTTAGGGTTAGGGGACGGGGAGGGTTTAGGGTCCAGGTGACGGTACGACAACACTTTAGGGGGAGCGTACGTGTGAGGGCGCGGGTTAGTGTTAGCGTACGGGTTAGGATTAGGGGACGGGTGAGGGTCAGGCTTCGGGGAAGGGTTACGGTTAGGGTTCGGGCTAGGGTTAGGGTTAGGGGACGGGGACGGTTTAGGGTCCAGGTGAGGGTACGACAACGCTTTAGGGGGAGCGTACGTGTGAGGGCGCGGGTTAGTGTTAGCGTACGGGTTAGGATTAGGGGACGGGTGAGGGTCAGGCTTCGGGGAAGGGTTACGGTTAGGGTTCGGGCTAGGGTTAGGGTTAGGGGACGGGGAGGGTTTAGGGTCCAGGTGAGGGTACGACAACGCTTTAGGGGGAGCGTACGTGTGAGGGCGCGGGTTAGTGTTAGCGTACGGGTTAGGATTAGGGGACGGGTGAGGGTCAGGCTTCGGGGAAGGGTTAGGGTTAGGGTGCAGGCTAGGGTTAGGGTTAGGGGACGGGGAGGGTTTAGGGTCCAGGTGAGGGTACGACAACGCTTTAGGGGGAGCGTACGTGTGAGGGCACGGGTTAGTGTTAGCGTACGGGTTAGGATTAGGGGACGGGTGAGGGTCAGGCTTCGGGGAAGTTTTAGGGTTAGGGTTCGGGCTAGGATTAGGGTTAGGGGACGGGGACGGTTTAGGGTCCAGGTGAGGGTACGACAACGCTTTAGGGGGAGCGTACGTGTGAGGGCGCGGGTTAGAGTTAGCGTACGGGTTAGGATTAGGGGACGGGTGAGGGTCAGGCTTCGGGGAAGGGTTAGGGTTAGGGTTCGGGCTAGGGTTAGGGTTAGGGGACGGGGAGGGTTTAGGGTCCAGGTGAGGGTACGACAACGCTTTAGGGGGAGCGTACGTGTGAGGGCACGGGTTTGTGTTAGCGTACGGGTTAGGATTAGGGGATGGGTGAGGGTCAGGATTCGGGGAAGGGTTAGGGTTAGGGTTTGGGCTAGGGTTAGGGGATGGGGAGGATTTAGGGTCCAGGTGAGGGTACGACAACGCTTTAGGGGGACCGTATGTGTGAGGAAGCATGTTTGTGTTAGCGTACGGGTTAGGATTAGGGGACGGGTGAGGGTCAGGCTCGGGGAAGTTTTAGGGTTACGGTTCGGGCTAGGTTTAAGGTTAGGGGATGGGGAGGGTTTAGGGTCCAGGTGAGGGAACGACAACGCTTTAGGGGGAGCGTACGTGTGAGGGCGCGGGTTAGTGTTAGCGTACGGGTTAGGATTAGGGGACTGCTGAGGGTCAGGCTTCGGGGAAGGGTTAGGGTTAGGGTTCGGGCTAGGGTTAGGGTTAGGGGACGGGGACGGTTTAGGGTCCAGGTGACGGTACGACAACGCTTTAGGGAGAGCGTACGTGTGAGGTCGTGGGTTAGTGTTAGCGTACAGGTTAGGATTAGGGGACGGGTGAGGGTCAGGCTTCGGGGAAGTGTTAGGGTTAGGGTTCTGGCTAGGGTTAGGGTTAGGGTTCTGGCTAGGGTTAGGGTTAGGGGATGGGGAGGGTTTCGGGTCCAGGTGAGGGTATGAGAACGCTTTAGGGGGAGCGTAAGTGTGAGGGCGCGGGTTAGTGTTAGCGTACGGGTTAGGATTAGGGGACGGGTGAGGGTCAGGCTTCGGGGAAGGGTTAGGGTTAGGGTTTGGACTAGGGGTAGGGTTAGGAAACGGGGAGGGTTTAGGGTCCAGGTGAGGGTACGACAACGCTTTAGGTGGAGCGTATGTGTGAGGGCGCGGGTTAGTGTTAGGGTACGGTTTAGGATTAGGGGACGGGTGAGGGTCAGGCTTCGGGGAAGGCTTAGGGTTAGGGTTTGGGCTAGGGTTAGGGTTAGGGGATGGGGACGGTTTAGGGTCCAGGTGAGGGTACGACAACGCTTTAGGGGGAGCGTCGTGTGAGGGCGCGGGTTAGTGTTAGCGTACGGGTTAGGATTAGGGGACGGGTGAGGGTCAGGCTTCGGGGTAGTGTTAGGGTTAGGGTTCGGGCTAGGGTTAGGGTTAGGGGACGGGGAGGGTTTAGGGTCCAGGTGAGGGTACGACAACGCTTTAGCGGGAGCGTACGTGTGAGGGCGCGGGTTAGTGTTAGCGTACGGGTTAGGATTAGGGGACGGCTGAGGGTCAGGCTTCGGTGAAGGGTTAGGGTTAGGGTTCGGGCTAGGGTTAGGGTTAGGGGACGGGGACGGTTTTGGGTCCAGGTGACGGTACGACAACGCTTTAGGGAGAGCGTACGTGTGAGGGCGTGGGTTACTGTTAGCGTACGGGTTAGGATTAGGGGACGGGTGAGGGTCAGGCTTCGGGGAAGGGTTAGGGTTAGGGTTCGGGCTAGGGTTAGGGTTAGGGTACGGGGAGGGTTTAAGGTCCAGGTGAGGGTACGACAACGCTTTAGGGGGAGCGTACGTGTGAGGGTGCGGGTTAGTGTTAGCGTACGGGTTAGGATTAGGGGACGGGTGAGGTCAGGCTTCGGGGAAGGGTTAGTGTTAGGGTTCGGGCAAGGGTTAGGGTACGGGGACGGCTTAGGGTCCATGTGAGGGTACGACAACGCTTTAGGGGGAGCGTACGTGTGAGGGCGCGGGTTAGTGTTAGCGTACGGGTTAGGATTAGGGGACGGGTGAGGGTCAGGCTTCGGGGAAGGGTTAGGGTTAGGGTTCGGGCTAGGGTTAGGGTTAGGGGACGGGGAGGGTTTAGGGTCCAGGTGAGGGTACGACAACGCTTTAGGGGGAGCGTACGTGTGAGGGCGCGGGTTAGTGTTAGCGTACGGTTTAGTATTAGGGGACGGGTGAGGGTCAGGATTCGGGGAAGGGTTAGGGTTAGGGTTCGGGCTAGGGTTAGGGTTAGGGGATGGGGACGGTTTAGGGTCCAGGGGAGGGTATGACAACGCTTAAGGGGGAGCGTACGTGTGAGGGCGCGGGTTAGTGTTAGGGTACGGGTTAGGATTAGGGGACGAGTGAGGGTCAGGCTTCGGGGAAGGGTTAGGGTTAGGGTTCGGGCTAGGGGTAGGGTTATGGGACGGGGAGGGTTTGGGGTCCAGGTGAGGGTACGACAATGCTTTAGGGGGAGCGTACATGTGAGGGCGCGGGTTAGTGTTAGCGTACGGGTTAGGATTAGGGGCCAGGTGAGGGTCAGGCTTCGGGGAAGGGTTAGGGTTAGGGTTCGGGCTAGGGTTAGGGTTAGGGGACGGGGAGTGTTTAGGGTCCAGGTGAGGGTACGACAACGCTTTAGGGGGAGCGTACGTGTGAGGGCGCGGGTTAGTGTTAGCGTACGGGTTAGGATTTGGGGACGGGTGAGGGTCAGGCTTCGGGGAAGGGTTAGGGTTAGGGTTCGGGCTAGGGTTAGGGTTAGGGGACGGGGACGGTTTAGGGTCCAGGTGAGGGTACGACAACGCTTTAGGGGGAGCGTACGTGTGAGGGCGCGGGTTAGTGTTAGCGTACGGGTTAGGATTAGGGGACGGGTGAGTGTCAGGCTTCGGGGAAGTGTTAGGGTTAGGGTTCGGGCTAGGGTTAGGGTTAGGGGACGGGGACGGTTTAGGGTCCAGGTGAGGGTACGACAACGCTTTAGGGGGAGTGTACGTGTGAGGGCGCGGGGTAGTGTGAGCGTACGGGTTAGGATTAGGGGACGGGTGAGGGTCAGGCTTCGGGGAAGGGTTAGGGTTAGGGTGCAGGCTAGGGTTAGGGTTAGGGGACGGGGAGGGTTTAGGGTCCAGGTGAGGTTACGACAACGCTTTAGGGGGAGCATACGTGTGAGGGCGCGGGTTAGTGTTAGCGTACGTGTTAGGAATAGGAGACGGGTGAGGGTCAGGCTTCGGGGAAGGGTTAGGGTTAGGGTTCGGGCTAGGGTTAGGGTTAGGGGATGGGGAGGGTTTAGGGTCCAGGTGAGGGTACGACAACGCTTTAGGGAGAGCGTACGTGTGAGGGCGCGGGTTAGTGTTAGCGTACGGGTTAGGATTAGGGGACGGGTGAGGGTCAGGCTTCGGGGAAGGGTTAGGGTTAGGGTTCGGGCTAGGGTTAGGGTTAGGGGACGGGGAGGGTTTAGGGTCCAGGTGAGGGTACGACTACGCTTTAGGGGGAGCGTACGTGTGAGGGCGCGGGTTAGTATTAGCATACGGGTTAGGATTACGGGACGGGTGAGGGTCAGGCTTCGGGGAAGGGTTAGGATTATGGTTCGGGCTAGGGTTAGGGTTAGTGGACGGGGAGTGTTTAGGGTCCAGATGAGGGTACGACAACGCTTTAGGGGGAGCGTACTTGTGAGGGCGCCGGTTAGAGTTAGCGTACGGATTAGGGGACGGGTGAGGGTCAGGCTTCGGGGAAGGGTTAGGGTTAGGATTCGGGCTAGGGTTAGGGTTAGGGGACTGGGAGGGTTTAGGGTCCAGTTGAGGGTACGACAACGCTTCAGGGGGAGCGTACGTGTGAGGGCGCGGAATAGTGTTAGCGTACGGGTTAGGATTAGGGGACGGGTGAGGGTAAGGCTTCGGGGAAGGGTTAGGGTTAGGGTTCGGGCTAGGGATAGGGTTAGGGGACGGGGACGGTTTAGGGTCCAGGTGACGGTACGACAACGCTTTAGGGAGAGCGTACGTGTGAGGGCGTGGGTTAGTGTTAGCATACGGGTTAGGATTAGGGGACGGGTGAGGGTCAGGCTTCGGGGAAGGGTTAGGGTTAGGGTTCGGGCTAGGGTTAGGATTATGGGACGGGGAGGGTTTAGGGTCCAGGTGAGGGTACGACAACGCTTTAGGGGGAGCGTACGTGTGAGGGCGCGGGTTAGTGTTAGCGTACGGGTTAGGATTAGGGGACAGGTGAGGGTCAGGCTTCGGGGAAGGGTTAGGGTTAGGGTTCGGGCTAGGGTTAGGGTTAGGGGACGGGGACGGTTTAGGGTCCAGGTGAGGGTACGACAACGCTTTAGGGGGAGCGTACGTGTGAGGGCGCGGGTTAGTGTTAGCGTACGGGTTAGGATTAGGGGACGGGTGAGTGTCAGGCTTCGGGGAAGTGTTAGGGCTAGGGTTCGGGCTAGGGTTAGGGTTAGGGGACGGGGATGGTTTAGGGTCCAGGTGAGGGTACGACAACGCTTTAGGGGGAGTGTACGTGTGAGGGCGCGGGGTAGTGTGAGCGTACGGGTTAGGATTAGGGGACGGGTGAGGGTCAGGCTTCGGGGAAGGGTTAGGGTTAGGGTGCAGGCTAGGGTTAGGGTTAGGGGACGGGGAGGGTTTAGGGTCCAGGTGAGGTTACGACAACGCTTTAGGGGGAGCGTACGTGTGAGAGCGCGGGTTAGTGTTAGCGTACGTGTTAGGAATAGGAGACGGGTGAGGGTCAGGCTTCGGGGAAGGGTTAGGGTTAGGGTTCGGGCTAGGGTTAGGGTTAGGGGATGGGGAGGGTTTAGGGTCCAGGTGAGGGTACGACAACGCTTTAGGGAGAGCGTACGTGTGAGGGCGCGGGTTAGTGTTAGCGTACGGGTTAGGATTAGGGGACGGGTGAGGGTCAGGCTTCGGGGAAGGGTTAGGGTTAGGGTTCGGGCTAGGGTTAGGGTTAGGGGACGGGGAGGGTTTAGGGTCCAGGTGAGGGTACGACTACGCTTTAGGGGGAGCGTACGTGTGAGGGCGTGGGTTAGTATTAGCATACGGGTTAGGATTACGGGACGGGTGAGGGTCAGGCTTCGGGGAAGGGTTAGGGTTAGGGTTCGGGCTAGGGTTAGGGTTAGGGGACGGGGAGGGTTTAGGGTCCAGGTAAGGGTACGACAACCCTTTAGGGGGACGTAACGTGTGAGGGTGCAGGTTTGTGTTAGCGTACGGGTTAGGATTAGGGGACGGGTGAGGGTCAGGCTTCGGGGAAGGGTTAGGGTTAGGGTTCGGGCTAGGGTTAGGGTTAGGGGACGGGGAGTGTTTAGGGTCCAGATGAGGGTACGACAACGCTTTAGGGGGAGCGTACGTGTGAGGGCGCGGGTTAGTGTTAGCGTACGGGTTAGGATTAAGGGACGGGTGAGGGTAAGGCTTCGGGGAAGGGTTAGGATAATGGTTCGGTCTACGGTTAGGGTTAGGGGACGGGGACGGTTTAGGGTCCAGGTGAGGGTACGACAACGCTTTAGGGGGAGCGTACTTGTGAGGGCGCCGGTTAGAGTTAGCGTACGGATTAGGGGACGGGTGAGGGTCAGGCTTCGGGGAAGGGTTAGGGTTAGGATTCGGGCTAGGGTTAGGGTTAGGGGACTGGGAGGGTTTAGGGTCCAGTTGAGGGTACGACAACGCTTCAGGGGGAGCGTACGTGTGAGGGCGCGGAATAGTGTAAGCGTACGGGTTAGGATTAGGGGACGGGTGAGGGTAAGGCTTCGGGGAAGGGTTACGGTTAGGGTTCGGGCTAGGGATAGGGTTAGGGGACGGGGACGGTTTAGGGTCCAGGTGACGGTACGACAACGCTTTAGGGAGAGCGTACGTGTGAGGGCGTGGGTTAGTGTTAGCATACGGGTTAGGATTAGGGGACGGGTGAGGGTCAGGCTTCGGGGAAGGGTTAGGGTTAGGGTTCGGGCTAGGGTTAGGGTTATGGGACGGGGAGGGTTTAGGGTCCAGGTGAGGGTACGACAACGCTTTAGGGGGAGCGTACGTGTGAGGGCGCGGGTTAGTGTTAGCGTACGGGTTAGGATTAGGGGACAGGTGAGGGTCAGGCTTCGGGGAAGGGTTAGGGTTAGGGTTTGGACTAGGGGTAGGGTTAGGAAACGCGGAGGGTTTAGGGTCCAGGTGAGGGTACGACAACGCTTTAGGGGGAGCGTACGTGTGAGGGCGCGGGTTAGTGTTAGCGTACGGGTTAGGATTAGGGGACGGGTGAGGGTCAGGCTTCGGGGAAGGGTTAGGGTTAGGGTTTGGACTAGGGGTAGGGTTAGGAAACGGGGAGGGTTTAGGGTCCAGGTGAGGGTACGACAACGCTTTAGGTGGAGCGTATGTGTGAGGGCGCGGGTTAGTGTTAGGGTACGGTTTAGGATTAGGGGACGGGTGAGGGTCAGGCTTCGGGGAAGGCTTAGGGTTAGGGTTTGGGCTAGGGTTAGGGTTAGGGGATGGGGACGGTTTAGGGTCCAGGTGAGGGTACGACAACGCTTTAGGGGGAGCGTCGTGTGAGGGCGCGGGTTAGTGTTAGCGTACGGGTTAGGATTAGGGGACGGGTGAGGGTCAGGCTTCGGGGAAGTGTTAGGGTTAGGGTTCGGGCTAGGGTTAGGGTTAGGGGACGGGGAGGGTTTAGGGTCCAGGTGAGGGTACGACAACGCTTTAGCGGGAGCGTACGTGTGAGGGCGCGGGTTAGTGTTAGCGTACGGGTTAGGATTAGGGGACGGCTGAGGGTCAGGCTTCGGGGAAGGGTTAGGGTTAGGGTTCGGGCTAGGGTTAGGGTTAGGGGACGGGGACGGTTTTGGGTCCAGGTGACGGTACGACAACGCTTTAGGGAGAGCGTACGTGTGAGGGCGTGGGTTAGTTTTAGCATACGGGTTAGGATTACGGGACGGGTGAGGGTCAGGCTTCGGGGAAGGGTTAGGGTTAGGGTTCGGGCTAGGGTTAGGGTTAGGGGACGGGGATGGTTTAGGGTCCAGGTGAGGGTACAACAACGCTTTAGGGGGAGCGTACGTGTGAGGGCGCGAGTTAGTGTTAGCGTACGGGTTAGGATTAGGGGACGGGTGAGGGTCAGGCTTCGGGGAAGTGTTAGGGTTCGGGTTCGGGCTAGGGTTAGGGTTAGGGGACGGGAACGGTTTAGGGTCCAGGTGACGGTACGGCAACGCTTTAGGGAGAGCGTACGTGTCAGGGCGTGGGTTACTGTTAGCGTACGGGTTTTGATTAGGGGACGGGTGAGGGTCAGGCTTCGGGGAAGGGTTAGGGTTAGGGTTCGGGCTAGGGTTAGGGTTAGGGGACGGGGAGGGTTTAGGGTTCAGGTGAGGGTACGACAATGCTTTAGGGGGAGCGTACGTGTGAGGGCGCGGGTTAGTGTTAGCGTACGGGTTAGGATTAGGGGACGGGTGAGGGTCAGGCTTCGGGGAAGGGTTAGGGTTAGGGTTCGGGCTAGGGTTAGGGTTAGGGGACGGGGAGGGTTTAGGGTCCAGGTGAGGGTACGACAACGCTTTAGGGGGAGCGTACGTGTGAGGGCGCGGGTTAGTGTTAGCGTACGGGTTAGGATTAGGGGACGGGTGAGGGTCAGGCTTCGGGGAAGGGTTAGGGTTAGGGTTCGGGCTAGGGTTAGGGTTAGGGGACGGGGAGGGTTTAGGGTCCAGGTCAGGGTACGAAAACGCTTTAGGGGGAGCGTACGTGTGAGGGCGCGGGTTAGTGTTAGCGTACGGGTTAGGATTAGGGGACGGGTGAGGGTCAGGCTTCGGGGAAGGGTTAGGGTTAGGGTTCGGGCTAGGGTTAGGGTTAGGGGACGGGGAGGGTTTAGGGTCCAGTTGAGGGTACGACAACGCTTTAGGGGGAGCGTACGTGTGAGCGCGCGGTTTAGTGTTAGCGTACGGGTTAGGATTAGGGGACGGGTGAGGGTCAGGCTTCGGGGAAGGGTTAGGGTTAGGGTTCGGGCTAGGGTTAGGGTTAGGGGACGGGGACGGTTTAGG
Source organism: Delphinus delphis (assembly GCF_949987515.2). Classification (NCBI taxonomy): domain Eukaryota; kingdom Metazoa; phylum Chordata; class Mammalia; order Artiodactyla; family Delphinidae; genus Delphinus; species Delphinus delphis. The sequence goes on along the minus strand of NC_082692.2, from coordinate 24,335,783 downwards.
GTCCAGGTGACGGTACGACAACGCTTTAGGGAGAGCGTACGTGTGAGGGCGTGGGTTAGTGTTAGCGTACGGGTTAGGATTAGGGGACGGCTGAGGGTCAGGCTTCGGGGAAGGGTTAGGGTTAGGGTTCGGGCTAGGGTTAGGGTTAGGGGACGGGGAGGGTTTAGGGTCCAGGTGAGGGTACGACAACGCTTTAGCGGGAGCGTACGTGTGAGGGCGCGGGTTAGTGTTAGCGTACGGGTTAGGATTAGGGGCCGGGTGAGGGTCAGGCTTCGGGGAAGGGTAAGGGTTAGGGTTCGGGCTAGCGTTAAGGTTAGGGGACGGGGAGGGTTTAGGGTCCAGGTGAGGGTACGACGACGCTTTAGGGGGAGCGTACGTGTGAGGGTGCAGGTTTGTGTTAGTGTACGGGTTAGGATTAGGGGACGGGTGAGGGTCAGGCTTCGGGGAAGGGTTAGGGTTAGGGTTCGGGCTAGGGTTAGGGTTAGGGGACGGGGAGTGTTTAGGTTCCAGATGAGGGTACGACAACGCTTTAGGGGGAGCGTACGTGTGAGGGCGCGGGTTAGTGTTAGCGTACGGTTTAGTATTAGGGGACGGGTGAGGGTCAGGATTCGGGGAAGGGTTACGGTTAGTGTTCGGGCTAGGGTTAGGGTAGGGGATGGGGACGGTTTAGGGTCCAGGTGAGGGTACGACAACGCTTTAGCGGGAGCGTACGTGTGAGAGCGCGTGTTAGTGTTAGCATACTGGTTAGGATTAGGGGACGAGTGAGGGTCAGGCTTCGGGGAAGGGTTAGGGTTAGGGTTCGGGCTAGGGTTAGGGTTAGGGGACGGGGAGGGTTTAGAGTCCAGGTGAGGTTACGACAACGCTTTAGGGGGAGCGTACGTGTGAGGACGCTGGTTAGTGTTAGCGTACGGGTTAGGATTAGGGGACGGGTGAGGGTCAGGCTTCGGGGAAGGGTTAGGGTTAGGGTTCGGGCTAGGGTGAGGGTTAGGGGACGGGGACGGTTTAGGGTCCAGGTGACGGTACGACAACGCTTTAGGGAGAGCGTACGTGTGAGGTCGTACGTTAGTGTTAGCGTACGGGTTAGGATTAGGGGACGGGTGAGGGTCAGGCTTCGGGGAAGTGTTAGGGTTAGGGTTCTGGCTAGGGTTAGGGTTAGGGTTCTGGCTAGGGTTAGGGTTAGGGGATGGGGAGGGCTTCGGGTCCAGGTGAGGGTATGAGAACGCTTTAGGGGGAGCGTACGTGTGAGGGCGTGGGTTAGTGTTAGCGTACGGGTTAGGATTAGGGGACGGGTGAGGGTCAGGCTTCGGGGAAGGGTTAGGGTTAGGGTTCGGACTAGGGTTAGGGTTAGGAAATGGGGAGGGTTTAGGGTCCAGGTGAGGGTACGACAACGCTTTAGGCGGAGCGTACGTGTGAGGGCGCGGGTTAGTGTTAGGGTACGGTTTAGGATTAGGGGACGGGTGAGGGTCAGGCTTCGGGGAAGGCTTAGGGTTAGGGTTTGGGCTAGGGTTAGGGTTAGGGGATGGGGACGCTTTAGGGTCCAGGTGAGGGTACGACAACGCTTTAGGGGGAGCGTACGTGTGAGGGCGCGGGTTAGTGTTAGCGTACGGGTTAGGATTAGGGGACGGGTGAGGGTCAGGCTTCGGGGAAGTGTTAGGCTTAGGGTTCGGGCTAGGGTTAGGGTTAGGGGACGGGGAGGGTTTAGGGTCCAGGTGAGGGTACGACAACGCTTTAGCGGGAGCGTACGTGTGAGGGCGCGGGTTAGTGTTAGCGTACGGGTTAGGATTAGGGGACGGCTGAGGGTCAGGCTTCGGGGAAGGGTTAGGGTTAGGGTTCGGGCTAGGGTTAGGGTTAGGGGACGGGGACGGTTTAGGGTCCAGGTGACAGTACGACAACGCTTTAGGGAGAGCGTACGTGTGAGGTCATGGGTTAGTGTTAGCGTACGGGTTAGGATTAGGGGACGGGTGAGGGTCAGGCTTCGGGGAATTGTTAGGGTTAGGGTTCTGGCTAGGGTTAGGGTTAGGGGACAGGGAGGGTTTAGGGTCCAGGTGAGGGTACGACAACGCTTTAGGGGGAGCGTACGTGTGAGGGCGCGGGTTAGTGTTAGCGTACGGGTTAGGATTAGGGGACGGGTGAGGGTCAGGCTTCGGGGAAGGGTTAGGGTTAGGGTTCGGGCTAGGGTTAGGGTTAGGGGACGGGGAGGTTTTAGGGTCCAGGTGAGGGTACGACAACACTTTAGAGGGAGCGTACGTGTGAGGGCGCGGGTTAGTGTTAGCGTACGGGTTAGGATTAGGGGACGGGTGAGGGTCAGGCTTCGGGGAAGGGTTACGGTTAGGGTTCGGGCTAGGGTTAGGGTTAGGGGACGGGGAGGGTTTAGGGTCCAGGTGAGGGTACGACAACGCTTTAGGGGGAGCGTACGTGTGAGGGCGCGGGTTAGTGTTAGCGTACGGTTTAGTATTAGGGGACGGGTGAGGGTCAGGATTCGGGGAAGGGTTAGGGTTAGGGTTCGGGCTAGGGTTAGGGTTAGGGGATGGGGACGGTTTAGGGTCCAGGGGAGGGTATGACAACGCTTAAGGGGGAGCGTACGTGTGAGGGCGCGGGTTAGTGTTAGGGTACGGGTTAGGATTAGGGGACGAGTGAGGGTCAGGCTTCGGGGAAGGGTTAGGGTTAGGGTTCGGGCTAGGGTTAGGGTTATGGGACGGGGAGGGTTTAGGGTCCAGGTGAGGGTACGACAATGCTTTAGGGGGAGCGTACATGTGAGGGCGCGGGTTAGTGTTAGCGTACGGGTTAGGATTAGGGGCCAGGTGAGGGTCAGGCTTCGGGGAAGGGTTAGGGTTAGGGTTCGGTCTAGGGTTAGGGTTAGGGGACGGGGAGTGTTTAGGGTCCAGGTGAGGGTACGACAACGCTTTAGGGGGAGCGTACGTGTGAGGGCGCGGGTTAGTGTTAGCGTACGGGTTAGGATTTGGGGACGGGTGAGGGTCAGGCTTCGGGGAAGGGTTAGGGTTAGGGTTCGGGCTAGGGTTAGGGTTAGGGGACGGGGACGGTTTAGGGTCCAGGTGAGGGTACGACAACGCTTTAGGGGGAGCGTACGTGTGAGGGCGCGGGTTAGTGTTAGCGTACGGGTTAGGATTAGGGGACGGGTGAGTGTCAGGCTTCGGGGAAGTGTTAGGGTTAGGGTTCGGGCTAGGGTTAGGGGACGGGGACGGTTTAGGGTCCAGGTGAGGGTACGACAACGCTTTAGGGGGAGTGTACGTGTGAGGGCGCGGGGTAGTGTGAGCGTACGGGTTAGGATTAGGGGACGGGTGAGGGTCAGGCTTCGGGGAAGGGTTAGGGTTAGGGTGCAGGCTAGGGTTAGGGTTAGGGGACGGGGAGGGTTTAGGGTCCAGGTGAGGTTACGACAACGCTTTAGGGGGAGCATACGTGTGAGGGCGCGGGTTAGTGTTAGCGTACGTGTTAGGAATAGGAGACGGGTGAGGGTCAGGCTTCGGGGAAGGGTTAGGGTTAGGGTTCGGGCTAGGGTTAGGGTTAGGGGATGGGGAGGGTTTAGGGTCCAGGTGAGGGTACGACAACGCTTTAGGGAGAGCGTACGTGTGAGGGCGCGGGTTAGTGTTAGCGTACGGGTTAGGATTAGGTGACGGGTGAGGGTCAGGCTTCGGGGAAGGGTTAGGGTTAGGGTTCGGGCTAGGGTTAGGGTTAGGGGACGGGGAGGGTTTAGGGTCCAGGTGAGGGTACGACTACGCTTTAGGGGGAGCGTACGTGTGAGGGCGCGGGTTAGTATTAGCATACGGGTTAGGATTACGGGACGGGTGAGGGTCAGGCTTCGGGGAAGGGTTAGGATTATGGTTCGGGCTAGGGTTAGGGTTAGGGGACGGGGAGTGTTTAGGGTCCAGATGAGGGTACGACAACGCTTTAGGGGGAGCGTACGTGTGAGGGCGCGGGTTAGTGTTAGCGTACGGGTTAGGATTAAGGGACGGGTGAGGGTAAGGCTTCGGGGAAGGGTTAGGATTATGGTTCGGGCTAGGGTTAGGGTTAGGGGACGGGGACGGTTTAGGGTCCAGGTGAGGGTACGACAACGCTTTAGGGGGAGCGTACTTGTGAGGGCGCCGGTTAGAGTTAGCGTACGGATTAGGGGACGGGTGAGGGTCAGGCTTCGGGGAAGGGTTAGGGTTAGGATTCGGGCTAGGGTTAGGGTTAGGGGACTGGGAGGGTTTAGGGTCCAGTTGAGGGTACGACAACGCTTCAGGGGGAGCGTACGTGTGAGGGCGTGGAATAGTGTTAGCGTACGGGTTAGGATTAGGGGACGGGTGAGGGTAAGGCTTCGGGGAAGGGTTAGGGTTAGGGTTCGGGCTAGGGATAGGGTTAGGGGACGGGGACGGTTTAGGGTCCAGGTGACGGTACGACAACGCTTTAGGGAGAGCGTACGTGTGAGGGCGTGGGTTAGTGTTAGCATACGGGTTAGGATTAGGGGACGGGTGAGGGTCAGGCTTCGGGGAAGGGTTAGGGTTAGGGTTCGGGCTAGGGTTAGGGTTATGGGACGGGGAGGGTTTAGGGTCCAGGTGAGGGTACGACAACGCTTTAGGGGGAGCGTACGTGTGAGGGCGCGGGTTAGTGTTAGCGTACGGGTTAGGATTAGGGGACAGGTGAGGGTCAGGCTTCGGGGAAGGGTTAGGGTTAGGGTTCGGGCTAGGGTTAGGGTTAGGGGACGGGGACGGTTTAGGGTCCAGGTGAGGGTACGACAACGCTTTAGGGGGAGTGTACGTGTGAGGGCGCGGGGTAGTGTGAGCGTACGGGTTAGGATTAGGGGACGGGTGAGGGTCAGGCTTCGGGGAAGGGTTAGGGTTAGGGTGCAGGCTAGGGTTAGGGTTAGGGGACGGGGAGGGTTTAGGGTCCAGGTGAGGTTACGACAATGCTTTAGGGGGAGCGTACGTGTGAGGGCGCGGGTTAGTGTTAGCGTACGTGTTAGGAATAGGAGACGGGTGAGGGTCAGGCTTCGGGGAAGGGTTAGGGTTAGGGTTCGGGCTAGGGTTAGGGTTAGGGGATGGGGAGGGTTTAGGGTCCAGGTGAGGGTACGACAACGCTTTAGGGAGAGCGTACGTGTGAGGGCGCAGGTTAGTGTTAGCGTACGGGTTAGGATTAGGGGACGGGTGAGGGTCAGGCTTCGGGGAAGGGTTAGGGTTAGGGTTCGGGCTAGGGTTAGGGTTAGGGGACGGAGAGGGTTTAGGGTCCAGGTGAGGGTACGACTACGCTTTAGGGGGAGCGTACGTGTGAGGGCGCGGGTTAGTATTAGCATACGGGTTAGGATTACGGGACGGGTGAGGGTCAGGCTTCGGGGAAGGGTTAGGGTTAGGGTTCGGGCTAGGGTTAGGGTTAGGGGACGGGGAGGGTTTAGGGTCCAGGTAAGGGTACGACAACCCTTTAGGGGGACGTAACGTGTGAGGGTGCAGGTTTGTGTTAGCGTACGGGTTAGGATTAGGGGACGGGTGAGGGTCAGGCTTCGGGGAAGGGTTAGGGTTAGGGTTCGGGCTAGGGTTAGGGTTAGGGGACGGGGAGTGTTTAGGGTCCAGATGAGGGTACGACAACGCTTTAGGGGGAGCGTACGTGTGAGGGCGCGGGTTAGTGTTAGCGTACGGGTTAGGATTAAGGGACGGGTGAGGGTAAGGCTTCGGGGAAGGGTTAGGATTATGGTTCGGTCTACGGTTAGGGTTAGGGGACGGGGACGGTTTAGGGTCCAGGTGAGGGTACGACAACGCTTTAGGGGGAGCGTACTTGTGAGGGCGCCGGTTAGAGTTAGCGTACGGATTAGGGGACGGGTGAGGGTCAGGCTTCGGGGAAGGGTTAGGGTTAGGATTCGGGCTAGGGTTAGGGTTAGGGGACTGGGAGGGTTTAGGGTCCAGTTGAGGGTACGACAACGCTTCAGGGGGAGCGTACGTGTGAGGGGGCGGAATAGTGTAAGCGTACGGGTTAGGATTAGGGGACGGGTGAGGGTAAGGCTTCGGGGAAGTGTTAGGGTTAGGGTTCGGGCTAGGGATAGGGTTAGGGGACGGGGACGGTTTAGGGTCCAGGTGACGGTACGACAACGCTTTAGGGAGAGCGTACGTGTGAGGGCGTGGGTTAGTGTTAGCATACGGGTTAGGATTAGGGGACGGGTGAGGGTCAGGCTTCGGGGAAGGGTTAGGGTTAGGGTTCGGGCTAGGGTTAGGGTTATGGGACGGGGAGGGTTTAGGGTCCAGGTGAGGGTACGACAACGCTTTAGGGGGAGCGTACGTGTGAGGGCGCGGGTTAGTGTTAGCGTACGGGTTAGGATTAGGGGACAGGTGAGGGTCAGGCTTCGGGGAAGGGTTAGGGTTAGGGTTCGGGCTAGGGTTAGGGTTAGGGGATGGGGAGGGTTTAGGGTCCAGGTGAGGGTACGACAACGCTTTAGGGGGAGCGTACGTGTGAGGGCGCGGGTTAGTGTTAGCGTACGGGTTAGGATTTGGGGACAGGTGAGGGTCAGGCTTCGGGGAAGGGTTAGGGTTAGGGTTCGGGCTAGGGTTAGGGTTAGGGGACGGGGAGGGTTTAGGGTCCAGTTGACGGTACGACAACACTTTAGGGGGAGCGTACGTGTGAGGGCGCGGGTTAGTGTTAGCGTACGGGTTAGGATTAGGGGACGGGTGAGGGTCAGGCTTCGGGAAAGGGTTACGGTTAGGGTTCGGGCTAGGGTTAGGGTTGGGGGACGGGGACGGTTTAGGGTCCAGGTGAGGGTACGACAACGCTTTAGGGGGAGCGTACGTGTGAGGGCGCGGGTTAGTGTTAGCGTACGGGTTAGGATTAGGGGACGGGTGAGGGTCAGGCTTCGGGGAAGGGTTACGGTTAGGGTTCGGGCTAGGGTTAGGGTTAGGGGACGGGGAGGGTTTAGGGTCCAGGTGAGGGTACGACAACGCTTTAGGGGGAGCGTACGTGTGAGGGCGCGGGTTAGTGTTAGCGTACGGGTTAGGATTAGGGGACGGGTGAGGGTCAGGCTTCGGGGAAGGGTTAGGGTTAGGGTGCAGGCTAGGGTTAGGGTTAGGGGACGGGGAGGGTTTAGGGTCCAGGTGAGGGTACGACAACGCTTTAGGGGGAGCGTACGTGTGAGGGCACGGGTTAGTGTTAGCGTACGGGTTAGGATTAGGAGACGGGTGAGGGTCAGGCTTCGGGGAAGTTTTAGGGTTAGGGTTCGGGCTAGGATTAGGGTTAGGGGACGGGGACGGTTTAGGGTCCAGGTGAGGGTACGACAACGCTTTAGGGGGAGCGTACGTGTGAGGGCGCGGGTTAGAGTTAGCGTACGGGTTAGGATTAGGGGACGGGTGAGGGTCAGGCTTCGGGGAAGGGTTAGGGTTAGGGTTCGGGCTAGGGTTAGGGTTAGGGGACGGGGAGGGTTTAGGGTCCAGGTGAGGGTACGACAACGCTTTAGGGGGAGCGTACGTGTGAGGGCACGGGTTTGTGTTAGCGTACGGGTTAGGATTAGGGGATGGGTGAGGGTCAGGATTCGGGGAAGGGTTAGGGTTAGGGTTTGGGCTAGGGTTAGGGGATGGGGAGGATTTAGGGTCCAGGTGAGGGTACGACAACGCTTTAGGGGGACCGTATGTGTGAGGAAGCGTGTTTGTGTTAGCGTACGGGTTAGGATTAGGGGACGGGTGAGGGTCAGGCTCGGGGAAGTTTTAGGGTTACGGTTCGGGCTAGGTTTAAGGTTAGGGGATGGGGAGGGTTTAGGGTCCAGGTGAGGGAACGACAACGCTTTAGGGGGAGCGTACGTGTGAGGGCGCGGGTTAGTGTTAGCGTACGGGTTAGGATTAGGGGACTGCTGAGGGTCAGGCTTCGGGGAAGGGTTAGGGTTAGGGTTCGGGCTAGGGTTAGGGTTAGGGGACGGGGACGGTTTAGGGTCCAGGTGACGGTACGACAACGCTTTAGGGAGAGCGTACGTGTGAGGTCGTGGGTTAGTGTTAGCGTACAGGTTAGGATTAGGGGACGGGTGAGGGTCAGGCTTCGGGGAAGTGTTAGGGTTAGGGTTCTGGCTAGGGTTAGGGTTAGGGTTCTGGCTAGGGTTAGGGTTAGGGGATGGGGAGGGTTTCGGGTCCAGGTGAGGGTATGAGAACGCTTTAGGGGGAGCGTAAGTGTGAGGGCGCGGGTTAGTGTTAGCGTACGGGTTAGGATTAGGGGACGGGTGAGGGTCAGGCTTCGGGGAAGGGTTAGGGTTAGGGTTTGGACTAGGGGTAGGGTTAGGAAACGGGGAGGGTTTAGGGTCCAGGTGAGGGTACGACAACGCTTTAGGTGGAGCGTATGTGTGAGGGCGCGGGTTAGTGTTAGGGTACGGTTTAGGATTAGGGGACGGGTGAGGGTCAGGCTTCGGGGAAGGCTTAGGGTTAGGGTTTGGGCTAGGGTTAGGGTTAGGGGATGGGGACGGTTTAGGGTCCAGGTGAGGGTACGACAACGCTTTAGGGGGAGCGTCGTGTGAGGGCGCGGGTTAGTGTTAGCGTACGGGTTAGGATTAGGGGACGGGTGAGGGTCAGGCTTCGGGGTAGTGTTAGGGTTAGGGTTCAGGCTAGGGTTAGGGTTAGGGGACGGGGAGGGTTTAGGGTCCAGGTGAGGGTACGACAACGCTTTAGCGGGAGCGTACGTGTGAGGGCGCGGGTTAGTGTTAGCGTACGGGTTAGGATTAGGGGACGGCTGAGGGTCAGGCTTCGGTGAAGGGTTAGGGTTAGGGTTCGGGCTAGGGTTAGGGTTAGGGGACGGGGACGGTTTTGGGTCCAGGTGACGGTACGACAACGCTTTAGGGAGAGCGTACGTGTGAGGGCGTGGGTTACTGTTAGCGTACGGGTTAGGATTAGGGGACGGGTGAGGGTCAGGCTTCGGGGAAGGGTTAGGGTTAGGGTTCGGGCTAGGGTTAGGGTTAGGGTACGGGGAGGGTTTAAGGTCCAGGTGAGGGTACGACAACGCTTTAGGGGGAGCGTACGTGTGAGGGTGCGGGTTAGTGTTAGCGTACGGGTTAGGATTAGGGGACGGGTGAGGTCAGGCTTCGGGGAAGGGTTAGTGTTAGGGTTCGGGCAAGGGTTAGGGTACGGGGACGGCTTAGGGTCCATGTGAGGGTACGACAACGCTTTAGGGGGAGCGTACGTGTGAGGGCGCGGGTTAGTGTTAGCGTACGGGTTTGGATTACGGGACGAGTGAGGGTCAGGCTTCGGGGAAGTGTTAGGGTTAGGGTTCGGGCTAGGGTTAGGGTTAGGGTACGGGGAGGGTTTAAGGTCCAGGTGAGGGTACGACAACGCTTTAGGGGGAGCGTACGTGTGAGGGTGCGGGTTAGTGTTAGCGTACGGGTTAGGATTAGGGGACGGGTGAGGGTCAGGCTTCGGGGAAGGGTTAGGGATGGGTTCGGGCTAGGGTTAGGGTTAGGGGACTGGGACGGTTTACGGTCCAGGTGACGGTACGCCAACGCTTTAGGGAGAGCGTACGTGTGAGGGCGTGGGTTAGTTTTAGCATACGGGTTAGGATTACGGGACGGGTGAGGGTCAGGCTTCGGGGAAGGGTTAGGGTTAGGGTTCGGGCTAGGGTTAGGGTTAGGGGACGGGGAGGGTTTAGGGTCCAGGTGAGGGTACAACAACGCTTTAGGGGGAGCGTACGTGTGAGGGCGCGAGTTAGTGTTAGCGTACGGGTTAGGATTAGGGGACGGGTGAGGGTCAGGCTTCGGGGAAGTGTTAGGGTTCGGGTTCGGGCTAGGGTTAGGGTTAGGGCACGGGAACGGTTTAGGGTCCAGGTGACGGTACGGCAACGCTTTAGGGAGAGCGTACGTGTCAGGGCGTGGGTTACTGTTAGCGTACGGGTTTTGATTAGGGGACGGGTGAGGGTCAGGCTTCGGGGAAGGGTTAGGGTTAGGGTTCGGGCTAGGGTTAGGGTTAGGGGACGGGGAGGGTTTAGGGTTCAGGTGAGGGTACGACAATGCTTTAGGGGGAGCGTACGTGTGAGGGCGCGGGTTAGTGTTAGCGTACGGGTTAGGATTAGGGGACGGGTGAGGGTCAGGCTTCGGGGAAGGGTTAGGGTTAGGGTTCGGGCTAGGGTTAGGGTTAGGGGACGGGGAGGGTTTAGGGTCCAGGTGAGGGTACGACAACGCTTTAGGGGGAGCGTACGTGTGAGGGCGCGGGTTAGTGTTAGCGTACGGGTTAGGATTAGGGGACGGGTGAGGGTCAGGCTTCGGGGAAGGGTTAGGGTTAGGGTTCGGGCTAGGGTTAGGGTTAGGGGACGGGGAGGGTTTAGGGTCCAGGTCAGGGTACGAAAACGCTTTAGGGGGAGCGTACGTGTGAGGGCGCGGGTTAGTGTTAGCGTACGGGTTAGGATTAGGGGACGGGTGAGGGTCAGGCTTCGGGGAAGGGTTAGGGTTAGGGTTCGGGCTAGGGTTAGGGTTAGGGGACGGGGAGGGTTTAGGGTCCAGTTGAGGGTACGACAACGCTTTAGGGGGAGCGTACGTGTGAGCGCGCGGTTTAGTGTTAGCGTACGGGTTAGGATTAGGGGACGGGTGAGGGTCAGGCTTCGGGGAAGGGTTAGGGTTAGGGTTCGGGCTAGGGTTAGGGTTAGGGGACGGGGACGGTTTAGGGTCCAGGTGACGGTACGACAACGCTTTAGGGAGAGCGTACGTGTGAGGGCGTGGGTTAGTGTTAGCGTACGGGTTAGGATTAGGGGACGGCTGAGGGTCAGGCTTCGGGGAAGGGTTAGGGTTAGGGTTCGGGCTAGGGTTAGGGTTAGGGGACGGGGAGGGTTTAGGGTCCAGGTGAGGGTACGACAACGCTTTAGCGGGAGCGTACGTGTGAGGGCGCGGGTTAGTGTTAGCGTACGGGTTAGGATTAGGGGCCGGGTGAGGGTCAGGCTTCGGGGAAGGGTAAGGGTTAGGGTTCGGGCTAGCGTTAAGGTTAGGGGACGGGGAGGGTTTAGGGTCCAGGTGAGGGTACGACGACGCTTTAGGGGGAGCGTACGTGTGAGGGTGCAGGTTTGTGTTAGTGTACGGGTTAGGATTAGGGGACGGGTGAGGGTCAGGCTTCGGGGAAGGGTTAGGGTTAGGGTTCGGGCTAGGGTTAGGGTTAGGGGACGGGGAGTGTTTAGGTTCCAGATGAGGGTACGACAACGCTTTAGGGGGAGCGTACGTGTGAGGGCGCGGGTTAGTGTTAGCGTACGGTTTAGTATTAGGGGACGGGTGAGGGTCAGGATTCGGGGAAGGGTTAGGGTTAGGGTTCGGACTAGGGTTAGTGTTAGGAAATGGGGAGGGTTTAGGGTCCAGGTGAGGGTACGACAACGCTTTAGGTGGAGCGTACGTGTGAGGGCGCGGGTTAGTGTTAGGGTACGGTTTAGGATTAGGGGACGGGTGAGGGTCAGGCTTCGGGGAAGGCTTAGGGTTAGGGTTTGGGCTAGGGTTAGGGTTAGGGGATGGGGACGCTTTAGGGTCCAGGTGAGGGTACGACAACGCTTTAGGGGGAGCGTACGTGTGAGGGCGCGGGTTAGTGTTAGCGTACGGGTTAGGATTAGGGGACGGGTGAGGGTCAGGCTTCGGGGAAGTGTTAGGCTTAGGGTTCGGGCTAGGGTTAGGGTTAGGGGACGGGGAGGGTTTAGGGTCCAGGTGAGGGTACGACAACGCTTTAGCGGGAGCGTACGTGTGAGGGCGCGGGTTAGTGTTAGCGTACGGGTTAGGATTAGGGGACGGCTGAGGGTCAGGCTTCGGGGAAGGGTTAGGGTTAGGGTTCGGGCTAGGGTTAGGGTTAGGGGACGGGGACGGTTTAGGGTCCAGGTGACAGTACGACAACGCTTTAGGGAGAGCGTACGTGTGAGGTCATGGGTTAGTGTTAGCGTACGGGTTAGGATTAGGGGACGGGTGAGGGTCAGGCTTCGGGGAAGGGTTAGGGTTAGGGTTCTGGCTAGGGTTAGGGTTAGGGGACAGGGAGGGTTTAGGGTCCAGGTGAGGGTACGACAACGCTTTAGGGGGAGCGTACGTGTGAGGGCGCGGGTTAGTGTTAGCGTACGGGTTAGGATTAGGGGACGGGTGAGGGTCAGGCTTCGGGGAAGGGTTAGGGTTAGGGTTCGGGCTAGGGTTAGGGTTAGGGGACGGGGAGGTTTTAGGGTCCAGGTGAGGGTACGACAACGCTTTAGAGGGAGCGTACGTGTGAGGGCGCGGGTTAGTGTTAGCGTACGGGTTAGGATTAGGGGACGGGTGAGGGTCAGGCTTCGGGGAAGGGTTACGGTTAGGGTTCGGGCTAGGGTTAGGGTTAGGGGACGGGGAGGGTTTAGGGTCCAGGTGAGGGTACGACAACGCTTTAGGGGGAGCGTACGTGTGAGGGCGCGGGTTAGTGTTAGCGTACGGTTTAGTATTAGGGGACGGGTGAGGGTCAGGATTCGGGGAAGGGTTAGGGTTAGGGTTCGGGCTAGGGTTAGGGTTAGGGGATGGGGACGGTTTAGGGTCCAGGGGAGGGTATGACAACGCTTAAGGGGGAGCATACGTGTGAGGGCGCGGGTTAGTGTTAGGGTACGGGTTAGGATTAGGGGACGAGTGAGGGTCAGGCTTCGGGGAAGGGTTAGGGTTAGGGTTCGGGCTAGGGTTAGGGTTAGGGGACGGGGAGGGTTTAGAGTCCAGGTGAGGTTACGACAACGCTTTAGGGGGAGCGTACGTGTGAGGGCGCGGGTTAGTGTTAGCGTACGGGTTAGGATTAGGGGACTGCTGAGGGTCAGGCTTCGGGGAAGGGTTAGGGTTAGGGTTCGGGCTAGGGTTAGGGTTAGGCGACGGGGACGGTTTAGGGTCCAGGTGACGGTACGACAACGCTTTAGGGAGAGCGTACGTGTGAGGTCGTGGGTTAGTGTTAGCGTACGGGTTAGGATTAGGGGACGGGTGAGGGTCAGGCTTCGGGGAAGTGTTAGGGTTAGGGTTCTGGCTAGGGTTAGGGTTAGGGTTCTGGCTAGGGTTAGGGTTAGGGGATGGGGAGGGTTTCGGGTCCAGGTGAGGGTATGAGAACGCTTTAGGGGGAGCGTACGTGTGAGGGCGCGGGTTAGTGTTAGCGTACGGGTTAGGATTAGGGGACGGGTGAGGGTCAGGCTTCGGGGAAGGGTTAGGGTTAGGGTTCGGACTATGGGTAGGGTTAGGAAACGGGGAGGGTTTAGGGTCGAGGTGAGGGTACGACAACGCTTTAGGTGGAGCGTATGTGTGAGGGCGCGGGTTAGTGTTAGGGTACGGTTTAGGATTAGGGGACGGGTGAGGGTCAGGCTTCGGGGAAGGCTTAGGGTTAGGGTTTGGGCTAGGGTTAGGGTTAGGGGATGGGGACGGTTTAGGGCACAGGTGAGGGTACGACAACGCTTTAGGGGGAGCGTACGTGTGAGGGCGCGGGTTAGTGTTAGCGTACGGGTTAGGATTAGGGGACGGGTGAGGGTCAGGCTTCGGGGAAGGTTTAGGGTTAGGGTTCGGGCTAGGGTTAGGGTTAGGGGACGGGGACGGTTTTGGGTCCAGGTGACGGTACGACAACACTTTAGGGAGAGCGTACGTGTGAGGGCGTGGGTTACTGTTAGCGTACGGGTTAGGATTAGGGGACGGGTGAGGGTCAGGCTTTGGGGAAGGGTTAGGGTTAGGGTTCGGGCTAGGGTTAGGGTTAGGGTACGGGGAGGGTTTAAGGTCCAGGTGAGGGTACGACAACGCTTTAGGGGGCGCGTACGTGTGAGGGTGCGGGTTAGTGTTAGCGTACGGGTTAGGATTAGGGGACGGGTGAGGGTCAGGCTTCGGGGAAGGGTTAGGGTTAGGGTTCGGGCTAGGGTTAGGGTTAGGGGACTGGGACGGTTTACGGTCCAGGTGACGGTACGCCAACGCTTTAGGGAGAGCGTACGTGTGAGGGCGTGGGTTAGTTTTAGCATACGGGTTAGGATTATGGGACGGGTGAGGGTCAGGCTTCGGGGAAGGGTTAGGGTTAGGGTTCGGGCTAGGGTTAGGGTTAGGGGACGGGGAGGGTTTAGGGTCCAGGTGAGGGTACAACAACGCTTTAGGGGGAGCGTACGTTTGAGGGCGCTAGTTAGTGTTAGCGTACGGGTTAGGATTAGGGGACGGGTGAGGGTCAGGCTTCGGGGAAGTGTTAGGGTTCGCGTTCGGGCTAGGGTTAGGGTTAGGGGACGGGAATGGTTTAGGGTCCAGGTGACGGTACGGCAACGCTTTAGGGAGAGCGTACGTGTGAGGGCGTGGGTTACTGTTAGCGTACGGGTTAGGATTAGGGGACGGGTGAGGGTCAGGCTTCGGGGAAGGGTTAGGGTTAGGGTTCGGGCTAGGGTTAGGGTTAGGGGACGGGGAGGGTTTAGGGTTCAGGTGAGGGTACGACAACGCTTTAGGGGGAGCGTACGTGTGAGGGCGCGGGTTAGTGTTAGCGTACGGGTTAGGATTAGGGGACGGGTGAGGGTCAGGCTTCGGGGAAGGGTTAGGGTTAGGGTTCGGGCTAGGGTTAGGGTTAGGGGACGGGGAGGGTTTAGGGTCCAGGTGAGGGTACGACAACGCTTTAGGGGGAGCGTACGTGTGAGGGCGCGGGTTAGTGTTAGCGTACGGGTTAGGATTAGGGGACGGGTGAGGGTCAGGCTTCGGGGAAGGGTTAGGGTTAGGGTTCGGGCTAGGGTTAGGGTTAGGGGACGGGGAGGGTTTAGGGTCCAGGTCAGGGTATGAAAACGCTTTAGGGGGAGCGTACGTGTGAGGGCGCGGGTTAGTGTTAGCGTACGGGTTAGGATTAGGGGACGGGTGAGGGTCAGGCTTCGGGGAAGGGTAAGGGTTAGGGTTTGGGCTAGGGTTAGGGTTAGGGGACGGGGAGGGTTTAGGGTCCAGTTGAGGGTACGGCAACGCTTTAGGGGGAGCGTACGTGTGAGCGCGCGGTTTAGTGTTAGCGTACGGGTTAGGATTGGGGACGGGTGAGGGTCAGGCTTCGGGGAAGGGTTAGGGTTAGGGCTCGGGCTAGGGTTAGGGTTAGGGGACGGGGACGGTTTAGGGTCCAGGTGACGGTACGACAACGCTTTAGGGAGAGCGTACGTGTGAGGGCGTGGGTTAGTGTTAGCGTACGGGTTAGGATTAGGGGACGGCTAAGGGTCAGGCTTCGGGGAAGGGTTAGGGTTAGGGTTCGGGCTAGGGTTAGGGTTAGGGGATGGGGAGGGTTTAGGGTCCAGGTGAGGGTACGACAACGCTTTAGGGGGGGCGTACGTGTGAGGGCGCGGTTTAGTGTTAGCGTACGGGTTAGGATTAGGGGACGGGTGAGGGTCAGGCTTCGGGGAAGGGTTAGGGTTAGGGTTAGGGTTCGGGCTAGGGTTAGGGTTAGGGGACGGGGAGGGTTTAGGTTCCAGGTGAGGGTACGACAACGCTTTAGGGGGAGCGTACGTGTGAGAGCGCGGGTTAGTGTTAGCGTACGGGTTAGGATTAGAGGACGGGTGAGGGTCAGGCTTCGGGGAAGGGTTAGGGTTAGGGTTCGGGCTAGGGTTAGGGTTAGGGGACGGGGAGGGTTTAGGGTCCAGTTGAGGGTACGACAACGCTTTAGGGGGAGCGTACGTGTGAGGGCGCGGGTTAGTGTTAGCGTACGGGTTAGGATTAGGGGCCGGGTGAGGGTCAGGCTTCGGGGAAGTGTTAGGGTTAGGGTTCGGGCTAGGGTTAGGGTTAGGGGACGGGGAGGGTTTAGGGTCCAGGTGAGGGTACGACAACGCTTTAGGGGGAGCGTACGTGTGAAGGCGCGGGTTAGTGTTAGCGTACGGGTTAGGATTAGGGGACGGGTGAGGGTCAGGCTTCGGGGAAGGGTTAGGGTTAGGGTTCCGGCTAGGGTTAGGGTTAGGGGATGGGGAGGGTTTAGGGTCCAGGTGACGGTACGACAACGCTTTAGGGAGAGCGTACGTGTGAGGGCGTGGGTTACTGTTAGCGTACGGGTTAGGATTAGGGGACGGGTGAGGGTCAGGCTTCGGGAAAGGGTTAGGGTTAGGGTTCGGGCTAGGGTTAGGGTTAGGGGACGGGGACGGTTTACGGTCCAGGTGACGGTATGACAACGCTTTAGGGAGAGCGTACGTGTGAGGGCGTGGGTTAGTGTTAGCGTACGGGTTAGGATTAGGGGACGGGTGAGGGTCAGGCTTCGGGGAAGGGTTAGGGTTAGGGTTCGGGCTAGGGTTAGGATTAGGGGACGGGGAGGGTTTAGGGTCCAGGTGAGGGTACGACAACGCTTTAGGGGGAGCGTACGTGTGAGGGCGTGGGTTAGTGTTAGCGTACGGGTTAAGATTAGGGGATGGGTGAGGGTCAGGATTCGGGGAAAGGTTAGGGTTAGGGTTCGGGCTAGGGTTAGGGTTAGGGGACGGGGAGGGTTTAGGGTCCAGGTGACGGTACGACAACGCTTTAGGGAGAACGTACGTGTGAGGGCGTGGGTTAGTGTTAGCATACGGGTTAGGATTAGGGGACGGGTGAGAGTCAGGCTTCGGGGAAGGGTTAGGGTTAGGGTTCGGGCTAGGGTTAGGGTTATGGGACGGGGAGGGTTTAGGGTCCAGGTGAGGGTACGACAATGCTTTAGGGGGAGCGTACATGTGAGGGCGCGGGTTAGTGTTAGCGTACGGGTTAGGATTAGGGGCCAGGTGAGGGTCAGGCTTCGGGGAAGGGTTAGGGTTAGGGTTCGGGCTAGGGTTAGGTTTAGGGGACGGGGAGTGTTTAGGGTCCAGGTGAGGGTACGACAACGCTTTAGGGGGAGCGTACGTGTGAGGGCGCGGGTTAGTGTTAGCGTACGGGTTAGGATTTGGGGACGGGTGAGGGTCAGGCTTCGGGGAAGGGTTAGGGTTAGGGTTCGGGCTAGGGTTAGGGTTAGGGGACGGGGACGGTTTAGGGTCCAGGTGAGGGTACGACAACGCTTTAGGGGGAGCGTACGTGTGAGGGCGCGGGTTAGTGTTAGCGTACGGGTTAGGATTAGGGGACGGGTGAGTGTCAGGCTTCGGGGAAGTGTTAGGGTTAGGGTTCGGGCTAGGGTTAGGGTTAGGGGACGGGGACGGTTTAGGGTCCAGGTGAGGGTACGACAACGCTTTAGGGGGAGTGTACGTGTGAGGGCGCGGGGTAGTGTGAGCGTACGGGTTAGGATTAGGGGACGGGTGAGGGTCAGGCTTCGGGGAAGGGTT
The DNA here is from genome assembly GCF_949987515.2 of Delphinus delphis. NCBI lineage: Eukaryota > Metazoa > Chordata > Mammalia > Artiodactyla > Delphinidae > Delphinus > Delphinus delphis. Next base: position 24,318,656 of record NC_082692.2, on the reverse strand, counting down.
AGGGTTAGGGTGCAGGCTAGGGTTAGGGTTAGGGGACGGGGAGGGTTTAGGGTCCAGGTGAGGTTACGACAACGCTTTAGGGGGAGCGTACGTGTGAGGGCGCGGGTTAGTGTTAGCGTACGTGTTAGGAATAGGAGACGGGTGAGGGTCAGGCTTCGGGGAAGGGTTAGGGTTAGGGTTCGGGCTAGGGTTAGGGTTAGGGGATGGGGAGGGTTTAGGGTCCAGGTGAGGGTACGACAACGCTTTAGGGAGAGCGTACGTGTGAGGGCGCGGGTTAGTGTTAGCGTACGGGTTAGGATTAGGGGACGGGTGAGGGTCAGGCTTCGGGGAAGGGTTAGGGTTAGGGTTCGGGCTAGGGTTAGGGTTAGGGGACGGGGAGGGTTTAGGGTCCAGGTGAGGGTACGACTACGCTTTAGGGGGAGCGTACGTGTGAGGGCGCGGGTTAGTATTAGCATACGGGTTAGGATTACGGGACGGGTGAGGGTCAGGCTTCGGGGAAGGGTTAGGGTTAGGGTTCGGGCTAGGGTTAGGGTTAGGGGACGGGGAGGGTTTAGGGTCCAGGTAAGGGTACGACAACGCTTTAGGGGGACGTAACGTGTGAGGGTGCAGGTTTGTGTTTGCGTACGGGTTAGGATTAGGGGACGGGTGAGGGTCAGGCTTCGGGGAAGGGTTAGGGTTAGGGTTCGGGCTAGGGTTAGGGTTAGGGGACGGGGAGTGTTTAGGGTCCAGATGAGGGTACGACAACGCTTTAGGGGGAGCGTACGTGTGAGGGCGCGGGTTAGTGTTAGCGTACGGGTTAGGATTAAGGGACGGGTGAGGGTAAGGCTTCGGGGAAGGGTTAGGATTATGGTTCGGGCTAGGGTTAGGGTTAGGGGACAGGGACGGTTTAGGGTCCAGGTGAGGGTACGACAACGCTTTAGGGGGAGCGTACTTGTGAGGGCGCCGGTTAGAGTTAGCGTACGGATTATGGGACGGGTGAGGGTCAGGCTTCGGGGAAGGGTTAGGGTTAGGATTCGGGCTAGGGTTAGGGTTAGGGGACTGGGAGGGTTTAGGGTCCAGTTGAGGGTACGACAACGCTTCAGGGGGAGCGTACGTGTGAGGGCGCGGAATAGTGTTAGCGTACGGGTTAGGATTAGGGGACGGGTGAGGGTAAGGCTTCGGGGAAGGGTTAGGGTTAGGGTTCGGGCTAGGGATAGGGTTAGGGGACGGGGACCCTTTAGGGTCCAGGTGACGGTACGACAACGCTTTAGGGAGAGCGTACGTGTGAGGGCGTGGGTTAGTGTTAGCATACGGGTTAGGATTAGGGGACGGGTGAGGGTCAGGCTTCGGGGAAGGGTTAGGGTTAGGGTTCGGGCTAGGGTTAGGGTTATGGGACGGGGAGGGTTTAGGGTCCAGGTGAGGGTACGACAACGCTTTAGGGGGAGCGTACGTGTGAGGGCGCGGGTTAGTGTTAGCGTACGGGTTAGGATTAGGGGACAGGTGAGGGTCAGGCTTCGGCGAAGGGTTAGGGTTAGGGTTCGGGCTAGGGTTAGGGTTAGGGGACGGGGACGGTTTAGGGTCCAGGTGAGGGTACGACAACGCTTTAGGGGGAGCGTACGTGTGAGGGCGCGGGTTAGTGTTAGCGTACGGGTTAGGATTAGGGGACGGGTGAGTGTCAGGCTTCGGGGAAGTGTTAGGGTTAGGGTTCGGGCTAGGGTTAGGGTTAGGGGACGGGGACGGTTTAGGTTCCAGGTGAGGGTACGACAACGCTTTAGGGGGAGTGTACGTGTGAGGGCGCGGGGTAGTGTGAGCGTACGGGTTAGGATTAGGGGACGGGTGAGGGTCAGGCTTCGGGGAAGGGTTAGGGTTAGGGTGCAGGCTAGGGTTAGGGTTAGGGGACGGGGAGGGTTTAGGGTCCAGGTGAGGTTACGACAACGCTTTAGGGGGAGCGTACGTGTGAGGGCGCGGGTTAGTGTTAGCGTACGTGTTAGGAATAGGAGACGGGTGAGGGTCAGGCTTCGGGGAAGGGTTAGGGTTAGGGTTCGGGCTAGGGTTAGGGTTAGGGGTTGGGGAGGGTTTAGGGTCCAGGTGAGGGTACGACAACGCTTTAGGGAGAACGTACGTGTGAGGGCGCGGGTTAGTGTTAGCGTACGGGTTAGGATTAGGGGACGGGTGAGGGTCAGGCTTCGGGGAAGGGTTAGGGTTAGGGTTCGGGCTAGGGTTAGGGTTAGGGGACAGGGAGGGTTTAGGGTCCAGGTGAGGGTACGACTACGCTTTAGGGGGAGCGTACGTGTGAGGGCGCGGGTTAGTATTAGCATACGGGTTAGGATTACGGGACGGGTGAGGGTCAGGCTTCGGGGAAGGGTTAGGGTTAGGGTTCGGGCTAGGGTTAGCGTTAGGGGACGGGGAGGGTTTAGGGTCCAGGTGAGGGTACGACAACGCTTTAGGGGGAGCGTACTTGTGAGGGCGCCGGTTAGAGTTAGCGTACGGATTAGGGGACGGGTGAGGGTCAGGCTTCGGGGAAGGGTTAGGGTTAGGATTCGGGCTAGGGTTAGGGTTAGGGGACTGGGAGGGTTTAGGGTCCAGTTGAGGGTACGACAACGCTTCAGGGGGAGCGTACGTGTGAGGGCGCGGAATAGTGTTAGCGTACGGGTTAGGATTAGGGGACGGGTGAGGGTAAGGCTTCGGGGAAGGGTTAGGGTTAGGGTTCGGGCTAGGGATAGGGTTAGGGGACGGGGACGGTTTAGGGTCCAGGTGACGGTACGACAACGCTTTAGGGAGAGCGTACGTGTGAGGGCGGGGGTTAGTGTTAGCATACGGGTTAGGATTAGGGGACGGGTGAGGGTCAGGCTTCGGGGAAGGGTTAGGGTTAGGGTTCGGGCTAGGGTTAGGGTTATGGGACGGGGAGGGTTTAGGGTCCAGGTGAGGGTACGACAACGCTTTAGGGGGAGCGTACGTGTGAGGGCGCGGGTTAGTGTTAGCGTACGGGTTAGGATTAGGGGACAGGTGAGGGTCAGGCTTCGGGGAAGGGTTAGGGTTAGGGTTCGGGCTAGGGTTAGGGTTAGGGGATGGGGAGGGTTTAGGGTCCAGGTGAGGGTACGACAACGCTTTAGGGGGAGCGTACGTGTGAGGGCGCGGGTTAGTGTTAGCGTACGGGTTAGGATTAGGGGACGGGTGAGTGTCAGGCTTCGGGGAAGTGTTAGGGTTAGGGTTCGGGCTAGGGTTAGGGTTAGGGGACGGGGACGGTTTAGGGTCCAGGTGAGGGTACGACAACGCTTTAGGGGGAGTGTACGTGTGAGGGCGCGGGGTAGTGTGAGCGTACGGGTTAGGATTAGGGGACGGGTGAGGGTCAGGCTTCGGGGAAGGGTTAGGGTTAGGGTGCAGGCTAGGGTTAGGGTTAGGGGACGGGGAGGGTTTAGGGTCCAGGTGAGGTTACGACAACGCTTTAGGGGGAGCGTACGTGTGAGGGCGCGGGTTAGTGTTAGCGTACGTGTTAGGAATAGGAGACGGGTGAGGGTCAGGCTTCGGGGAAGGGTTAGGGTTAGGGTTCGGGCTAGGGTTAGGGTTAGGGGATGGGGAGGGTTTAGGGTCCAGGTGAGGGTACGACAACGCTTTAGGGAGAGCGTACGTGTGAGGGCGCGGGTTAGTGTTAGCGTACGGGTTAGGATTAGGGGACGGGTGAGGGTCAGGCTTCGGGGAAGGGTTAGGGTTAGGGTTCGGGCTAGGGTTAGGGTTAGGGGACGGGGAGGGTTTAGGGTCCAGGTGAGGGTACGACTACGCTTTAGGGGGAGCGTACGTGTGAGGGCGCGGGTTAGTATTAGCATACGGGTTAGGATTACGGGACGGGTGAGGGTCAGGCTTCGGGGAAGGGTTAGGGTTAGGGTTCGGGCTAGGGTTAGGGTTAGGGGACGGGGAGGGTTTAGGGTCCAGGTAAGGGTACGACAACGCTTTAGGGGGACGTAACGTGTGAGGGTGCAGGTTTGTGTTAGCGTACGGGTTAGGATTAGGGGACGGGTGAGGGTCAGGCTTCGGGGAAGGGTTAGGGTTAGGGTTCGGGCTAGGGTTAGGGTTAGGGGACGGGGAGTGTTTAGGGTCCAGATGAGGGTACGACAACGCTTTAGGGGGAGCGTACGTGTGAGGGCGCGGGTTAGTGTTAGCGTACGGGTTAGGATTAAGGGACGGGTGAGGGTAAGGCTTCGGGGAAGGGTTAGGATTATGGTTCGGGCTAGGGTTAGGGTTAGGGGACAGGGACGGTTTAGGGTCCAGGTGAGGGTACGACAACGCTTTAGGGGGAGCGTACTTGTGAGGGCGCCGGTTAGAGTTAGCGTACGGATTATGGGACGGGTGAGGGTCAGGCTTCGGGGAAGGGTTAGGGTTAGGATTCGGGCTAGGGTTAGGGTTAGGGGACTGGGAGGGTTTAGGGTCCAGTTGAGGGTACGACAACGCTTCAGGGGGAGCGTACGTGTGAGGGCGCGGAATAGTGTTAGCGTACGGGTTAGGATTAGGGGACGGGTGAGGGTAAGGCTTCGGGGAAGGGTTAGGGTTAGGGTTCGGGCTAGGGATAGGGTTAGGGGACGGGGACCCTTTAGGGTCCAGGTGACGGTACGACAACGCTTTAGGGAGAGCGTACGTGTGAGGGCGTGGGTTAGTGTTAGCATACGGGTTAGGATTAGGGGACGGGTGAGGGTCAGGCTTCGGGGAAGGGTTAGGGTTAGGGTTCGGGCTAGGGTTAGGGTTATGGGACGGGGAGGGTTTAGGGTCCAGGTGAGGGTACGACAACGCTTTAGGGGGAGCGTACGTGTGAGGGCGCGGGTTAGTGTTAGCGTACGGGTTAGGATTAGGGGACAGGTGAGGGTCAGGCTTCGGCGAAGGGTTAGGGTTAGGGTTCGGGCTAGGGTTAGGGTTAGGGGACGGGGACGGTTTAGGGTCCAGGTGAGGGTACGACAACGCTTTAGGGGGAGCGTACGTGTGAGGGCGCGGGTTAGTGTTAGCGTACGGGTTAGGATTAGGGGACGGGTGAGTGTCAGGCTTCGGGGAAGTGTTAGGGTTAGGGTTCGGGCTAGGGTTAGGGTTAGGGGACGGGGACGGTTTAGGTTCCAGGTGAGGGTACGACAACGCTTTAGGGGGAGTGTACGTGTGAGGGCGCGGGGTAGTGTGAGCGTACGGGTTAGGATTAGGGGACGGGTGAGGGTCAGGCTTCGGGGAAGGGTTAGGGTTAGGGTGCAGGCTAGGGTTAGGGTTAGGGGACGGGGAGGGTTTAGGGTCCAGGTGAGGTTACGACAACGCTTTAGGGGGAGCGTACGTGTGAGGGCGCGGGTTAGTGTTAGCGTACGTGTTAGGAATAGGAGACGGGTGAGGGTCAGGCTTCGGGGAAGGGTTAGGGTTAGGGTTCGGGCTAGGGTTAGGGTTAGGGGATGGGGAGGGTTTAGGGTCCAGGTGAGGGTACGACAACGCTTTAGGGAGAGCGTACGTGTGAGGGCGCGGGTTAGTGTTAGCGTACGGGTTAGGATTAGGGGACGGGTGAGGGTCAGGCTTCGGGGAAGGGTTAGGGTTAGGGTTCGGGCTAGGGTTAGGGTTAGGGGACAGGGAGGGTTTAGGGTCCAGGTGAGGGTACGACTACGCTTTAGGGGGAGCGTACGTGTGAGGGCGCGGGTTAGTATTAGCATACGGGTTAGGATTACGGGACGGGTGAGGGTCAGGCTTCGGGGAAGGGTTAGGGTTAGGGTTCGGGCTAGGGTTAGCGTTAGGGGACGGGGAGGGTTTAGGGTCCAGGTGAGGGTACGACAACGCTTTAGGGGGAGCGTACTTGTGAGGGCGCCGGTTAGAGTTAGCGTACGGATTAGGGGACGGGTGAGGGTCAGGCTTCGGGGAAGGGTTACGGTTAGGGTTCGGGCTAGGGTTAGGGTTAGGGGACTGGGAGGGTTTAGGGTCCAGTTGAGGGTACGACAACGCTTCAGGGGGAGCGTACGTGTGAGGGCGCGGAATAGTGTTAGCGTACGGGTTAGGATTAGGGGACGGGTGAGGGTAAGGCTTCGGGGAAGGGTTAGGGTTAGGGTTCGGGCTAGGGATAGGGTTAGGGGACGGGGACGGTTTAGGGTCCAGGTGACGGTACGACAACGCTTTAGGGAGAGCGTACGTGTGAGGGCGGGGGTTAGTGTTAGCATACGGGTTAGGATTAGGGGACGGGTGAGGGTCAGGCTTCGAGGAAGGGTTAGGGTTAGGGTTCGGGCTAGGGTTAGGGTTATGGGACGGGGAGGGTTTAGGGTCCAGGTGAGGGTACGACAACGCTTTAGGGGGAGCGTACGTGTGAGGGCGCGGGTTAGTGTTAGCGTACGGGTTAGGATTAGGGGACAGGTGAGGGTCAGGCTTCGGGGAAGGGTTAGGGTTAGGGTTCGGGCTAGGGTTAGGGTTAGGGGACGGGGAGGGTTTAGGGTCCAGGTGACGGTACGACAACGCTTTAGGGGGAGCGTACGTGTGAGGGCGCGGGTTAGTGTTAGCGTACGGGTTAGGATTTGGGGACAGGTGAGGGTCAGGCTTCGGGGAAGGGTTAGGGTTAGGGTTCGGGCTAGGGTTAGGGTTAGGGGACGGGGAGGGTTTAGGGTCCAGGTGACGGTACGACAACGCTTTAGGGGGAGCGTACGTTTGAGGGCGCGGGTTAGTGTTAGCGTACGGGTTAGGATTAGGGGACGGGTGAGGGTCAGGCTTCGGGGAAGGGTTACGGTTAGGGTTCGGGCTAGGGTTAGGGTTAGGGGACGGGGACGGTTTAGGGTCCAGGTGAGGGTACGACAACGCTTTAGGGGGAGCGTACGTGTGAGGGCGCGGGTTAGTGTTAGCGTACGGGTTAGGATTAGGGGACGGGTGAGGGTCAGGCTTCGGGGAAGGGTTAGGGTTAGGGTTCGGGCTAGGGTTAGGGTTAGGGGACGGGGAGGGTTTAGGGTCCAGGTGAGGGTACGACAACGCTTTAGGGGGAGCGTACGTGTGAGGGCACGGGTTAGTGTTAGCGTACGGGTTAGGATTAGGAGACGGGTGAGGGTCAGGCTTCGGGGAAGTTTTAGGGTTAGGGTTCGGGCTAGGATTAGGGTTAGGGGACGGGGACGGTTTAGGGTCCAGGTGAGGGTACGACAACGCTTTAGGGGGAGCGTACGTGTGAGGGCGCGGGTTAGAGTTAGCGTACGGGTTAGGATTAGGGGACGGGTGAGGGTCAGGCTTCGGGGAAGGGTTAGGGTTAGGGTTCGGGCGAGGGTTAGGGTTAGGGGACGGGGAGGGTTTAGGGTCCAGGTGAGGGTACGACAACGCTTTAGGGGGAGCGTACGTGTGAGGGCACGGGTTTGTGTTAGCGTACGGGTTAGGATTAGGGGATGGGTGAGGGTCAGGATTCGGGGAAGGGTTAGGGTTAGGGTTTGGGCTAGGGTTAGGGGATGGGGAGGGTTTAGGGTCCAGGTGAGGGTACGACAACGCTTTAGGGGGACCGTATGTGTGAGGGCGCGTGTTTGTGTTAGCGTACGGGTTAGGATTAGGGGACGGGTGAGGGTCAGGCTCGGGGAAGTTTTAGGGTTAGGGTTCGGGCTAGGTTTAGGGTTAGGGGATGGGGAGGGTTTAGGGTCCAGGTGAGGGTACGACAACGCTTTAGGGGGAGCGTACGTGTGAGGGCGCGGGTTAGTGTTAGCGTACGGGTTAGGATTAGGGGACTGCTGAGGGTCAGGCTTCGGGGAAGGGTTAGGGTTAGGGTTCGGGCTAGGGTTAGGGTTAGGGGACGGGGACGGTTTAGGGTCCAGGTGACGGTACGACAACGCTTTAGGGAGAGCGTACGTGTGAGGTCGTGGGTTAGTGTTAGCGTACAGGTTAGGATTAGGGGACGGGTGAGGGTCAGGCTTCGGGGAAGTGTTAGGGTTAGGGTTCTGGCTAGGGTTAGGGTTAGGGTTCTGGCTAGGGTTAGGGTTAGGGGATGGGGAGGGTTTCGGGTCCAGGTGAGGGTATGAGAACGCTTTAGGGGGATCGTAAGTGTGAGGGCGCGGGTTAGTGTTAGCGTACGGGTTAGGATTAGGGGACGGGTGAGGGTCAGGCTTCGGGGAAGGGTTAGGATTAGGGTTTGGACTAGGGGTAGGGTTAGGAAACGGGGAGGGTTTAGGGTCCAGGTGAGGGTACGACAACGCTTTAGGTGGAGCGTATGTGTGAGGGCGCGGGTTAGTGTTAGGGTACGGTTTAGGATTAGGGGACGGGTGAGGGTCAGGCTTCGGGGAAGGCTTAGGGTTAGGGTTTGGGCTAGGGTTAGGGTTAGGGGATGGGGACGGTTTAGGGTCCAGGTGAGGGTACGACAACGCTTTAGGGGGAGCGTCGTGTGAGGGCGCGGGTTAGTGTTAGCGTACGGGTTAGGATTAGGGGACGGGTGAGGGTCAGGCTTCGGGGAAGTGTTAGGGTTAGGGTTCGGGCTAGGGTTAGGGTTAGGGGACGGGGAGGGTTTAGGGTCCAGGTGAGGGTACGACAACGCTTTAGCGGGAGCGTACGTGTGAGGGCGCGGGTTAGTGTTAGCGTACGGGTTAGGATTAGGGGACGGCTGAGGGTCAGGCTTCGGGGAAGGGTTAGGGTTAGGGTTCGGGCTAGGGTTAGGGTTAGGGGACGGGGACGGTTTTGGGTCCAGGTGACGGTACGACAACGCTTTAGGGAGAGCGTACGTGTGAGGGCGTGGGTTACTGTTAGCGTACGGGTTAGGATTAGGGGACGGGTGAGGGTCAGGCTTCGGGGAAGGATTAGGGTTAGGGTTTAGGCTAGGGTTAGGGTTAGGGTACGGGGAGGGTTTAAGGTCCAGGTGAGGGTACGACAACGCTTTAGGGGGAGCGTACGTGTGAGGGTGCGGGTTAGTGTTAGCGTACGGGTTAGGATTAGGGGACGGGTGAGGTCAGGCTTCAGGGAAGGGTTAGGGTTAGGGTTCGGGCAAGGGTTAGGGCACGGGACGGCTTAGGGTCCATGTGAGGGTACGACAACGCTTTAGGGGGAGCGTACGTGTGAGGGCGCGGGTTAGTGTTAGCGTACGGGTTTGGATTACGGGACGAGTGAGGGTCAGGCTTCGGGGAAGTGTTAGGGTTAGGGTTCGGGCTAGGGTTAGGGTTAGGGTACGGGGAGGGTTTAAGGTCCAGGTGAGGGTACGACAACGCTTTAGGGGGAGCGAACGTGTGAGGGTGCGGGTTAGTGTTAGCGTACGGGTTAGGATTAGGGGACGGGTGAGGGTCAGGCTTCGGGGAAGGGTTAGGGATGGGTTCGGGCTAGGGTTAGGGTTAGGGGACTGGGACGGTTTACGGTCCAGGTGACGGTACGCCAACGCTTTAGGGAGAGCGTACGTGTGAGGGCGTGGGTTAGTTTTAGCATACGGGTTAGGATTACGGGACGGGTGAGGGTCAGGCTTCGGGGAAGGGTTAGAGTTAGGGTTCGGGCTAGGGTTAGGGTTAGGGGACGGGGAGGGTTTAGGGTCCAGGTGAGGGTACAACAACGCTTTAGGGGGAGCGTACGTGTGAGGGCGCGAGTTAGTGTTAGCGTACGGGTTAGGATTAGGGGACGGGTGAGGGTCAGGCTTCGGGGAAGTGTTAGGGTTCGGGTTCGGGCTAGGGTTAGGGTTAGGGGACGGGAACGGTTTAGGGTCCAGGTGACGGTACGGCAACGCTTTAGGGAGAGCGTACGTGTCAGGGCGTGGGTTACTGTTAGCGTACGGGTTTTGATTAGGGGACGGGTGAGGGTCAGGCTTCGGGGAAGGGTTAGGGTTAGGGTTCGGGCTAGGGTTAGGGTTAGGGGACGGGGAGGGTTTAGGGTTCAGGTGAGGGTACGACAATGCTTTAGGGGGAGCGTACGTGTGAGGGCGCGGGTTAGTGTTAGCGTACGGGTTAGGATTAGGGGACGGGTGAGGGTCAGGCTTCGGGGAAGGGTTAGGGTTAGGGTTCGGGCTAGGGTTAGGGTTAGGGGACGGGGAGGGTTTAGGGTCCAGGTGAGGGTACGACAACGCTTTAGGGGGAGCGTACGTGTGAGGGCGCGGGTTAGTGTTAGCGTACGGGTTAGGATTAGGGGACGGGTGAGGGTCAGGCTTCGGGGAAGGGTTAGGGTTAGGGTTCGGGCTAGGGTTAGCGTTAGGGGACGGGGAGGGTTTAGGGTCCAGGTCAGGGTACGAAAACGCTTTAGGGGGAGCGTACGTGTGAGGGCGCGGGTTAGTGTTAGCGTACGGGTTAGGATTAGGGGACGGGTGAGGGTTAGGCTTCGGGGAAGGGTTAGGGTTAGGGTTCGGGCTAGGGTTAGGGTTAGGGGACGGGGAGGGTTTAGGGTCCAGTTGAGGGTACGACAACGCTTTAGGGGGAGCGTACGTGTGAGCGCGCGGTTTAGTGTTAGCGTACGGGTTAAGATTAGGGGACGGGTGAGGGTCAGGCTTCGGGGAAGGGTTAGGGTTAGGGTTCGGGCTAGGGTTAGGGTTAGGGGATGGGGACAGTTTAGGGTCCAGGTGACGGTACGACAACGCTTTAGGGAGAGCGTACGTGTGAGGGCGTGGGTTAGTGTTAGCGTACGGGTTAGGATTAGGGGACGGCTGAGGGTCAGGCTTCGGGGAAGGGTTAGGGTTAGGGTTCGGGCTAGGGTTAGGGTTAGGGGACGGGGAGGGTTTAGGGTCCAGGTGAGGGTACGACAACGCTTTAGGGGGAGCGTACGTGTGAAGGCACGGGTTAGTGTTAGCGTACGGGTTAGGATTAGGGGACGGGTGAGGGTCAGGCTTCGGGGAAGGGTTAGGGTTAGGGTTCGGACTAGGGTTAGGGTTAGGGGATGGGGAGGGTTTAGGGTCCAGGTGAGGGTACGACAACGCTTTAGGGGGAGCGTACGTGTGAGGGCGCGGGTTAGTGTTAGCGTACGGGTTAGGATTAGGGGCCGGGTGAGGGTCAGGCTTCGGGGAAGGGTAAGGGTTAGGGTTCGGGCTAGGGTTAGGGTTAGGGGATGGGGAGGGTTTAGGGTCCAGATGAGGGTACGACAACGCTTTAGGGGGAGCGTACGTGTGAGGGCGCGGGTTAGTTTTAGCGTACGGTTTAGTATTAGGGGATGGGTGAGGGTCAGGATTCGGGGAAGGGTTACGGTTAGGGTTCGGGCTAGGGTTAGGGTTAGGGGATGGGGACGGTTTAGGGTCCAGGTGAGGGTACGACAACGCTTTAGGGGGAGCGTACGTGTGAGGGCGCGTGTTAGTGTTAGCGTACTGGTTAGGATTAGGGGACGAGTGAGGGTCAGGCTTCGGGGAAGGGTTAGGGTTTGGGTTCGGGCTAGGGTTAGGGTTAGGGGACGGGGAGGGTTTAGAGTCCAGGTGAGGTTACGACAACGCTTTAGGGGGAGCGTACGTGTGAGGACGCGGGTTAGTGTTAGCGTACGGGTTAGGATTAGGGGACGGGTGAGGGTCAGGCTTCGGGGAAGGGTTAGGGTTAGGGTTTGGGCTAGGGTTAGGGTTAGGGGACGGGGACGGTTTAGGGTCCAGGTGACGGTTCGACAACGCTTTAGGGAGAGCGTACGTGTGAGGTCGTGCGTTAGTGTTAGCGCACGGGTTAGGATTAGGGCACGGGTGAGGGTCAGGCTTCGGGGAAGTGTTAGGGTTAGGGTTCTGGCTAGGGTTAGGGTTAGGGTTCTGGCTAGGGTTAGGGTTAGGGGACGGGAACGGTTTAGGGTCCAGGTGACGGTACGGCAACGCTTTAGGGAAAGCGTACGTGTGAGGGCGTGGGTTAGTGTTAGCGTACGGGTTAGGATTAGGGGACGGGTGAGGGTCAGGCTTCGGGGAAGCGTTAGCGTTAGGGTTCGGGCTAGGGTTAGGGTTAGGGGACGGGGAGGGTTTAGGGTTCAGGTGAGGGTACGACAACGCTTTAGGGGGAGCGTACGTGTGAGGGCGCGGGTTAGTGTTAGCGTACGGGTTAGGATTAGGGGACGGGTGAGGGTCAGGCTTCGGGGAAGGGTTAGGGTTAGGGTTCGGGCTAGGGTTAGGGTTAGGGGACGGGGAGGGTTTAGGGTCCAGGTGAGGGTACGACAACGCTTTAGGGGGAGCGTACGTGTGAGGGCGTGGGTTAGTGTTAGCGTACGGGTTAGGATTAGGGGACGGGTGAGGGTCAGGCTTCGGGGAAGGGTTAGGGTTAGGGTTCGGACTAGGGTTAGGGTTAGGAAATGGGGAGGGTTTAGGGTCCAGGTGAGGGTACGACAACGCTTTAGGTGGAGCGTACGTGTGAGGGCGCGGGTTAGTGTTAGGGTACGGTTTAGGATTAGGGGACGGGTGAGGGTCAGGCTTCGGGGAAGGCTTAGGGTTAGGGTTTGGGCTAGGGTTAGGGTTAGGGGATGGGGACGGTTTAGGGTCCAGGTGAGGGTACGACAACGCTTTAGGGGGAGCGTACGTGTGAGGGCGCGGGTTAGTGTTAGCGTACGGGTTAGGATTAGGGGACGGGTGAGGGTCAGGCTTCGGGGAAGTGTTAGGCTTAGGGTTCGGGCTAGGGTTAGGGTTAGGGGACGGGGAGGGTTTAGGGTCCAGGTGAGGGTACGACAGCGCTTTAGCGGGAGCGTACGTGTGAGGGCGCGGGTTAGTGTTAGCGTACGGGTTAGGATTAGGGGACGGCTGAGGGTCAGGCTTCGGGGAAGGGTTAGGGTTAGGGTTCTGGCTAGGGTTAGGGTTAGGGGACAGGGAGGGTTTAGGGTCCAGGTGAGGGTACGACAACGCTTTAGGGGGAGCGTACGTGTGAGGGCGCGGGTTAGTGTTGGCGTACGGGTTAGGATTAGGGGACGGGTGAGGGTCAGGCTTCGGGGAAGGTTTAGGGATAGGGTTCGGGCTAGGGTTAGGGTTAGGGGACGGGGAGGTTTTAGGGTCCAGGTGAGTGTACGACAACGCTTTAGAGGGAGCGTACGTGTGAGGGTGTGGGTTAGTTTTAGTGTACGGGTTAGGATTAGGGGAAGGTTGAGGGTCAGGCTTCGGGGAAGGGTTAGGGTTAGGGTTCGGACTAGGATTAGGGTTAGGGGACGAGGAGGGTTTAGGGTCCAGGTGAGGGTACAACAACGCTTTAGGGGGAGCGTACGTGTGAGGGCGCGAGTTAGTGTTAGCGTACGGGTGAGGATTAGAGGACGGGTGAGGTTCAGGCTTCGGGGAAGGGTTAGGGTTAGGGTTCGGGCTAGGTTTAGGGTTAGGGGACGGGAACGGTTTAGGGTCCAGGTGACGGTACGGCAACGCTTTAGGGAGAGCGTACGTGTGAGGGCGTGGGTTAGTGTTAGCGTACGGGTTAGGATTAGGGGACGGGTGAGGGTCAGGCTTCGGGGAAGGGTTAGGGTTAGGGTTCGGGTTAGGGTTAGGGTTAGGGGACGGGGAGGGTTTAGGGTCCAGGTGAGGGTACGACAACGCTTTAGGGGGAGCGTACGTGTGAGGGCGCGGGTTAGTGTTAGCGTACGGGTTAGGATTAGGGGACGGGTGAGGGTCAGGCTTCGGGGAAGGGTTAGGGTTAGGGTTCGGGCTAGGGTTAGGGTTAGGGGACGGGGAGGGTTTAGGGTCCAGGTGAGGGTACGACAACGCTTTAGGGGGGGCGTACGTGTAAGGGAGCGGGTTAGTGTTAGCGTACGGGTTAGGATTAGGGGACGGGTGAGGGTCAGGCTTCGGGGAAGGGTTAGGGTTAGGGTTCGGGCTAGGGTTAGGGTTAGGGGACGGGGAGGGTTTAGGGTCCAGGTCAGGGTACGACAATGCTTTAGGGGGAGCGTACGTGTGAGGGCGCGGGTTAGTGTTAGCGTACGGGTTAGGATTAGGGGACGGGTGAGGGTCAGGCTTCGGGGAAGGGTTAGGGTTAGGGTTCGGGCTAGGGTTAGGGTTAGGGGACGGGGAGGGTTTAGGGTCCAGGTCAGGGTACGAAAACGCTTTAGGGGGAGCGTACGTGTGAGGGCGCGGGTTAGTGTTAGCGTACGGGTTAGGATTAGGGGACGGGTGAGGGTCAGGCTTCGGGGAAGGGTTAGGGTTAGGGTTCGGGCTAGGGTTAGGGTTAGGGGACGGGGAGGGTTTAGGGTCCAGTTGAGGGTACGACAACGCTTTAGGGGGAGCGTACGTGTGAGCGCGCGGTTTAGTGTTAGCGTACGGGTTAGGATTAGGGGACGGGTGAGGGTCAGGCTTCGGGGAAGTGTTAGGGTTAGGGTTCGGGCTAGGGTTAGGGTTAGGGGACGGGGACGGTTTAGGGTCCAGGTGACGGTACGACAACGCTTTAGGGAGAGCGTACGTGTGAGGGCGCGGGTTAGTGTTAGCGTACGGGTTAGGATTAGGGGCCGGGTGAGGGTCAGGCTTCGGGGAAGGGTAAGGGTTAGGGTTCGGGCTAGCGTTAGGGTTAGGGGACGGGGAGGGTTTAAGGTCCAGGTGAGGGTACGACGACCCTTTAGGGGGAGCGTACGTGTGAGGGTGCAGGTTTGTGTTAGCGTACGGGTTAGGATTAGGGGACGGGTGAGGGTCAGGCTTCGGGGAAGGGTTAGGGTTAGGGTTCAGGCTAGGGTTAGGGTTAGGGGACGGGGAGTGTTTAGGGTCCAGATGAGGGTACGACAACGCTTTAGGGGGAGCGTACGTGTGAGGGCGCGGGTTAGTGTTAGCGTACGGTTTAGTATTAGGGGACGGGTGAGGGTCAGGATTCGGGGAAGGGTTACGGTTAGGGTTCAGGCTAGGGTTAGGGTTAGGGGATGGGGACGGTTTAGGGTCCAGGTGAGGGTACGACAACGCTTTAGGGGGAGCGTACGTGTGAGGGCGCGTGTTAGTGTTAGCGTACTGGTTAGGATTAGGGGATGAGTGAGGGTCAGGCTTCGGGGAAGGGTTAGGGTTAGGGTTCGGGCTAGGGTTAGGGTTAGGGGACGGGGAGGGTTTAGAGTCCAGGTGAGGTTACGACAACACTTTAGGGGGAGCGTACGTGTGAGGACGCGGGTTAGTGTTAGCGTACGGGTTAGGATTAGGGGACGGCTGAGGGTCAGGCTTCGGGGAAGGGTTAGGGTTAGGGTTCGGGCTAGGGTTAGGGTTAGGGGACGGGGACGGTTTAGGGTCCAGGTGACGGTACGACAACGCTTTAGGGAGAGCGTACGTGTGAGGTCGTGCGTTAGTGTTAGCGTACGGGTTAGGATTAGGGGACGGGTGAGGGTCAGGCTTCGGGGAAGTGTTAGGGTTAGGGTTCTGGCTAGGGTTAGGGTTAGGGTTCTGGCTAGGGTTAGGGTTAGGGGATGGGGAGGGTTTCGGGTCCAGGTGAGTGTATGAGAACGCTTTAGGGGGAGCGTAAGTGTGAGGGCGCGGGTTAGTGTTAGCGTACGGGTTAGGATTAGGGCACGGGTGAGGGTCAGGCTTCGGGGAAGGGTTAGGGTTAGGGTTCTGGCTAGGGTTAGGGTTAGGGGACAGGGAGGGTTTAGGGTCCAGGTGAGGGTACGACAACGCTTTAGGGGGAGCGTACGTGTGAGGGCGCGGGTTAGTGTTAGCGTACGGGTTAGGATTAGGGGACGGGTGAGGGTCAGGCTTCGGGGAAGGGTTAGGGTTAGGGTTCGGGCTAGGGTTAGGGTTAGGGGACGGGGAGGTTTTAGGGTCCAGGTGAGGGTACGACAACGCTTTAGAGGGAGCGTACGTGTGAGGGCGTGGGTTAGTTTTAGTGTACGGGTTAGGATTAGGGGAAGGGTGAGGGTCAGGCTTCGGGGAAGGGTTAGGGTTAGGGTTCGGACTAGGATTAGGGTTAGGGGACGGGGAGGGTTTAGGGTCCAGGTGAGGGTACAACAACGCTTTAGGGGGAGCGTACGTGTGAGGGCGTGAGTTAGTGTTAGCGTACGGGTTAGGATTAGGGGACGGGTGAGGGTCAGGCTTCGGGGAAGTGTTAGGTTTCGGGTTCGGGCTAGGGTTAGGGTTAGGGGACGGGAACGGTTTAGGGTCCAGGTGACGGTACGGCAACGCTTTAGGGGGAGCGTACGTGTGAGGGCGTGGGTTAGTGTTAGCGTACGGGTTAGGATTAGGGGACGGGTGAGGGTCAGGCTTCGGGGAAGGGTTAGGGTTAGGGTTCGGGTTAGGGTTAGGGTTAGGGGACGGGGAGGGTTTAGGGTCCAGGTGAGGGTACGACAACGCTTTAGGGGGAGGGTACGTGTGAGGGCGCGGGTTAGTGTTAGCGTACGGGTTAGGATTAGGGGACGGGTGAGGGTCAGGCTTCGGGGAAGGGTTAGGGTTAGGGTTCGGGCTAGGGTTAGGGTTAGGGGACGGGGAGGGTTTAGGGTCCAGGTGAGGGTACGACAACGCTTTAGGGGGGGCGTACGTGTAAGGGCGCGGGTTAGTGTTAGCGTACGGGTTAGGATTAGGGGACGGGTGAGGGTCAGGCTTCGGGGAAGGGTTAGGGTTAGGGTTCGGGCTAGGGTTAGGGTTAGGGGACGGGGAGGGTTTAGGGTCCAGGTCAGGGTACGACAATGCTTTAGGGGGAGCGTACGTGTGAGGGCGCGGGTTAGTGTTAGCGTACGGGTTAGGATTAGGGGACGGGTGAGGGTCAGGCTTCGGGGAAGGGTTAGGGTTAGGGTTCGGGCTAGGGTTAGGGTTAGGGGACGGGGAGTGTTTAGGGTCTAGATGAGGGTACGACAACGCTTTAGGGGGAGCGTACGTGTGAGGGCGCGGGTTAGTGTTAGCGTACGGGTTAGGATTAGGGGACGGGTGAGGGTCAGGCTTCGGGGAAGGGTTAGGGTTAGGGTTCGGGCTAGGGTTAGGGTTAGGGGACGGGGAGGGTTTAGGGTCCAGGTGAGGGTACGACGACGCTTTAGGGGGAGCGTACGTGTGAGGGCACGGGTTAGTATTAGCGTACGGGTTAGGATTAGGGGACGGGTGAGGGTCAGGCTTCGGGGAAGGGTTAGGGTTAGGGTTCGGGCTAGGGTTAGGGTTAGGGGACGGGGAGGGTTTAGGGTCCAGGTAAGGGTACGACAACGCTTTAGTGGGACCGTACGTGTGAGGGTGCAGGTTTGTGTTAGCGTACGGGTTAGGATTAGGGGACGGGTGAGGGTCAGGCTTCGGGGAAGGGTTAGGGTTAGGGTTCGGGCTAGGGTTAGGGTTAGGGGACGGGGAGTGTTTAGGGTCCAGATGAGGGTACGACAACGCTTTAGGGGGACCGTACGTGTGAGGGCGCGGGTTTGTGTTAGCGTACGGTTTAGTATTAGGGGACGGGTGAGGGTCAGGATTCGGGGAAGGGTTAGGGTTAGGGTTCGGGCTAGGGTTAGGGTTAGGGGATGGGGACGGTTTAGGGTCCAGGTGAGGGTACGACAACGCTTTAGGGGGAGCGTACGTGTGAGGGCGCGGGTTAGTGTTAGCGTACGGGTTAGGATTAGGGGACGAGTGAGGGTCAGGCTTCGGGGAAGGGTTAGGGTTAGGGTTCGGGCTAGGGTTAGGGTTAGGGGACGGGGACGGTTTAGGGTCCAGGTGACGGTACGACAACGCTTTAGGGAGAGCGTACGTATGAGGGCGTGGGTTAGTGTTAGCGTACGGGTTAGGATTAGGGGCCGGGTGAGGGTCAGGCTTCGGGGAAGGGTTAGGGTTAGGGTTCGGGCTAGGGTTAGGGTTAGGGGACGGGGAGGGTTTAGGGTCCAGGTGAGGGTACGACAACGCTTTAGGGGGAGCGTACGTGTGAAGGCGCAGGTTAGTGTTAGCGTACGGGTTAGGATTAGGGGACGGGTGAGGGTCAGGCTTCGGGGAAGGGTTAGGGTTAGGGTTCGGACTAGGGTTAGGGTTAGGGGATGGGGAGGGTTTAGGGTCCAGGTGAGGGTACGACAACGCTTTAGGGAGAGCGTACGTGTGAGGGCGTGGGTTAGTGTTAGCGTACGGGTTAGGATTAGGGGCCGGGTGAGGGTCAGGCTTCGGGGAAGGGTTAGGGTTAGGGTTCGGGCTAGGGTTAGGGTTAGGGGACGGGGAGGGTTTAGGGTCCAGGTGAGGGTACGACAACGCTTTAGGGGGAGCGTACGTGTGAAGGCGCAGGTTAGTGTTAGCGTACGGGTTAGGATTAGGGGACGGGTGAGGGTCAGGCTTCGGGGAAGGGTTAGGGTTAGGGTTCGGACTAGCGTTAGGGTTAGGAAACAGGGAGGGTTTAGGGTCCAGGTGAGGGTACGACAACGCTTTAGGGGGAGCGTACGTGTGAGGGCGCGAGTTAGTGTTAGCGTTCGGGTTAGGATTAGGGGACGGGTGAGGGTCACGCTTCGGGGAAGTGTTAGGGTTCGGGTTCGGGCTAGGGTTAGGGTTAGGGGACGGGAACGGTTTAGGGTCCAGGTGACGGTACGGCAACGCTTTAGGGAGAGCGTACGTGTGAGGGCGCGGGTTAGTGTTAGCGTACGGGTTAGGATTAGGGGACGGGTGAGGGTCAGGCTTCGGGGAAGGGTTAGGGTTAGGGTTCGGGCTAGGTTTAGGGTTAGGGGACAGGGAGGGTTTAGGGTCCAGGTGAGGATACGACAACGATTTAGGGGGAGCGTACGTGTGAGGGCGCGGGTTAGTGTTAGCGTACGGGTTAGGATTAGGGGACGGGTGAGGGTCAGGCTTTGGGGAAGGGGTAGGGTTAGGGTTCGGGCTAGGGTTAGGGTTAGGGGACGGGGAGGGTTTAGGGTCCAGGTGAGGGTACGACAACGCTTTAGGGGGGGCGTACGTGTGAGGGCGCGGGTTAGTGTTAGCGTACGGGTTAGGATTAGGGGACGGGTGAGGGTCAGGCTTCGGGGAAGGATTAGGGTTAGGGTTCGGGCTAGGGTTAGGGTTAGGGGACGGGGAGGGTTTAGTGTCCAGGTCAGGGTACGACAATGCTTTAGGGGTAGCGTACGTGTGAGGGCGCGGGTTAGTGTTAGCGTACGGGTTAGGATTAGGGGACGGGTGAGGGTCAGGCTTCGGGGAAGGGTTAGGGTTAGGGTTCGGGCTAGGGTTAGGGTTAGGGGATGTGGAGGGTTTAGGGTCCAGTTGAGGGTACGACAACGCTTTAGGGGGAGCGTATGTGTGAGGGCACGGGTTAGTGTTAGCGTACGGGTTAGGATTAGGGGCCGGGTGAGGGTCAGGCTTCGGGGAAGGGTTAGGGTTAGGGTTCGAGCTAGGGTTAGGGTTAGGGGACGGGGAGGGTTTACGGTCCAGGTGAGGGTACGACGACGCTTTAGGGGGAGCGTACGTGTGAGGGCGCGGGTTAGTATTAGCGTACGGGTTAGGATTAGGGGACGGGTGAGGGTCAGGCTTCGGGGAAGGGTTAGGGTTAGGGTTCGGGCTAGGGTTAGTTTTAGGGGACGGGGAGGGTTTAGGGTCCAGGTAAGGGTACGACAACGCTTTAGGGGGACCGTACGTGTGACGGTGCAGGTTTGTGTTAGCGTACGGGTTAGGATTAGGGGACGGGTGAGGGTCAGGCTTCGGGGAAGGGTTAGGGTTAGGGTTCGGGCTAGGGTTAGGGTTAGGAGACGGGGAGTGTTTAGGGTCCAGATGAGGGTACGACAATGCTTTAGGGGGAGCGTACGTGTGAGGGCGCGGGTTAGTGTTAGAGTACGGGTTAGGATTAGGGGACGGGTGAGGGTAAGGCTTCGGGGAAGGTTTAGGATTAGGGTTCGGGCTAGGGTTAGGGTTAGGGGACGGGGACGGTTTAGGGTCAAGGTGACGGTACGACAACGCTTTAGGGAGAGCGTACGTGTGAGGGCGTGGGTTAGTGTTAGCGTACGGGTTAGGATTAGGGGACAGGTGAGGGTCAGGCTTCGGGGAAGGGTTAGGGTTAGGGTTCTGGCTAGGGTTAGGGTTAGGGGACGGGGAGGGTTTAGGGTCCAGGTGACGGTACGACAACGCTTTAGGGGGAGCGTACGTGTGAGGGCGCGGCTTTGTGTTAGCGTACGGGTTAGGATTAGGGGACGGGTGAGGGTCAGGCTTCGGGGAAGTTTTAGGGTTAGGGTTCGGGCTAGGTTTAGGGTTAGGGGATGGGGAGGGTTTAGGGTCCAGGTGAGGGTACGACAACGCTTTAGGGGGAGCGTACGTGTGAGGGCGCGGGTTAGTGTTAGCGTAGGGGTTAGGAAGAGGGGACGGGTGAGGGTCAGGCTTCGGGGAAGGGTTAGTGTTAGTGTTCGGGCTAGGGTTAGGGTTAGGGGACGGGGAGGGTTTAGGGTCCAGGTGAGGGTACGACAACGCTTTAGGGGGAGCGTACGTGTGAGGTCGTGGGTTAGTGTTAGCGTACGGGTTAGGATTAGGGGACGGGTGAGGGTCAGGCTTCGGGGAAGGGTTAGGGTTAGGGTTCGGGCTAGGGTTAGGGTTAGGGGATTGGGAGGGTTTCGGGTCCAGGTGAGGGTACGACAACGCTTTAGGGGGAGCGTACGTGTGAGGGCGCGGGTTAGTGTTAGCGTACGGGTTAGGATTAGGGGACGGGTGAGGGTCAGGCTTCGGGGAAGGGTTAGGGTTAGGGTTCGGGCTAGGGTTAGGGTTAGGGGACGGGGAGGGTTTAGGATCCAGTTAAGTGTACGACAACGCTTTAGGGCAGCGTACGTGTGAGCGCACGGGTTAGTGTTAGTGTACGGGTTAGGATTAGGGGACGGGTGAGGGTCAGGATTCGGGGAAGGGTTAGGGTTAGGGTTCGGGCTAGGGTTAGGGTTAGGGGATGGGGAGGGTTTAGGGTCCAGGTGAGGGTACGACAACACTTTAGGGGGAGCGAACGTGTGAAGGCGCGGGTTAGTGTTAGCGTACGGGTTAGGATTAGGGGACGGGTGAGGGTCAGGCTTCGGGGAAGGGTTAGGGTTAGGGCTCGGGCTAGGGTTAGGGTTAGGGGACGGGGAGGGTTTAGGGTCCAGGTGAGGGTACGACAACGCTTTAGGGGGAGCGTACGTGTGAGGGCGCGGGTTAGTGTTAGCGTACGGGTTAGGATTAGGGGACGGGTGAGGGTCAGGCTTCGGGGAAGGGTTAGGGTTAGGGTTCGGGCTAGGGTTAGGGTTAGGGGACGGGGAGGGTTTAGGGTCCAGGTGAGGGTACGACAACACTTTAGGGGGAGCGTACGTGTGAGGTCGCAGGTTAGTGTTAGCGTACGGGTTAGGATTAGGGGACGGGTGAGGGTCAGGCTTTGGGGAAGGGTTAGGGTTAGGGTTCGGGCTAGGGTTAGGGTTAGGGGACGGGGAGGGTTTAGGGTCCAGGTGAGGGTACGACAACACTTTAGGGGGAGCGTACGTGTGAGGGCGCGGGTTAGTGTTAGCGTACGGGTTAGGATTAGGGAACGGGTGAGGGTCAGGCTTCGGGGAAGGGTTAGGGTTAGGGTTCGGGCTAGGGTTAGGGTTAGGGGATGGGGACGGTTTAGGGTCCAGGTGAGGGTACGACAACGCTTTAGGGGGAGCGTACGTGTGAGGGCGTGGGTTAGTGTTAGCGTACGGGTTAGGATTAGGGGACGAGTGAGGGTCAGGCTTCGGGGAAGGGTTAGGGTTAGGGTTCGGGCTAGGGTTAGGGTTAGGGGACGGGGACGGTTTAGAGTCCAGGTGAGGGTACGACAACGCTTTAGGGGGAGCGTACGTGTGAGGGCGTGGGGTAGTGTTAGCGTACGGGTTAGGATTAGGGGACGGCTGAGGGTCAGGCTTCGGGGAAGGGTTAGGGTTAGGGTTCGGGCTAGGGTTAGGGTTAGGGGACGGGGACGGTTTAGGGTCCAGGTGACGATACGACAACGCTTTAGGGAGAGCGTACGTGTGAGGGCGTGGGTTAGTGTTAGCGTACGGGTTAGGATTAGGGGACGGGTGAGGGTCAGGCTTCGGGGCAGGGTTAGGGTTAGGGTTCTGGCTAGGGTTAGGGTTAGGGTTCGGGCTAGGGTTAGGGTTAGGGGACGGGGAGTGTTTAGGGTCCAGATGAGGGTACGACAACGCTTTAGGGGGAGCGTACGTGTGAGGGCGCGGGTTAGTGTTAGCGTACGGGTTTGGATTAGGGGACGGGTGAGGGTAAGGCTTCGGGGAAGGGTTAGGATTAGGGTTCGGGCTAGGGTTAGGGTTAGGGGACGGGGACGGTTTAGGGTCCAGGTGACGGTACGACAACGCTTTAGGGAGAGCGTACGTGTGAGGGCGTGGGTTAGTGTTAGCGTACGGGTTAGGATTAGGGGACGGGTGAGGGTCAGGCTTCGGGGAAGGGTTAGGGTTAGGGTTCTGGCTAGGGTTAGGGTTAGGGGACGGGGAGGGTTTAGGGTGAGGGGAGGGTACGACAACGCTTTAGCGGGAGCGTACGTGTGAGGGCGCGGGTTAGTGTTAGCGTACGGGTTAGGATTAGGGGACTAGTGAGGGTCAGGTTTCGGGGAAGGGTTAGGGTTAGGGTTCGGGCTAGGGTTAGGGTTAGGGGACGGGGAGGGTTTAGGGTCCAGGTGACGGTACGACAACGCTTTAGGGGGAGCGTACGTGTGAGGGCTCGGGTTAGTGTTAGCGTACGGGTTAGGATTAGGGGACGGGTGAGGGTCAGGCTCGGGGAACGGTTAGGGTTAGGGTTCGGGCTAGGGTTAGGGTTAGGGGACGGGGAGGGTTTAGAGTCCATGTGAGGGTACGACAACGCTTTAGGGGGAGCGTACGTGTGAGGGCGCGGGTTAGTGTTAGCGTACGGGTTAGGATTAGGGGACGGGTGAGGGTCAGGCTTCGGGGAAGTGTTAGGGTTAGGGTTCGGGCTAGGGTTAGGGTTAGGGGACGGGGAGGGTTTAGGGTCCAGGTGAGGGTACGACAACGCTTTAGGGGGAGCGTACGTGTGAGTGCGCGGGTTAGTGTTAGCGTATGGGTTAGGATTAGGGGACGGGTGAGGGTCAGGCTTCGGGGAAGGGATAGGGTTAGGGTTCTGGCTAGGGTTAGGGTTAGGGGACGGGGAGGGTTTAGGGTCCAGGTGAGGGTACGACAACGCTTTAGGGGGAGCGTACGTGTGAGGGCGCGGGTTAGTGTTAGCGTACGGGTTAGGATTAAGGGACGGGTGAGGGTCAGGCTTCGGGGAAGGGTTAGGTTTAGGGTTCGGGCTAGGGTTAGGGTTAGGGGACGGGGAGGGTTTAGGGTCCAGGTGAGGGTACGACAACGCTTTAGGGGGAGCGTACGTGTGAGGGCGCGGGTTAGTGTTAGCGTACGGTTTAGGATTAGGGGACGGGTGAGGGTCAGGCTTCGGGGAAGGGTTAGGGTTTGGGTTCGGGCTAGGGTTAGGGTTAGGGGACGGGGAGGGTTTAGGGTCCAGGTGAGGGTACGACAACGCTTTAGGGGGAGCGTACGTGTGAGGGCGTGGGTTAGTGTTAGCGTACGGGTTAGGATTAGGGGACGGGTTAGGGTCAGGCTTCGGGGAAGGGTTAGGGTTAGGGTTCGGGCTAGGGTTAGGATTAGGGGACGGGGAGGGTTTAGGGTCCAGTTGAGGGTACGACAAAGCTTTAGGGGGAGCGTACGTGTGAGGGCGCAGGTTAGTGTTACCGTACGGGTTAGGATTAGGGGACGGGTGAGGGTCAGGCTTCGGGGAAGGGTTAGGGTTAGGGTTCGGGCTAGGGTTGTGGTTAGGGGACGGGGAGGGTTTAGGGTCCAGGTGAGGGTACGACAACGCTTTAGGGGGAGCGTACGTGTGAGGGCGTGGGTTAGTGTTAGCGTACGGGTTAGGATTAGGGGACGGGTGAGGGTCAGGCTTCTGGGAAGTGTTAGGGTTAGGGTTCGGGCTAGGGTTAGACTTAGGGGACGGGGACGGTTTAGGGTCCAGGTGAGGGTACGACAACGCTTTAGGGGGAGCGTACGTGTGAGGGCGCGGGTTAGTGTTAGCGTACGGGTTAGGATTAGGGGACGGGTGAGGGTCAGACTTCAGGGAAGGGTTAGGGTTAGGGTTCGGGCTAGGGTTAGGGTTAGGGGACGGGGAGGGTTTAGGGTCCAGTTGAGGGTATGACAACGCTTTAGGTGGAGCGTACGTGTGAGGGCGCGGGTTAGAGTTAGCGTACGGGTTAGGATTAGGGGACGGGTGAGGGTAAGGCTTCGGGGAAGGGTTAGGGTTAAGGTTCGGGCTAGGGTTAGGGTTAGGGGACGGGGAGGGTTTAGGGTCCAGGTGAGGGTACGACAACGCTTTAGGGGGAGCGTACGTGTGAGTGCGCGAGTTAGTGTTAGCGTACGGGTTAGGATTAGGGGACGGGTGAGGGTCAGGCTTCGGGGAAGTGTTAGGGTTCGGGTTCGGGCTAGGGTTAGAGTTAGGGGACGGGAACGGTTTAGGGTCCAGGTGACGGTACGGCAACGCTTTAGGGAGAGCGTACGTGTGAGGGCGTGGGTTAGTGTTAGCGTACGGGTTAGGATTAGGGGACGGGTGAGGGTCAGGCTTCGGGGAAGGGTTAGGGTTAGGGTTCGGGCTAGGGTTAGGGTTAGGGGACGGGGAGGGTTTAGGGTCCAGGTGAGGGTACGACAACGCTTTAGGGGGAGCGTACGTGTGAGGGCGCGGGTTAGTGTTAGCGTACGGGTTAGGATTAGGGGACGGGTGAGAGTCAGGCTTCGGGGAAGGGTTAGGGTTAGGGTTCGGGCTAGGGTTAGGGTTAGGGGACGGGGAGAGTTTAGGGTCCAGGTGAGGGTACGACAACGCTTTAGGGGGGGCGTACGTGTGAGGGCGCGGGTTAGTGTTAGTGTACGGGTTAGGATTAGGGGACGGGTGAGGGTCAGGCTTCGGGGAAGGGTTAGGGTTAGGGTTCGGGCTAGGGTTAGGGTTAGGGGACGGGGAGGGTTTAGGGTCCAGGTCAGGGTACGACAACGCTTTAGGGGGAGCGTACGTGTGAGGGCGCGGGTTAGTGTTAGCGTACGGGTTAGGATTAGGGGACGGGTAAGGGTCAGGCTTCGGGGAAGGTTTAGGATTAGGGTTCGGGCTAGGGTTAGGGTTATGGGACGGGGACGGTTTAGGGTCCAGGTGACGGTACGACAACGCTTTAGGGAGAGCGTATGTGTGAGGGCGTGGGTTAGTGTTAGCGTACGGGTTAGGATTAGGAGCCGGGTGAGGGTCAGGCTTCGGGGAAGGGTTAGGGTTAGGGTTCGGGCTAGGGTTAGGGTTAGGGGACGGGGAGGGTTTAGGGTCCAGGTGAGGGTACGACAACGCTTTAGGGGGAGCGTACGTGTGAAGGCGCGGGTTAGTGTTAGCGTACGGGTTAGGATTAGGGGACGGGTGACGGTCAGGCTTCGGGGAAGGGTTAGGGTTAGGGTTCGGGCTAGGGTTAGGGTTAGGGGACGGGGAGGGTTTAGGGTCCAGGTGAGGGTACGACAACGCTTTAGGGGGAGCGTACGTGTGAAGGCGCGGGTTAGTGTTAGCGTACGGGTTAGGATTAGGGGACGGGTGAGGGTCAGGCTTCGGGGAAGGGTTAGGGTTAGGGTTCGGGCTAGGGTTAGGGTTAGGGGACGGGGAGAGTTTAGGGTCCAGGTGAGGGTACGACAACGCTTTAGGGGGGGCGTACGTGTGAGGGCGCGGGTTAGTGTTAGCGTACGGGTTAGGATTAGGGGACGGGTGAGGGTCAGGCTTCGGGGAAGGGTTAGGGTTAGGGTTCGGGCTAGGGTTAGGGTTAGGGGACGGGGAGGGTTTAGGGTCCAGGTGAGGGTACGACAACGCTTTAGGGGGAGCGTACGTGTGAGGGCGCGGGTTAGTGTTAGCGTACGGGTTAGGATTAGGGGACGGGTGAGAGTCAGGCTTCGGGGAAGGGTTAGGGAGAGGGTTCGGGCTAGGGTTAGGGTTAGGGGACGGGGACGGTTTAGGGTCCAGGTGTCGGTACGACAACGCTTTAGGGAGAGCGTACGTGTGAGGGCGTGGGTTAGTGTTAGCGTACGGGTTAGGATTAGGGGACGGGTCAGGGTCAGGCTTCGGGGAAGGGTTAGGGTTAGGGTTCGGGCTAGGGTTAGGGTTAGGGGACGGGGAGGGTTTAGGGTCCAGGTGAGGGTACGACAACACTTTAGGGGGAGCGTACGTGTGAGGGCGCGGGTTAGTGTTAGCGTACGGGTTAGGATTAGGGGACGGGTGAGGGTCAGGCTTCTGGGAAGGGTTAGGGTTAGGGTTCGGGCTAGGGTTAGGGTTAGGGGACGGGGAGGTTTTAGGGTCCAGGTGAGGGTACGACAACGCTTTAGGGGGAGCGTACGTGTGAGGGCGCGGGTTAGTGTTAGCGTACGGGTTAGGATTAGGGGACGGGTGAGGGTCAGACTTCAGGGAAGGGTTAGGGTTAGGGTTCGGGCTAGGGTTAGGGTTAGGGGACGGGGAGGGTTTAGGGTCCAGTTGAGGGTACGACAATGCTTTAGGTGGAGCGTACGTGTGAGGGCGCGGGTTAGAGTTAGCGTACGGGTTAGGATTACGGGACGGGTGAGGGTAAGGCTTCGGGGAAGGGTTAGGGTTAAGGTTCGGGCTAGGGTTAGGGTTAGGGGACGGGGAGGGTTTAGGGTCCAGGTGAAGGTACGACAACGCTTTAGGGGGAGCGTACGTGTGAGGGCGCGAGTTAGTGTTAGCGTACGGGTTAGGATTAGGGGACGGCTGAGGGTCAGGCTTCGGGGAAGTGTTAGGGTTCGGGTTCGGGCTAGGGTTAGAGTTAGGGGAAGGGAACGGTTTAGGGTCCAGGTGACGGTACGGCAACGCTTTAGGGAGAGCGTACGTGTGAGGGCGTGGGTTAGTGTTAGCGTACGGGTTAGGATTAGGGGACGGGTGAGGGTCAGGCTTCGGGGAAGGGTTAGGGTTAGGGTTCGGGCTAGGGTTAGGGTTAGGGGACGGGGAGGGTTTAGGGTCCAGGTGAGGGTACGACAACGCTTTAGGGGGAGCGTACGTGTGAGGGCGCGGGTTAGTGTTAGCGTACGGGTTAGGATTAGGGGACGGGTGAGGGTCAGGCTTCGGGGAAGGGTTAGGGTTAGGGTTCGGGCTAGGGTTAGGGTTAGGGGACGGGGAGAGTTTAGGGTCCAGGTGAGGGTACGGCAACGCTTTAGGGGGGGCGTACGTGTGAGGGCGTGGGTTAGTGTTAGTGTACGGGTTAGGATTAGGGGACGGGTGAGGGCCAGCCTTCTGGGAAGGGTTAGGGTTAGGGTTGTGGCTAGGGTTAGGGTTAGGGGACGGGGAGGGTTTAGGGTCCAGGTCAGGGTACGAGAACGCTTTAGGGGGAGCGTACGTGTGAGGGCGCGGGTTAGTGTTAGCGTACGGGTTAGGATTAGGGTACGGGTGAGGGTCAGGCTTCGGGGAAGGGTTAGGGTTAGGGTTCGGGCTAGGGTTAGGGTTAGGGGACGGGGAGGGTTTAGGGTCCAGTTGAGGGTACGACAACGCTTTAGGGGGAGCGTACGTGTGAGGGCGCGGGTTAGTGTTAGCGTACGGGTTAGGATTATGGGACGGGTGAGGGTCAGGCTTCGGGGAAGGGTTAGGATTAGGGTTCGGGCTAGGGTTAGGGTTATGGGACGGGGACAGTTTAGAGTCCAGGTGACGGTACAACAACGCTTTAGGGAGAGCGTACGTGTGAGGGCGTGGGTTAGTGTTAGCGTACGGGTTAGGATTAGGGGCCGGGTGAGGGTCAGGCTTCGGGGAAGGGTTAGGGTTAGGGTTCGGGCTAGGGTTAGGGTTAGGGGACGGGGAGGGTTTAAGGTCCAGGTGAGGGTACGACAACGCTTTAGGGGGAGGGTACGTGTGAAGGCGCGGGTTAGTGTTAGCGTACGGGTTAGGATTAGGGGACGGGTGACGGTCAGGCTTCGGGGAAGGGTTAGGGTTAGGGTTCGGGCTAGGGTTAGGGTTAGGGGATGGGGAGGGTTTAGGGTCCAGGTGAGGGTACGACAACGCTTTAGGGGGAGCGTACGTGTGAGGGCGCAGGATAGTGTTAGCGTACGGGTTAGGATTAGGGGCCGGGTGAGGGTCAGGCTTCGGGGAAGGGTTAGGGTTAGGGTTCGGGCTAGGGTTAGGGTTAGGAGACGGGGAGAGTTTAGGGTCCAGGTGAAGGTACGACAACGCTTTAGGGGGAGCGTACGTGTGAGGGCGCGGGTTAGTATTAGCGTACGGGTTAGGATTAGGGGACGGGTGAGGGTCAGACTTCGGGGAAGTGTTAGGGTTAGGGTTCGGGCTAGTGATAGGGTTAGGGGCGGGGAGGGTTTAGGGTCCAGGTAAGGGTACGACAACGCTTTAGGGGGACCGTACGTGTGAGGGTGCAGGTTTGTGTTAGCGTACGGGTTAGGATTAGGGGACGGGTGAGGGTCAGGCTTCGGGGAAGTTTTAGGGTTAGGGTTCGGGCTACGTGTACGGTTAGGGGATGGGGAGGGTTTAGGGTCCAGGTGAGGGTACGACAACGCTTTAGGGGGAGCGTACGTGTGAGGGCGCGGGTTAGTGTTAGCGTAGGGGTTAGGAAGAGGGGACGGGTGAGGGTCAGGCTTCGGGGAAGGGTTAGTGTTAGGGTTCGGGCTAGGGTTAGGGTTAGGGGACGGGGAGGGTTTAGGGTCCAGGTGAGGGTACGACAACGCTTTAGGGGGAGCGTACGTGTGAGGGCGCGGGTTAGTGTTAGCGTACGGGTTAGGATTAGGGGACGGGTGAGGGTCAGGCTTCGGGGAAGGGTTAGGGTTAGGGTTCGGGCTAGGGTTAGGGTTAGGGGACGGGGAGGGTTTAGGGTCCAGGTCAGGGTACGACAACGCTTTAGGGGGAGCGTACGTGTGAGGGCGCGGGTTAGTGTTAGCGTACGGGTTAGGATTAGGGGACGGGTGAGGGTCAGGCTTCGGGGAAGGGTTAGGGTTAGGGTTCGGGCTAGGGTTAGGGTTATGGGACGGGGAGAGTTTAGGGTCCAGGTGAGGGTACGACAACGCTTTAGGGGGGGCGTACGTGTGAGGGCGCGGGTTAGTGTTAGTGTACGGGTTAGGATTAGGGGACGGGTGAGGGTCAGGCTTCGGGGAAGGGTTAGGGTTAGGGTTCGGGCTAGGGTTAGGGTTAGGGGACAGGGAGGGTTTAGGGTCCAGTTGAGGGTACGACAACGCTTTAGGGGGAGCGTACGTGTGAGGGCGCGGGTTAGTGTTAGAGTACGGGTTAGGATTATGGGACGGGTGAGGGTCAGGCTTCGGGGAAGGGTTAGGGTTAGGGTTCGGGCTAGGGTTAGGGTTAGGGGACGGGGAGGGTTTAGGGTCCAGGTGAGGGTACGACAACGCTTTAGGGGGAGCGTACGTGTGAGGGCGCGGGTTAGTGTTAGCGTACGGGTTAGGATTAGGGGACGGGTGAGGGTCAGGCTTCGGGGAAGTTTTAGGGTTAGGTTCGGGCTAGGGTTAGGGTTAGGGGATAGGGAGGGTTTAGGGTCCAGGTGAGGGTACGACAACGCTTTAGGGGGAGCGTACGTGTGAGGGCGCGGGTTAGTGTTAGCGTACGGGTTAGGATTAGGGGACGGGTGAGGGTCAGGCTTTAGGGAAGTGTTAGGGTTAGGGTTCGGGCTATGGTTAGGTTTAGGGGACGGGGACGGTTTAGGGTCCAGGTGAGGGTACGACAACACTTTAGGGGGAGCGTACGTGTGAGGGCGCAGGTTAGTGTTAGCGTTCGGGTTAGGATTAGGGGACGGGTGAGGGTCAGGCTTCGGGGAAGTGTTAGGGTTAGGGTTCGGGCTAGGGTTAGGGTTAGGGGACGGGGAGGGTTTAGGGTCCAGGTGAGGGTACGACAACGCTTTAGGAGGAGCGTACGTGTGAGGGCGTGGGTTAGTGTTAGCGTACGGGTTAGGATTAGGGGACGGGTGAGGGTCAGGCTTCTGGGAAGTGTTAGGGTTAGGGTTGTGGCTAGGGTTAGGGTTAGGGGACGGGGACGGTTTAGGGTCCAGGTGAGGGTACGACAACGCTTTAGGGGGAGCGTACGTGCGAGGGCGCGGGTTAGTGTTAGCGTACGGTTTAGGATTAGGGGACGGGTGAGGGTCAGGCTTCGGGGAAGGGTTAGGGTTAGGGTTCGGGCTAGGGTTAGGGTTAGGGGACGGGGAGGGTTTAGGGTCCAGGTGAGGGTACGACAACGCTTTAGGGGGAGCGTACGTGTGAGGGCGCGGGTTAGTGTTAGCGTACGGGTTAGGATTAGGGGACGGGTGAGGGTCAGGCTTCGGGGAAGGGTTAGGGTTAGGGTTCGGGCTAGGGTTAGGGTTAGGGGATGGGGAGGGTTTAGGGTCCAGGTGAGGGTACGACAACGCTTTAGGGGGAGCGTACGTGTGAGGGCGCGGGTTAGTGTTAGCGTACGGGTTAGGATTAGGGGACGGGTGAGGGTCAGGCTTCGGGGAAGTTTTAGGGTTAGGTTCGGGCTAGAGTTAGGGTTAGGGGATGGGGAGGGTTTAGGGTCCAGGTGAGGGTACGACAACGCTTTAGGGGGAGCGTACGTGTGAGGGCGCGGGTTAGTGTTAGCGTACGGGTTAGGATTAGGGGACGGGTGAGGGTCAGGCTTTAGGGAAGTGTTAGGGTTAGGGTTCGGGCTATGGTTAGGTTTAGGGGACGGGGACGGTTTAGGGTCCAGGTGAGGGTACGACAACACTTTAGGGGGAGCGTACGTGTGAGGGCGCAGGTTAGTGTTAGCGTTCGGGTTAGGATTAGGGGACGGGTGAGGGTCAGGCTTCGGGGAAGTGTTAGGGTTAGGGTTCGGGCTAGGGTTAGGGTTAGGGGACGGGGAGGGTTTAGGGTCCAGGTGAGGGTACGACAACGCTTTAGGAGGAGCGTACGTGTGAGGGCGTGGGTTAGTGTTAGCGTACGGGTTAGGATTAGGGGACGGGTGAGGGTCAGGCTTCTGGGAAGTGTTAGGGTTAGGGTTGTGGCTAGGGTTAGGGTTAGGGGACGGGGACGGTTTAGGGTCCAGGTGAGGGTACGACAACGCTTTAGGGGGAGCGTACGTGCGAGGGCGCGGGTTAGTGTTAGCGTACGGTTTAGGATTAGGGGACGGGTGAGGGTCAGGCTTCGGGGAAGGGTTAGGGTTAGGGTTCGGGCTAGGGTTAGGGTTAGGGGACGGGGAGGGTTTAGGGTCCAGGTGAGGGTACGACAACGCTTTAGGGGGAGCGTACGTGTGAGGGCGCGGGTTAGTGTTAGCGTACGGGTTAGGATTAGGGGACGGGTGAGGGTCAGGCTTCGGGGAAGGGTTAGGGTTAGGGTTCGGGCTAGGGTTAGGGTTAGGGGATGGGGAGGGTTTAGGGTCCAGGTGAGGGTACGACAACGCTTTAGGGGGAGCGTACGTGTGAGGGCGCGGGTTTGTGTTAGCGTACGGTTTAGGATTAGGGGACGGGTGAGGGTCAGGCTTCGGGGAAATTTTAGGGTTAGGTTCGGGCTAGGGTTAGGGTTAGGGGACGGGGAGTGTTTAGGGTCCAGGTGAGGGTACGACAACGCTTTAGGGGGAGCGTACGTGTGAGGGCGTGGGTTAGTGTTAGCGTACGGGTTAGGATTAGGGGATGGGTGAGGGTCAGGCTTCTGGGAAGTGTTAGGGTTAGGGTTGTGGCTAGGGTTAGGGTTAGGGGACGGGGACGGTTTAGGGTCCAGGTGAGGGTACGACAACGCTTTAGGGGGAGCGTACGTGCGAGGGCGCGGGTTAGTGTTAGCGTACGGTTTAGGATTAGGGGACGGGTGAGGGTCAGGCTTCGGGGAAGGGTTAGGGTTAGGGTTCGGGCTAGGGTTAGGGTTAGGGGACGGGGAGGGTTTAGGGTCCAGGTGAGGGTATGACAACGCTTTAGGGGGAGCGTACGTGTGAGGGCGCGGGTTAGTGTTAGCGTACGGGTTAGGATTAGGGGACGGGTGAGGGTCAGGCTTCGGGGAAGAGTTAGGGTTAGGGTTCGGGCTAGGGTTAGGGTTAGGGGATGGGGAGGGTTTAGGGTCCAGGTGAGGGTACGACAACGCTTTAGGGGGAGCGTACGTGTGAGGGCGCGGGTTTGTGTTAGCGTACGGTTTAGGATTAGGGGACGGGTGAGGGTCAGGCTTCGGGGAACTTTTAGGGTTAGGTTCGGGCTAGGGTTAGGGTTAGGGGATGGGGAGGGTTTAGGGTCCAGGTGAGGGTACGAAAACGCTTTAGGGGGAGCGTACGTGTGAGGGCGCGGGTTAGTGTTAGCATACGGGTTAGGATTAGGGGACGGGTGAGGGTCAGGCTTCGGGGAAGGGTTAGGGTTAGGGTTTGGGCTAGGGTTAGGGTTAGGGGATGGGGAGGGTTTAGGGTCCAGGTGAGGGTACGACAACGGTTTACGGGGAGCGTACGTGTGAGGGCGCGGGTTAGTATTAGCGTACGGGTTAGGATTAGGGCACGGGTGAGGGTCAGGCGTCGGGGAAGGGTTAGGGTTAGGGTTCGGGCTAGGGTTAGGGTTAGGGGACGGGGACGGTTTAGGGTCCAGGTGACGGTACGACAACGTTTTAGGGAGAGCGTACGGGTGAGGGCGTGGGTTAGTGTTAGCGTACGGGTTAGGATTAGGGGACAGGTGAGGGTCAGGCTTCGGGGAAGGGTTAGGGTTAGGGTTCGGGCTAGGGTTAGGGTTAGGGGACGGGGAGGGTTTAGGGTCCAGGTGAGTGTACGACAACGCTTTAGGGGGAGCGTAAGTGTGAGGACGCGGGTTAGTGTTAGCGTACGGGTTAGGATTAGGGGACGGGTGAGGGTCAAGCTTCGGGGAAGGGTTAGGGTTAGGGTTCGGGCTAGGGTTAGGGTTAGGGGACGGGGACGGTTTAGGGTCCATGTGACGGTACGAAAACGCTTTAGGGGGAGCGTATGTGTGAGGGCGTGGGTTAGTGTTAGCATACGGGTTAGGATTACGGGACGGGTGAGGGTCAGGCTTCGGGGAAGGGTTAGGGTTAGGGTTCGGGCTAGGGTTAGGGTTAGGGGACGGGGAGGGTTTAGGGTCCAGGTGAGGGTACGACAAGGCTTTAGGGGGAGTGTACGTTTGAGGGCGCGGGTTAGTGTTAGCATACGGGTTAGGATTAGGGGACGGGTGAGGGTCAGGCTTCGGGGAAGGGTTAGGGTTAGGGTTTGGGCTAGGGTTAGGGTTAGGGGATGGGGAGGGTTTAGGGTCCAGGTGAGGGTACGACAACGCTTTAGGGGGAGCGTACGTGTGAGGGCGCGGGTTAGTGTTAGCGTACGGGTTAGGATTAGGGGACGGGTGAGGGTCAGGCTTCAGGGAAGTGTTAGGGTTAGGGTTCGGGCTAGGGTTAGGGTTAGGGGACGGGGAGGGTTTAGGGTCCAGGTGAGGGTACGAGAACGCTTTAGGGGGAGCGTACGTGTGAGGGCGCGGGTTAGTGTTAGCGTACGGGTTAGGATTAGGGGACGGGTGAGGGTCAGGCTTCGGGGAAGGGTTAGGGTTAGGGTTCGGGCTAGGGTTAGGGTTAGGGGACGGGGAGGGTTTAGGGTCCAGGTGAGGGTACGACAACGCTTTAGGGGGAGCGTACGTGTGAGGGCGCGGGTTAGTGTTAGCGTACGGGTTAGGATTAGGGGACGGGTGAGTGTCAGGCTTCGGGGAAGTTTTAGGGTTAGGTTCGGGCTAGGGTTAGGGTTAGGGGATGGGGAGGGTTTAGGGTCCAGGTGAGGGTACGAAAACGCTTTAGGGGGAGCGTACGTGTGAGGGCGCGGGTTAGTGTTAGCGTACGGGTTAGGATTAGGGGACGGGTGAGGGTCAGGCTTTAGGGAAGTGTTAGGGTTAGGGTTCGGGCTATGGTTAGGTTTAGGGGACGGGGACGGTTTAGGGTCCAGGTGAGGGTACGACAACACTTTAGGGTGAGCGTACGTGTGAGGGCGCAGGTTAGTGTTAGCGTTCGGGTTAGGATTAGGGGACGGGTGAGGGTCAGGCTTCGGGGATATGTTAGGGTTAGGGTTCGGGCTAGGGTTAGGGTTAGGGTACGGGGAGGGTTTAGGGTCCAGGTGAGGGTACGACAACGCTTTAGGGGGAGCGTACGTGTGAGGGCGTGGGTTAGTGTTAGCGTACGGGTTAGGATTAGGGGATGGGTGAGGGTCAGGCTTCTGGGAAGTGTTAGGGTTAGGGTTGTGGCTAGGGTTAGGGTTAGGGGACGGGGACGGTTTAGGGTCCAGGTGAGGGTACGACAACGCTTTAGGGGGAGCGTACGTGCGAGGGCGCGGGTTAGTGTTAGCGTACGGTTTAGGATTAGGGGACGGGTGAGGGTCAGGCTTCGGGGAAGGGTTAGGGTTAGGGTTCGGGCTAGGGTTAGGGTTAGGGGACGGGGAGGGTTTAGGGTCCAGGTGAGGGTATGACAACGCTTTAGGGGGAGCGTACGTGTGAGGGCGCGGGTTAGTGTTAGCGTACGGGTTAGGATTAGGGGACGGGTGAGGGTCAGGCTTCGGGGAAGGGTTAGGGTTAGGGTTCGGGCTAGGGTTAGGGTTAGGGGATGGGGAGGGTTTAGGGTCCAGGTGAGGGTACGACAACGCTTTAGGGGGAGCGTACGTGTGAGGGCGCGGGTTTGTGTTAGCGTACGGTTTAGGATTAGGGGACGGGTGAGGGTCAGGCTTCGGGGAACTTTTAGGGTTAGGTTCGGGCTAGGGTTAGGGTTAGGGGATGGGGAGGGTTTAGGGTCCAGGTGAGGGTACGAAAACGCTTTAGGGGGAGCGTACGTGTGAGGGCGCGGGTTACTGTTAGCATACGGGTTAGGATTAGGGGACGGGTGAGGGTCAGGCTTCGGGGAAGGGTTAGGGTTAGGGTTTGGGCTAGGGTTAGGGTTAGGGGATGGGGAGGGTTTAGGGTCCAGGTGAGGGTACGACAACGGTTTACGGGGAGCGTACGTGTGAGGGCGCGGGTTAGTATTAGCGTACGGGTTAGGATTAGGGCACGGGTGAGGGTCAGGCGTCGGGGAAGGGTTAGGGCTAGGGTTCGGGCTAGGGTTAGGGTTAGGGGACGGGGACGGTTTAGGGTCCAGGTGACGGTACGACAACGCTTTAGGGAGAGCGTACGTGTGAGGGCGTGGGTTAGTGTTAGCGTACGGGTTAGGATTAGGGGACAGGTGAGGGTCAGGCTTCGGGGAAGGGTTAGGGTTAGGGTTCGGGCTAGGGTTAGGGTTAGGGGACGGGGAGGGTTTAGGGTCCAGGTGAGGGTACGACAACGCTTTAGGGGGAGCGTAAGTGTGAGGACGCGGGTTAGTGTTAGCGTACGGGTTAGGATTAGGGGACGGGTGAGGGTCAAGCTTCGATGAAGTGTTAGGGTTAGGGTTCGGGCTAGGGTTAGGGTTAGGGGACGGGGACGGTTTAGGGTCCAGGTGACGGTACGAAAACGCTTTAGGGGGAGCGTACGTGTGAGGGCGTGGGTTAGTGTTAGCATACGGGTTAGGATTACGGGACGGGTGAGGGTCAGGCTTCGGGGAAGGGTTAGGGTTAGGGTTCGGGCTAGGGTTAGGGTTAGGGGACGGGGAGGGTTTAGGGTCCAGGTGAGGGTACGACAAGGCTTTAGGGGGAGTGTACGTTTGAGGGCGCGGGTTAGTGTTAGCATACGGGTTAGGATTAGGGGACGGGTGAGGGTCAGGCTTCGGGGAAGGGTTAGGGTTAGGGTTTGGGCTAGGGTTAGGGTTAGGGGATGGGGAGGGTTTAGGGTCCAGGTGAGGGTACGACAACGCTTTAGGGGGAGCGTACGTGTGAGGGCGCGGGTTAGTGTTAGCGTACGGGTTAGGATTAGGGGACGGGTGAGGGTCAGGCTTCGGGGAAGTTTTAGGGTTAGGTTCGGGCTAGGGTTAGGGTTAGGGGATGGGGAGGGTTTAGGGTCCAGGTGAGGGTACGAAAACGCTTTAGGGGGAGCGTACGTGTGAGGGCGCGGGTTAGTGTTAGCATACGGGTTAGGATTAGGGTACGGGTGAGGGTCAGGCTTCGGGGAAGGGTTAGGGTTAGGGTTTGGGCTAGGGTTAGGGTTAGGGGATGGGGAGGGTTTAGGGTCCAGGTGAGGGTACGACAACGGTTTAGGGGGAGCGTACGTGTGAGGGCGCGGGTTAGTATTAGCGTACGGGTTAGGATTAGGGCACGGGTGAGGGTCAGGCGTCGGGGAAGGGTTAGGGTTAGGGTTCGGGCTAGGGTTAGGGTTAGGGGACGGGGACGGTTTAGGGTCCAGGTGACGGTACGACAACGCTTTAGGGAGAGCGTACGTGTGAGGGCGTGGGTTAGTGTTAGCGTACGGGTTAGGATTAGGGGACAGGTGAGGGTCAGGCTTCGGGGAAGGGTTAGGGTTAGGGTTCGGGCTAGGGTTAGGGTTAGGGGACGGGGAGGGTTTAGGGTCCAGGTGAGGGTACGACAACGCTTTAGGGGGAGCGTAAGTGTGAGGACGCGGGTTAGTGTTAGCGTACGGGTTAGGATTAGGGGACGGGTGAGGGTCAGGCTTCGGGGAAGGGTTAGGGTTAGGGTTCGGGCTAGGGTTAGGGTTAGGGGACGGGGACGGTTTAGGGTCCAGGTGACGGTACGAAAACGCTTTAGGGGGAGCGTACGGGTGAGAGCGCAGGTTAGTGTTTGCGTATGGGTTAGGATTAGGGGACGGGTGAGTGTCAGGCTTCGGGGAAGTGTTAGGGTTAGGGTTCGGGCTAGGGTTAGGGTTAGGGGACGGGGAGGGTTTAGGGTCCAGGTGAGGGTACGACAACGCTTTAGGGGGAGCGTACGTGTGAGGGCGCGGGTTAGTGTTAGCGTACGGGTTAGGATTAGGGGACGGGTTAGGGTCAGGCTTCGGGGAAGGGTTAGGGTTAGGGTTCGAGCTAGGGTTAGGGTTAGGGGACGGGGATGGTTTAGGGTCCAGTTGAGGGTACGACAACGCTTTAGGGGGAGCGTACGTGTGAGGGCGCAGGTTAGTGTTAGCGTACGGGTTAGGATTAGGGGACGGGTGAGGGTCAGGCTTCGGGGAAGGGTTAGGGTTAGGGTTCGGGCTAGGGTTAGGGTTAGCGGACGGGGACGGTTTAGGGTCCAGGTGACGGTACGACAACGCTTTAGGGAGAGCGTACGTGTGAGGGCGTGAGTTAGTGTTAGCGTACGGGTTAGGATTAGGGGACGGGTGAGTGTCAGGCTTCGGGGAAGTGTTAGGGTTAGGGTTCGGGCTAGGGTTAGGGTTAGGGGACGGGGAGGGTTTAGGGTCCAGGTGAGGGTATGACAACGCTTTAGGGGGAGCGTACGTGTGAGGGCACGGGTTTGTGTTAGCGTACGGGTTAGGATTAGGGGATGGGTGAGGGTCAGGTTTCGGGGAAGGGTTAGTGTTAGGGTTCGGGCTATGGTTTGGGTTAGGGGACGGGGAGGGTTAAGGGTCCAGGTGAGGGTACGACAACGCTTTAGGGGGAGCGTACGTGTGAGGGCGCGGGTTAGTGTTAGCGTACGGGTTAGGATTAGGGGACGGGTGAGGGTCAGGCTTCGGGGAAGGGTTAGGATTAGGGTTCGGGCTAGGGTTAGGGTTAGGGGACGGGGAGGTGTTAGGGTCCAGGTGAGGGTACGACAACGCTTTAGGGGGAGCGTACGTGTGAGGGCGCGGGTTAGTGTTAGCGTACGGGTTAGGATTAGGGGACGGGTGAGGGTCAGGCTTCGGGGAAGGGTTAGGGTTAGGGTTCGGGCTAGGGTTAGGGTTAGCGGACGGGGACGGTTTAGGGTCCAGGTGACGGTACGACAACGCTTTAGGGAGAGCGTACGTGTGAGGGCGTGAGTTAGTGTTAGCGTACGGGTTAGGATTAGGGGACGGGTGAGGGTCAGGCTTCGGGGAAGTGTTAGGGTTAGGGTTCGGGCTAGGGTTAGGGTTAGGGGACGGGGAGGGTTTAGGGTCCAGGTGAGGGTATGACAACGCTTTAGGGGGAGCGTACGTGTGAGGGCACGGGTTTGTGTTAGCGTACGGGTTAGGATTAGGGGATGGGTGAGGGTCAAGTTTCGGGGAAGGGTTAGTGTTAGGGTTCGGGCTATGGTTTGGGTTAGGGGACGGGGAGGGTTAAGGGTCCAGGTGAGGGTACGACAACGCTTTAGGGGGAGCGTACGTGTGAGGGCGCGGGTTAGTGTTAGCGTACGGGTTAGGATTAGGGGACGGGTGAGGGTCAGGCTTCGGGGAAGGGTTAGGATTAGGGTTCGGGCTAGGGTTAGGGTTAGGGGACGGGGAGGTGTTAGGGTCCAGGTGAGTGTACGACAACGCTTTAGGGGGAGCGTACGTGTGAGGGCGCGGGTTAGTGTTAGCGTACGGGTTAGGATTAGGGGACGGGTGAGGGTCAGGCTTCGGGGAAGGGTTAGGGTTAGGGTTCGGGCTAGGGTTAGGGTTAGGGGACGGGGAGGGTTTAGGGTCCAGGTGAGGGTACGACAACGCTTTAGGGGGAGCGTACGTGTGAGGGCGCGGGTTAGTGTTAGCGTACGGGTTAGGATTAGGGGACGGGTGAGGGTCAGGCTTCGGGGAAGGGTTAGGGTTAGGGTTCGGGCTAGGGTTAGGGTTAGGGGATGGGGACGGTTTAGGGTCCAGGTGAGGGTACGACAATGCTTTAGGGGGAGCGTACGTTTGAG
Source organism: Delphinus delphis (assembly GCF_949987515.2). NCBI lineage: Eukaryota > Metazoa > Chordata > Mammalia > Artiodactyla > Delphinidae > Delphinus > Delphinus delphis. The sequence goes on along the minus strand of NC_082692.2, from coordinate 24,280,378 downwards.
GGCGCGGGTTAGTCTTAGCGTACGGGTTAGGATTAGGGGACGGGTGAGGGTCAGGCTTCGGGGAAGGGTTAGGGTTAGGGTTCTGGCTAGGGTTAGGGTTAGGGTTCGGGCTAGGGTTAGGGTTAGGGGACTTGGAGTGTTTAGGGTCCAGATGAGGGTACGACAACACTTTAGGGGGAGTGTACGTGTGAGGGCGCGAATTAGTGTTAGCGTACGGGTTAGGATTAGGGGACGGGTGAGGGTAAGGCTTCGGGGAAGGGTTAGGGTTAGGGTTTGGGCTAGGGTTAGGGTTAGGGGATGGGGAGGGTTTAGGGTCCAGGTGAGGGTACGACAACGCTTTAGGGGGAGCGTACGTGTGAGGGCGCGGGTTAGTGTTAGCGTACGGGTTAGGATTAGGGGACGGGTGAGGGTCAGGCTTCGGGGAAGGGTTAGGGTTAGGGTTCAGGCTAGGGTTAGGGTTAGGGGACGGGGAGGGTTTAGGGTCCAGGTGAGGGTACGACAACGCTTTAGGGGGAGCGTACGTGTGAGGGCGCGGGTTAGTGTTAGCGTACGGGTTAGGATTAGGGGACGGGTGAGGGTCAGGCTTCGGGGAAGGGTTAGGGTTATGGTTCGGGTTAGGGTTAGGGGACGGGGAGGGTTTAGGGTCCAGGTGAGGGTACGACAACGCTTTAGGGGGAGCGTACGTGTGAGGGCGCGGGTTAGTGTTAGCGTACGGGTTAGGATTAGGGGACGGGTGAGGGTCAGGCTTCGGGGAAGTTTTAGGGTTAGGTTCGGGCTAGGGTTAGGGTTAGGGGATGGGGAGGGTTTAGGGTCCAGGTGAGGGTACGACAACGCTTTAGGGGGAGCGTACGTGTGAGGGCGCGGGTTAGTGTTAGCGTACGGGTTAGGATTAGGGGACGGGTGAGGGTCAGGCTTTAGGGAAGTGTTAGGGTTAGGGTTCGGGCTATGGTTAGGTTTAGGGGACGGGGACGGTTTAGGGTCCAGGTGAGGGTACGACAACACTTTAGGGGGAGCGTACGTGTGAGGGCGCAGGTTAGTGTTAGCGTTCGGGTTAGGATTAGGGGACGGGTGAGGGTCAGGCTTCGGGGAAGTGTTAGGGTTAGGGTTCGGGCTAGGGTTAGGGTTAGGGGACGGGGAGGGTTTAGGGTCCAGGTGAGGGTACGACAACGCTTTAGGAGGAGCGTACGTGTGAGGGCGTGGGTTAGTGTTAGCGTACGGGTTAGGATTAGGGGACGTGTGAGGGTCAGGTTTCTGGGAAGTGTTAGGGTTAGGGTTGTGGCTAGGGTTAGGGTTAGGGGACGGGGACGGTTTAGGGTCCAGGTGAGGGTACGACAACGCTTTAGGGGGAGCGTACGTGCGAGGGCGCGGGTTAGTGTTAGCGTACGGTTTAGGATTAGGGGACGGGTGAGGGTCAGGCTTCGGGGAAGGGTTAGGGTTAGGGTTCGGGCTAGGGTTAGGGTTAGGGGACGGGGAGGGTTTAGGGTCCAGGTGAGGGTACGACAACGCTTTAGGGGGAGCGTACGTGTGAGGGCGCGGGTTAGTGTTAGCGTACGGGTTAGGATTAGGGGACGGGTGAGGGTCAGGCTTCGGGGAAGGGTTAGGGTTAGGGTTCGGTCTAGGGTTAGGGTTAGGGGATGGGGAGGGTTTAGGGTCCAGGTGAGGGTACGACAACGCTTTAGGGGGAGCGTACGTGTGAGGGCGCGGGTTTGTGTTAGCGTACGGTTTAGGATTAGGGGACGAGTGAGGGTCAGGCATCGGGGAACTTTTAGGGTTAGGTTCGGGCTAGGGTTAGGGTTAGGGGATGGGGAGGGTTTAGGGTCCAGGTGAGGGTACGAAAACGCTTTAGGGGGAGCGTACGTGTGAGGGCGCGGGTTAGTGTTAGCATACGGTTTAGGATTAGGGGACGGGTGAGGGTCAGGCTTCGGGGAAGGGTTAGGGTTAGGGTTTGGGCTAGGGTTAGGGTTAGGGGATGGGGAGGGTTTAGGGTCCAGGTGAGGGTACGACAACGGTTTACGGGGAGCGTACGTGTGAGGGCGCGGGTTAGTATTAGCGTACGGGTTAGGATTAGGGCACGGGTGAGGGTCAGGCGTCGGGGAAGGGTTAGGGTTAGGGTTCGGGCTAGGGTTAGGGTTAGGGGACGGGGAGGGTTTTGGGTCCAGGTGAGGGTACGAGAACGCTTTAGGGGGAGCGTATGTGTGAGGACGCGGGTTAGTGTTAGCGTACGGGTTAGGATTAGGGGACGGGTGAGGGTCAGGCTTCGGGGAAGTTTTAGGGTTAGGTTCGGGCTAGGGTTAGGGTTAGGGGATGGGGAGGGTTTAGGGTCCAGGTGAGGGTACGAAAACGCTTTAGGGGGAGCGTACGTGTGAGGGCGCGGGTTAGTGTTAGCGTACGGGTTAGGATTAGGGGACGGGTGAGGGTCAGGCTTTAGGGAAGTGTTAGGGTTAGGGTTCGGGCTATGGTTAGGTTTAGGGGACGGGGACGGTTTAGGGTCCAGGTGAGGGTACGACAACACTTTAGGGGGAGCGTACGTGTGAGGGCGCAGGTTAGTGTTAGCGTTCGGGTTAGGATTAGGGGACGGGTGAGGGTCAGGCTTCGGGGATGTGTTAGAGTTAGGGTTCGGGCTAGGGTTAGGGTTAGGGGACGGGGAGGGTTTAGGGTCCAGGTGAGGGTACGACAACGCTTTAGGGGGAGCGTACGTGTGAGGGCGTGGGTTAGTGTTAGCGTACGGGTTAGGATTAGGGGATGGGTGAGGGTCAGGCTTCTGGGAAGTGTTAGGGTTAGGGTTGTGGCTAGGGTTAGGGTTAGGGGACGGGGACGGTTTAGGGTCCAGGTGAGGGTACGACAACGCTTTAGGGGGAGCGTACGTGCGAGGGCGCGGGTTAGTGTTAGCGTACGGTTTAGGATTAGGGGACGGGTGAGGGTCAGGCTTCGGGGAAGGGTTAGGGTTAGGGTTCGGGCTAGGGTTAGGGTTAGGGGACGGGGAGGGTTTAGGGTCCAGGTGAGGGTATGACAACGCTTTAGGGGGAGCGTACGTGTGAGGGCGCGGGTTAGTGTTAGCGTACGGGTTAGGATTAGGGGACGGGTGAGGGTCAGGCTTCGGGGAACTTTTAGGGTTAGGTTCGGGCTAGGGTTAGGGTTAGGGGATGGGGAGGGTTTAGGGTCCAGGTGAGGGTACGAAAACGCTTTAGGGGGAGCGTACGTGTGAGGGCGCGGGTTAGTGTTAGCATACGGGTTAGGATTAGGGGACGGGTGAGGGTCAGGCTTCGGGGAAGGGTTAGGGTTAGGGTTTGGGCTAGGGTTAGGGTTAGGGGATGGGGAGGGTTTAGGGTCCAGGTGAGGGTACGACAACGGTTTACGGGGAGCGTACGTGTGAGGGCGCGGGTTAGTATTAGCGTACGGGTTAGGATTAGGGCACGGGTGAGGGTCAGGCGTCGGGGAAGGGTTAGGGTTAGGGTTCGGGCTAGGGTTAGGGTTAGGGGACGGGGACGGTTTAGGGTCCAGGTGACGGTACGACAACGTTTTAGGGAGAGCGTACGTGTGAGGGCGTGGGGTAGTGTTAGCGTACGGGTTAGGATTAGGGGACAGGTGAGGGTCAGGCTTCGGGGAAGGGTTAGGGTTAGGGTTCGGGCTAGGGTTAGGGTTAGGGGACGGGGAGGGTTTAGGGTCCAGGTGAGTGTACGACAACGCTTTAGGGGGAGCGTAAGTGTGAGGACGCGGGTTAGTGTTAGCGTACGGTTTAGGATTAGGGGACGGGTGAGGGTCAAGCTTCGGGGAAGGGTTAGGGTTAGGGTTCGGGCTAGGGTTAGGGTTAGGGGACGGGGACGGTTTAGGGTCCATGTGACGGTACGAAAACGCTTTAGGGGGAGCGTATGTGTGAGGGCGTGGGTTAGTGTTAGCATACGGGTTAGGATTACGGGACGGGTGAGGGTCAGGCTTCGGGGAAGGGTTAGGGTTAGGGTTCGGGCTAGGGTTAGGGTTAGGGGACGGGGAGGGTTTAGGGTCCAGGTGAGGGTACGACAAGGCTTTAGGGGGACTGTACGTTTGAGGGCGCGGGTTAGTGTTAGCATACGGGTTAGGATTAGGGGACGGGTGAGGGTCAGGCTTCGGGGAAGGGTTAGGGTTAGGGTTTGGGCTAGGGTTAGGGTTAGGGGATGGGGAGGGTTTAGGGTCCAGGTGAGGGTACGACAACGCTTTAGGGGGAGCGTACGTGTGAGGGCGCGGGTTAGTGTTAGCGTACGGGTTAGGATTAGGGGACGGGTGAGGGTCAGGCTTCAGGGAAGTGTTAGGGTTAGGGTTCGGGCTAGGGTTAGGGTTAGGGGACGGGGAGGGTTTAGGGTCCAGGTGAGGGTACGAGAACGCTTTAGGGGGAGCGTACGTGTGAGGGCGCGGGTTAGTGTTAGCGTACGTGTTAGGATTAGGGGACGGGTGAGGGTCAGGCTTCGGGGAAGGGTTAGGGTTAGGGTTCGGGCTAGGGTTAGGGTTAGGGGACGGGGAGGGTTTAGGGTCCAGGTGAGGGTACGACAACGCTTTAGGGGGAGCGTACGTGTGAGGGCGCGGGTTAGTGTTAGCGTACGGGTTAGGATTAGGGGACGGGTGAGGGTCAGGCTTCGGGGAAGTTTTAGGGTTAGGTTCGGGCCAGGGTTAGGGTTAGGGGATGGGGAGGGTTTAGGGTCCAGGTGAGGGTACGAAAACGCTTTAGGGGGAGCGTACGTGTGAGGGCGCGGGTTAGTGTTAGCGTACGGGTTAGGATTAGGGGACGGGTGAGGGTCAGGCTTTAGGGAAGTGTTAGGGTTAGGGTTCGGGCTATGGTTAGGTTTAGGGGACGGGGACGGTTTAGGGTCCAGGTGAGGGTACGACAACACTTTAGGGGGAGCGTACGTGTGAGGGCGCAGGTTAGTGTTAGCGTTCGGGTTAGGATTAGGGGACGGGTGAGGGTCAGGCTTCGGGGATGTGTTAGGGTTAGGGTTCGGGCTAGGGTTAGGGTTAGGGGACGGGGAGGGTTTAGGGTCCAGGTGAGGGTACGACAACGCTTTAGGGGGAGCGTACGTGTGAGGGCGTGGGTTAGTGTTAGCCTACGGGTTAGGATTAGGGGATGGGTGAGGGTCAGGCTTCTGGGAAGTGTTAGGGTTAGGGTTGTGGCTAGGGTTAGGGTTAGGGGACGGGGACGGTTTAGGGTCCAGGTGAGGGTACGACAACGCTTTAGGGGGAGCGTACGTGCGAGGGCGCGGGTTAGTGTTAGCGTACGGTTTAGGATTAGGGGACGGGTGAGGGTCAGGCTTCGGGGAAGGGTTAGGGTTAGGGTTCGGGCTAGGGTTAGGGTTAGGGGACGGGGAGGGTTTAGGGTCCAGGTGAGGGTATGACAACGCTTTAGGGGGAGCGTACGCGTGAGGGCGCGGGTTTGTGTTAGCGTACGGTTTAGGATTAGGGGACGGGTGAGGGTCAGGCTTCGGGGAACTTTTAGGGTTAGGTTCGGGCTAGGGTTAGGGTTAGGGGATGGGGAGGGTTTAGGGTCCAGGTGAGGGTACGAAAACGCTTTAGGGGGAGCGTACGTGTGAGGGCGCGGGTTAGTGTTAGCATACGGGTTAGGATTAGGGGACGGGTGAGGGTCAGGCTTCGGGGAAGGGTTAGGGTTAGGGTTTGGGCTAGGGTTAGGGTTAGGGGATGGGGAGGGTTTAGGGTCCAGGTGAGGGTACGACAACGGTTTACGGGGAGCGTACGTGTGAGGGCGCGGGTTAGTATTAGCGTACGGGTTAGGATTAGGGCACGGGTGAGGGTCAGGCGTCGGGGAAGGGTTAGGGTTAGGGTTCGGGCTAGGGTTAGGGTTAGGGGACGGGGACGGTTTAGGGTCCAGGTGACGGTACGACAACGCTTTAGGGAGAGCGTACGTGTGAGGGCGTGGGTTAGTGTTAGCGTACGGGTTAGGATTAGGGGACAGGTGAGGGTCAGGCTTCGGGGAAGGGTTAGGGTTAGGGTTCGGGCTAGGGTTAGGGTTAGGGGACGGGGAGGGTTTAGGGTCCAGGTGAGGGTACGACAACGCTTTAGGGGGAGCGTAAGTGTGAGGACGCGGGTTAGTGTTAGCGTACGGGTTAGGATTAGGGGACGGGTGAGGGTCAAGCTTCGATGAAGGGTTAGGGTTAGGGTTCGGGCTAGGGTTAGGGTTAGGGGACGGGGACGGTTTAGGGTCCAGGTGACGGTACGAAAACGCTTTAGGGGGAGCGTACGTGTGAGGGCGTGGGTTAGTGTTAGCATACGGGTTAGGATTACGGGACGGGTGAGGGTCAGGCTTCGGGGAAGGGTTAGGGTTAGGGTTCGGGCTAGGGTTAGGGTTAGGGGACGGGGAGGGTTTAGGGTCCAGGTGAGGGTACGACAAGGCTTTACGGGGAGTGTACGTTTGAGGGCGCGGGTTAGTGTTAGCATACGGGTTAGGATTAGGGGACGGGTGAGGGTCAGGCTTCGGGGAAGGGTTAGGGTTAGGGTTTGGGCTAGGGTTAGGGTTAGGGGATGGGGAGGGTTTAGGGTCCAGGTGAGGGTACGACAACGCTTTAGGGGGAGCGTACGTGTGAGGGCGCGGGTTAGTGTTAGCGTACGGGTTAGGATTAGGGGACGGGTGAGGGTCAGGCTTCGGGGAAGGGTTAGGGTTAGGGTTCGGGCTAGGGTTAGGGTTAGGGGATGGGGAGGGTTTAGGGTCCAGGTGAGGGTACGACAACGCTTTAGGGGGAGCGTACGTGTGAGGGCGCGGGTTAGTGTTAGCGTACGGGTTAGGATTAGGGGACGGGTGAGGGTCAGGCTTCGGGGAAGGGTTAGGGTTAGGGTTCGGGCTAGGGTTAGGGTTAGGGGACGGGGAGGGTTTAGGGTCCAGGTGAGGGTACGACAACGCTTTAGGGGGAGCGTACGTGTGAGGGCGTGGGTTAGTGTTAGCGTACGGGTTAGGATTAGGGGACGGGTGAGGGTCAGGCTTCGGGGAAGTTTTAGGGTTAGGTTCGGGCTAGGGTTAGGGTTAGGGGATGGGGAGGGTTTAGGGTCCAGGTGAGGGTACGAAAACGCTTTAGGGGGAGCGTACGTGTGAGGGCGCGGGTTAGTGTTAGCATACGGGTTAGGATTAGGGTACGGGTGAGGGTCAGGCTTCGGGGAAGGGTTAGGGTTAGGGTTTGGGCTAGGGTTAGGGTTAGGGGATGGGGAAGGTTTAGGGTCCAGGTGAGGGTACGACAACGGTTTAGGGGGAGCGTACGTGTGAGGGCGCGGGTTAGTATTAGCGTACGGGTTAGGATTAGGGCACGGGTGAGGGTCAGGCGTCGGGGAAGGGTTAGGGTTAGGGTTCGGGCTAGGGTTAGGGTTAGGGGACGGGGACGGTTTAGGGTCCAGGTGACGGTACGACAACGCTTTAGGGAGAGCGTACGTGTGAGGGCGTGGGTTAGTGTTAGCGTACGGGTTAGGATTAGGGGACAGGTGAGGGTCATGCTTCGGGGAAGGGTTAGGGTTAGGGTTCGGGCTAGGGTTAGGGTTAGGGGACGGGGAGGGTTTAGGGTCCAGGTGAGGGTACGTCAACGCTTTAGGGGGAGCGTAAGTGTGAGGACGCGGGTTAGTGTTAGCGTACGGGTTAGGATTAGGGGACGGGTGAGGGTCAGGCTTCGGGGAAGGGTTAGGGTTAGGGTTCGGGCTAGGGTTAGGGTTAGGGGACGGGGACGGTTTAGGGTCCAGGTGACGGTACGAAAACGCTTTAGGGGGAGCGTACGTGTGAGGGCGTGGGTTAGTGTTAGCATACGGGTTAGGATTAGGGGACGGGTGAGGGTCAGGCTTCGGGGAAGGGTTAGGGTTAGGGTTCGGGCTAGGGTTAGGGTTAGGGGACGGGAAGGGTTTAGGGTCCAGGTGAGGGTACGACAAGGCTTTAGGGGGAGTGTACGTTTGAGGGCACGGGTTAGTGTTAGCATACGGGTTAGGATTAGGGGACGGGTGAGGGTCAGGCTTCGGGGAAGTGTTAGGGTTAGGGTTCGGGCTAGGGTTAGGGTTAGGGGACGGGGAGGGTTTAGGGTCCAGGTGAAGGTACAACAACGCTTTAGGGGGAGCGTACGTGTGAGGGCGCGGGTTAGTGTTAGCGTACGGGTTAGGATTAGGGGACGGGTGAGGGTCAGGCTTCGGGGAAGTGTTAGGGTTAGGGTTCGGGCTAGGGTTAGGGTTAGGGGACGGGGAGGGTTTAGGGTCCAGGTGAGGGTACGACAACGCTTTAGGGGGAGCGTACGTGTGAGGGCGCGGGTTAGTGTTAGCGTACGGGTTAGGATTAGGGGACGGGTGAGGGTCAGGCTTTGGGGAAGGGTTAGGGTTAGGGTTCGGGCTAGGGTTAGGGTTAGGGGACGGGGAGGGTTTAGGGTCTAGGTGAGGGTACGAAAACGCTTTAGGGGGAGCGTACGTGTGAGGGCACGGGTTTGTGTTAGCGTACGGGTTAGGATTAGGGGGTGGTGAGGGTCAGGTTTCGGGGAAGGGTTAGGGTTAGGGTTCAGGCTAGGGTTTGGGTTAGGGGACGGGGAGGGTTTAGGGTCCAGGTGAGGGTACGACAACGCTTTAGGGGGAGCGTACGTGTGAGGGCGTGGGTTAGTGTTAGCGTACGGGTTAGGATTAGGGGACGGGTGAGGGTCAGGCTTCGGGGAAGGGTTAGGGTTAGGGTTCGGGTTAGGGTTAGGGGACGGGGAGGTGTTAGGGTCCAGGTGAGGGTACGACAACACTTTAGGGGGATCGTATGTGTGAGGGCGCGGGTTAGTGTTAGCATACGGGTTAGGATTAGGGGACGGGTGAGGGTCAGGCTTCGGGGAAGGGTTAGGGTTAGGGTTCGGGCTAGGGTTAGGGTTAGGGGACGGGGAGGGTTTAGGGTCCAGGTGAGGGTACGACAACGCTTTAGGGGGAGCGTACGTTTGAGGGCGCGGGTTAGTGTTAGCATACGGGTTAGGATTAGGGGACGGGTGAGGGTCACGCTTCGGGGAAGTTTTAGGGTTAGGTTCGGGCTAGGGTTAGGGTTAGGGGATGGGGAGGGTTTAGGGTCCAGGTGAGGGTACGACAACGCTTTAGGGGGAGCGTACGTGTGAGGGCGCGGGTTAGTGTTAGCGTACGGGTTAGAATTAGGGCACGGGTGAGGGTCAGGCTTCGGGGAAGGGTTAGGGTTAGGGTTCGGGCTAGGGTTAGGGTTAGGGGACGGGGACGGTTTAGGGTCCAGGTGAGGGTACGACAACGCTTTAGGGGCAGCGTACGTGTGAGGGCGCAGGTTAGTGTTAGCGTACGGGTTAGGATTAGGGGACGGGTGAGGGTCAGGCTTCGGGGAAGGGTTAGGGTTAGGGTTCGGGCTATGGTTAGGGTTAGCGGACGGGGACGGTTTAGGGTCCAGGTGACGGTACGACAACGCTTTAGGGAGAGCGTACGTGTGAGGGCGTGAGTTAGTGTTAGCGTACGGTTTAGGATTAGGGGACGGGTGAGTGTCAGGCTTCGCGGAAGGGTTAGGGTTAGGGTTCGGGCTAGGGTTAGGGTTAGGGGACGGGGAGGGTTTAGGGTCCAGGTGAGGGTACGACAACGCTTTAGGGGGAGCGTACGTGTGAGGGCACGGGTTAGTGTTAGCGTACGGGTTAGGATTAGGGGACGGGTGAGGGTCAGGCTTTGGGGAAGGGTTAGGGTTAGGGTTCGGGCTAGGGTTAGGGTTAGGGGACGGGGAGGGTTTAGGGTCCAGGTGAGGGTACGACAACGCTTTAGGGGGAGCGTACGTGTGAGGGCACGGGTTTGTGTTAGCGTACGGGTTAGGATTAGGGGATGGGTGAGGGTCAGGTTTCGGGGAAGGGTTAGGGTTACGGTTCGGGCTAGGGTTTGGGTTAGGGGACGGGGAGGATTTAGGGTCCAGGTGAGGGTACGACAACGCTTTAGGGGGAGCGTACTTGTGAGGGCGCGGGTTAGTGTTAGCGTACGGGTTAGGATTAGGGGACGGGTGAGGGACAGGCTTCGGGGAAGGGTTAGGGTTAGGGTTCGGGCTAGGGTTAGGGTTAGGGGACGGGGAGGTGTTAGGGTCCAGGTGAGGGTACGACAACGCTTTAGGGGGAGCGTACGTGTGAGGGTGCGGGTTAGTGTTAGCGTACGCTTTAGGATTAGGGGACGGGTGAGGGTCAGGCTTCGGGGAAGTGTTAGGGTTAGGGTTCGGGCTAGGGTTCGGGTTAGGGGACGGGGACGGTTTAGGGTCCAGGTAAGGGTACGACAACACTTTAGGGGGATCGTACGTGTGAGGGCGCGGGTTAGTGTTAGCATACGGGTTAGGATTAGGGGACGGGTGAGGGTCAGGCTTCGGTGAAGGGTTAGGGTTAGGGTTCGGGCTAGGGTTAGGGTTAGGGGACGGGGAGGGTTTAGGGTCCAGGTGAGGGTACGACAACGCTTTAGGGGGAGCGTACGTTTGAGGGCGCGGGTTAGTGTTAGCATACGGGTTAGGATTAGGGGACGGGTGAGGGTCAGGCTTCGGGGAAGTTTTAGGGTTAGGTTCGGGCTAGGGTTAGGGTTAGGGGATGGGGAGGGTTTAGGGTCCAGGTGAGGGTACGACAACGGTTTAGGGGGAGCGTACGTGTGAGGGCGCGGGTTAGTGTTAGCATACGGGTTAGGATTAGGGGACGGGTGAGGGTCAGGCTTCGGGGAAGGGTTAGGGTTAGGGTTTGGGCTAGGGTTAGGGTTAGGGGATGGGGAGGGTTTAGGGTCCAGGTGAGGGTACGACAACGCTTTAGGGGGAGCGTACATGTGAGGGCGCGGGTTAGTGTTAGCGTTCGGGTTAGGATTAGGGGACGGGTGAGGGACAGGCTTCGGGGAAGGGTTAGGGTTAGGGTTCGGGCTAGGGTTAGGGTTAGGGGACGGGGAGGTGTTAGGGTCCAGGTGAGGGTACGACAACGCTTTAGGGGGAGCGTACGTGTGAGGGCGCGGGTTAGTGTTAGCGTACGGGTTAGAATTAGGGGACGGGTGAGGGTCAGGCTTCGGGGAAGTGTTAGGGTTAGGGTTCGGGCTAGGGTTAGGGTTAGGGGACGGGGACGGTTTAGGGTCCAAGTGAGGGAACGACAACACTTTAGGGGGATCGTACGTGTGAGGGCGCGGGTTAGTGTTAGCATACGGGTTAGGATTAGGGGACGGGTGAGGGTCAGGCTTCGGTGAAGGGTTAGGGTTAGGGTTCGGGCTAGGGTTAGGGTTAGGGGACGGGGAGGGTTTAGGGTCCAGGTGAGGGTACGACAACGCTTTAGGGGGAGCGTACGTTTGAGGGCGCGGGTTAGTGTTAGCATACGGGTTAGGATTAGGGGACGGGTGAGGGTCAGGCTTCGGGGAAGTTTTAGGGTTAGGTTCGGGCTAGGGTTAGGGTTAGGGGATGGGGAGGGTTTAGGGTCCAGGTGAGGGTACGACAACGGTTTAGGGGGAGCGTACGTGTGAGGGCGCAGGTTAGTGTTAGCATACGGGTTAGGATTAGGGGACGGGTGAGTGTCAGGCTTCGGGGAAGGGTTAGGGTTAGGGTTTCGGCTAGGGTTAGGGTTAGGGGATGGGGAGGGTTTAGGGTCCAGGTGAGGGTACGACAACGCTTTAGGGGGAGCGTACGTGTGATGGCGCGGGTTAGTGTTAGCGTACGGGTTAGGATTAGGGCACGGGTGAGGGTCAGGCGTCGGGGAAGGGTTAGGGTTAGGGTTCGGGCTAGGGTTAGGGTTAGGGGACGGGGACGGTTTAGGGTCCAGGTGAGGGTACGACAACGCTTTAGGGGTAGCGTACGTGTGAGGGCGCAGGTTAGTGTTAGCGTACGGGTTAGGATTAGGGGACGGGTGAGGGTCAGGCTTCGGGGAAGGGTTAGGGTTAGGGTTCGGGCTAGGGTTAGGGTTAGCGGACGGGGACGGTTTAGGGTCCAGGTGACGGTACGACAACGCTTTAGGGAGAGCGTACGTGTGAGGGCTTGAGTTAGTGTTAGCGTACGGGTTAGGATTAGGGGAAGGGTGAGTGTCAGGCTTCGGGGAAGGGTTAGGGTTAGGGTTCGGGCTAGGGTTAGGGTTAGGGGACGGGGAGGGTTCAGGGTCCAGGTGAGGGTACGACAACGCTTTAGGGGGAGCGTACGTGTGAGGGCACGGGTTAGTGTTAGCGTACGGGTTAGGATTAGGGGACGGGTGAGGGTCAGGCTTTGGGGAAGGGTTAGGGTTAGGGTTCGGGCTAGGGTTAGGGTTAGGGGACGGGGAGGGTTTAGGGTCCAGGTGAGGGTACGACAACGCTTTAGGGGCAGCGTACGTGTGAGGGCGCGGGTTAGTGTTAGCGTACGGGTTAGGATTAGGGGACGGGTGAGGGTCAGGCTTCGGGGAAGTGTTAGGGTTAGGGTTCGGGCTAGGGTTAGGGTTAGGGGACGGGGACGGATTAGGGTCCAGGTGAGGGTACGACAACACTTTAGGGGGATCGTAAGTGTGAGGGCGCGGGTTAGTGTTAGCATACGGGTTAGGATTAGGGGACGGGTGAGGGTCAGGCTTCGGGGAAGGGTTAGGGTTAGGGTTCGGGCTAGGTTTAGGGTTAGGGGACGGGGAGGGTTTAGGGTCCAGGTGAGGGTACGACAACGCTTTAGGGGGAGCGTACGTTTGAGGGCGCGGGTTAGTGTTAGCATACGGGTTAGGATTAGGGGACGGGTGAGGGTCAGGCTTCGGGGAAGTTTTAGGGTTAGGTTCGGGCTAGGGTTAGGGTTAGGGGATGGGGAGGGTTTAGGGTCCAGGTGAGGGTACGACAACGCTTTAGGGGGAGCGTACGTGTGAGGGCGCGGGTTAGTGTTAGCATACGGGTTAGGATTAGGGGACGGGTGAGGGTCAGGCTTCGGGGAAGGGTTAGGGTTAGGGTTTGGGCTAGGGTTAGGGTTAGGGGATGGGGAGGGTTTAGGGTCCAGGTGAGGGTACGACAACGCTTTAGGGGGAGCGTACGTGTGAGGGCGCGGGTTAGTGTTAGCGTACGGGTTAGGATTAGGGCACGGGTGAGGGTCAGGCGTCGGGGAAGGGTTAGGGTTAGGGTTGTGGCTAGGGTTAGGGTTAGGGGACGGGGACGGTTTAGGGTCCAGGTGAGGGTACGACAACGCTTTAGGGGGAGCGTACGTGCGAGGGCGCGGGTTAGTGTTAGCGTACGGTTTAGGATTAGGGGACGGGTGAGGGTCAGGCTTCGCGGAAGGGTTAGGGTTAGGGTTCGGGCTAGGGTTAGGGTTAGGGGACGGGGAGGGTTTAGGGTCCAGGTGAGGGTATGACAACGCTTTAGGGGGAGCGTACGTGTGAGGGCGCGGGTTAGTGTTAGCGTACGGTTTAGGATTAGGGGACGGGTGAGGGTCAGGCTTCGGGGAAGGGTTAGGGTTAGGGTTCGGGCTAGGGTTAGGGTTAGGGGATGGGGAGGGTTTAGGGTCCAGGTGAGGGTACGACAACGCTTTAGGGGGAGTGTACGTGTGAGGGCGCGGGTTTGTGTTAGCGTACGGTTTAGGATTAGGGGACGGGTGAGGGTCAGGCTTCGGGGAACTTTTAGGGTTAGGTTCGGGCTAGGGTTAGGGTTAGGGGATGGGGAGGGTTTAGGGTCCAGGTGAGGGTACGAAAACGCTTTAGGGGGAGCGTACGTGTGAGGGCGCGGGTTAGTGTTAGCATACGGGTTAGGATTAGGGGACGGGTGAGGGTCAGGCTTCGGGGAAGGGTTAGGGTTAGGGTTTGGGCTAGGGTTAGGGTTAGGGGATGGGGAGGGTTTAGGGTCCAGGTGAGGGTACGACAACGGTTTAGGGGGAGCGTACGTGTGAGGGCGCGGGTTAGTATTAGCGTACGGGTTAGGATTAGGGCACGGGTGAGGGTCAGGCGTCGCGGAAGGGTTAGGGTTAGGGTTCGGGCTAGGGTTAGGGTTAGGGGACGGGGACGGTTTAGGGTCCAGGTGACGGTACGACAACGCTTTAGGGAGAGCGTACGTGTGAGGGCGTGGGTTAGTGTTAGCGTACGGGTTAGGATTAGGGGACGGGTGAGGGTCAGGCTTCGGGGAAGGGTTAGGGTTAGGGTTCGGGCTAGGGTTAGGGTTAGGGGACGGGGAGGGTTTAGGGTCCAGGTGAGGGTACGACAACGCTTTAGGGGGAGCGTAAGTGTGAGGACGCTGGTTAGTGTTAGCGTACGGGTTAGGATTAGGGGACGGGTGAGGGTCAGGCTTCGGGGAAGGGTTAGGGTTAGGGTTCGGGCTAGGGTTAGGGTTAGGGGACGGGGAGGTGTTAGGGTCCAGGTGAGGGTACGACAACGCTTTAGGGGGAGCGTACGTGTGAGGGCGCGGGTTAGTGTTAGCGTACGGGTTAGGATTAGGGGACGGGTGAGGGTCAGGCTTCGGGGAAGTGTTAGGGTTAGGGTTCGGGCTAGGGTTAGGGTTAGGGGACGGGGACGGTTTAGGGTCCAGGTGAGGGTACGACAACATTTTAGGGGGATCGTACGTGTGAGGGCGCGGGTTAGTGTTAGCATACGGGTTAGGATTAGGGGACGGGTGAGGGTCAGGCTTCGGGGAAGGGTTAGGGTTAGGGTTCGGGCTAGGGTTAGGGTTAGGGGACGGGGAGGGTTTAGGGTCCAGGTGAGGGTACGACAACGCTTTAGGGGGAGCGTACGTTTGAGGGCGTGGGTTAGTGTTAGCATACGGGTTAGGATTAGGGGACGGGTGAGGGTCAGGCTTCGGGGAAGTTTTAGGGTTAGGTTCGGGCTAGGTTTAGGGTTAGGGGATGGGGAGGGTTTAGGGTCCAGGTGAGGGTACGACAACGCTTTAGGGGAGCGTACGTGTGAGGGCGCGGGTTAGTGTTAGCATACGGGTTAGGATTAGGGGACGGGTGAGGGTCAGGCTTCGGGGAAGGGTTAGGGTTAGGGTTTGGGCTAGGGTTAGGGTTAGGGGATGGGGAGGGTTTAGGGTCAAGGTGAGGGTACGACAACGCTTTAGGGGGAGCGTACGTGTGAGGGCGTGGGTTAGTGTTAGCGTACGGGTTAGGATTAGGGCACGGGTGAGGGTCAGGCGTCGGGGAAGGGTTAGGGTTAGGGTTCGGGCTAGGGTTAGGGTTAGGGGACGGGGACGGTTTAGGGTCCAGGTGACGGTACGACAACGCTTTAGGGAGAGCGTACGTGTGAGGGCGTGGGTTAGTGTTAGCGTACAGGTTAGGTTTAGGGGACGGGTGAGGGTCAGGCTTCGGGGAAGGGTTAGGGTTAGGGTTCGGGCTAGGGTTAGGGTTAGCGGACGGGGACGGTTTAGGGTCCAGGTGACGGTACGACAAGGCTTTAGGGGGAGTGTACGTTTGAGGGCGCGGGTTAGTGTTAGCATACGGGTTAGGATTAGGGGACGGGTGAGGGTCAGGCTTCGGGGAAGGGTTAGGGTTAGGGTTTGGGCTAGGGTTAGGGTTAGGGGATGGGGAGTGTTTAGGGTCCAGGTGAGGGTACGACAACGCTTTAGGGGGAGCGTACGTGTGAGGGCGCGGGTTAGTGTTAGCGTACGGGTTAGGATTAGGGGACGGGTGTGGGTCAGGCTTTGGGGAAGGGTTAGCGTTAGGGTTCGGGCTAGGGTTAGGGTTAGGGGACGGGGAGGGTTTAGGGTCCAGGTGAGGGTACGACAACGATTTAGGGGGAGCGTACGTGTGAGGGCGCGGGTTAGTGTTAGAGTACGGGTTAGGATTAGGGGACGGGTGAGGGTCAGGCTTCGGGGAAGGGTTAGGGTTAGGGTTCGGCTAGGCTTAGGGTTAGGGGACGGGGACGGTTTAGGGTCCAGGTGACGGTACGACAACACTTTAGGGGGATCGTACCTGTGAGGGCGCGGGTTAGTGTTAGCATACGAGTTAGGATTAGGGGACGGGTGAGGGTCAGGCTTCGGGGAAGGGTTAGGGTTAGGGTTCGGGCTAGGGTTAGGGTTAGGGGACGGGGAGGGTTTAGGGTCCAGGTGAGGGTACGACAACGCTTTAGGGGGAGCGTACGTGTGAGGGCGCGGGTTAGTGTTAGCATACGGGTTAGGATTAGGGGACGGGTGAGGGTCAGGCTTCGGGGAAGGGTTAGGGTTAGGGTTCGGGCTAGGGTTAGGGTTAGGGGACGGGGACGGTTTAGGGTCCAGGTGACGGTACGACAACGCTTTAGGGACAGCGTACGTGTGAGGGCGTGGGTTAGTGTTAGCGTACGGGTTAGGATTAGGGGACGGGTGAGGGTCAGGCTTTGGGGAAGGGTTAGGGTTAGGGTTCGGGCTAGGGTTAGGGTTAGGGGACGGGGAGGGTTTAGGGTCCAGGTGAGGGTACGACAACGATTTAGGGGGAGCGTACGTGTGACGGCGCGGGTTAGTGTTAGCGTACGGGTTAGGATTAGGGGACGGGTGAGGGTCAGGCTTCGGGGAATTGTTAGGGATAGGGTTCGGGCTAGGGTTAGGGTTAGGGGACGGGGAGGGTTTAGGGTCCAGGTGAGGGTACGACAACGCTTTAGGGGGAGCGTACGTGTGAGGGCGTGGGTTAGTGTTAGCGTACGGGTTAGGATTAGGGGACGGGTGAGGGTCAGGCTTCGGGGAAGGGTTAGGGTTAGGGTTCGGGCTAGGGTTAGGGTTAGGGGATGGGGAGGGTTTAGGGTCCAGGTGAGGGTACGACAACGCTTTAGGGGGAGCGTACGTGTGAGGGCGCGGGTTAGTGTTAGCGTACGGTTTAGGATTAGGGGACGGGTGAGGGTCAGGCTTCGGGGAAGGGTTAGGGTTAGGTTTTGGGGTAGGTTTAGGGTTAGGGGATGGGGAGGGTTTCGGGTCCAGGTGAGGGTATGACAACGCTTTAGGGGGAGCGTACGTGTGAGGCCGTGGGTTAGTGTTAGCGTACGGGTTAGGATTAGGGGACGGGTGAGGGTCAGGCTTCGCGGAAGGGTTAGGGTGAGGGTTCGGGCTAGGCTTAGGGTTAGGGGACGGGGAGTGTTTAGGGTCCAGTTGAGGGTACGACAACGCTTTAGCGGGAGCGTACGTGTGAGGGCGCGGGTTAGTGTTAGTGTACGGGTTAGGATTATGGGACGGGTGAGGGTCAGACTTCGGGGAAGGGTTAGGGTTAGGGTTCGGGCTAGGGTTAGGGTTAGGGGACGGGGACGGTCTAGGGTCCAGGTGACGGTACGACAACGCTTTAGGGAGAGCGTACGTGTGAGGGCGTGGGTTAGTGTTAGCGTACGGGTTAGGATTAGGGGACGGGTGAGGGTCAGGTTTCGGGGAAGGGTTAGGGTTAGGGTTCGGGCTAGGGTTAGGGTTAGGGGACGGGGAGGGTTTAGGGTCCAGGTGAGGGTACGACAACGCTTTAGGGGGAGCGGACGTGTGAGGGCGCGGGTTAGTGTTAGCGTACGGGTTAGGATTAGGGGACGGGTGAGGGTCAGGCTTCGGGGAAGGGTTAGGGTTAGGGTTCGGGCTAGGGTTAGGGTTAGGGGACGGGGAGGGTTTAGGGTCCAGGTGAGGGTACGACAACGCTTTAGGGGGAGCGTACGTGTGAGGGCGTGGGTTAGTGTTAGCGTACGGGTTAGGATTAGGGGACGGGTGAGGGTCAGGCTTTGGGGAAGGGTTAGGGTTAGGGTTCGGGCTAGGGTTAGGGTTAGGGGACGGGGAGGGTTTAGGGTCCAGGTGAGGGTACAACAACGCTTTAGGGGGAGCGTACGTGTGAGGGCACGGGTTTGTGTTAGCGTACGGGTTAGGATTAGGGGATGGGTGAGGGTCAGGTTTCGGGGAAGGGTTAGGGTTAGGGTTCGGGCTAGGGTTTGGGTTAGGGGACGGGGAGGGTTTAGGGTCCAGGTGAGGGTACGACAACGCTTTAGGGGGAGCGTACGTGTGAGGGCGTGGGTTAGTGTTAGCGTACGGGTTAGGATTAGGGGACGGGTGAGGGTCAGGCTTCGGGGAAGGGTTAGGGTTAGGGTTCGGGCTAGGGTTAGGGTTAGGGGACGGGGAGGTGTTAGGGTCCAGGTGAGGGTACGACAACGCTTTTGGGGGAGCGTACGTGTGAGGGCGCGGGTTAGTGTTAGCGTACGGGTTAGGATTAGGGGACGGGTGAGGGTCAGGCTTCGGGGAAGTGTTAGGGTTAGGGTTCGGGCTAGGGTTAGGGTTAGGGGACGGGGACGGTTTAGGGTCCAGGTGAGGGTACGACAACACTTTAGGGGGAGCGTTCGTGTGAGGGCGCGGGTTAGTGTTAGCATACGGGTTAGGATTAGGGGACGGGTGAGGGTCAGGCTTCGGGGAAGGGTTAGGGTTAGGGTTTGGGCTAGGGTTAGGGTTAGGGGATGGGGAGGGTTTAGGGTCCAGGTGAGGGTACGACAACGCTTTAGGGGGAGCGTACGTGTGAGGGCGCGGGTTAGTGTTAGCGTACGGGTTAGGATTAGGGCACGGGTGAGGGTCAGGCGTCGGGGAAGGGTTAGGGTTAGGGTTCGGGCTAGGGTTAGGGTTAGGGGACGGGGACGGTTTAGGGTCCAGGTGACGGTACGACAACGCTTTAGGGAGAGCGTACGTGTGAGGGCGTGGGTTAGTGTTAGCGTACGGGTTAGGATTAGGGGACGGGTGAGGGTCAGGCTTCGGGGAAGGGTTAGGGTTAGGGTTCGGGCTAGGGTTAGGGTTAGGGGACGGGGAGGTGTTAGGGTCCAGGTGAGGGTACGACAACGCTTTAGGGGGAGCGTACGTGTGAGGGCGCGGGTTAGTGTTAGCGTACGGGTTAGGATTAGGGGACGGGTGAGGGTCAGGCTTCGGGGAAGTGTTAGGGTTAGGGTTCGGGCTAGGGTTAGGGTTAGGGGACGGGGACGGTTTAGGGTCCAGGTGAGGGTACGACAACATTTTATGGGGATCGTACGTGTGAGGGCGCGGGTTAGTGTTAGCATACGGGTTAGGATTAGGGGACGGGTGAGGGTCAGGCTTCGGGGAAGGGTTAGGGTTAGGGTTCGGGCTAGGGTTAGGGTTAGGGGACGGGGAGGGTTTAGGGTCCAGGTGAGGGTACGACAACGCTTTAGGGGGAGCGTACGTTTGAGGGCGTGGGTTAGTGTTAGCATACGGGTTAGGATTAGGGGACGGGTGAGGGTCAGGCTTCGGGGAAGTTTTAGGGTTAGGTTCGGGCTAGGGTTAGGGTTAGGGGATGGGGAGGGTTTAGGGTCCAGGTGAGGGTACGACAACGCTTTAGGGGGAGCGTACGTGTGAGGGCGCGGGTTAGTGTTAGCATACGGGTTAGGATTAGGGGACGGGTGAGGGTCAGGCTTCGGGGAAGGGTTAGGGTTAGGGTTTGGGCTAGGGTTAGGGTTAGGGGATGGGGAGGGTTTAGGGTCAAGGTGAGGGTACGACAACGCTTTAGGGGGAGCGTACGTGTGAGGGCGTGGGTTAGTGTTAGCGTACGGGTTAGGATTAGGGGACGGGTGAGGGTCAGGCGTCGGGGAAGGGTTAGGGTTAGGGTTCCGGCTAGGGTTAGGGTTAGGGGACGGGGACGGTTTAGGGTCCAGGTGACGGTACGACAACGCTTTAGGGAGAGCGTACGTGTGAGGGCGTGGGTTAGTGTTAGCGTACAGGTTAGGTTTAGGGGACGGGTGAGGGTCAGGCTTCGGGGAAGGGTTAGGGTTAGGGTTCGGGCTAGGGTTAGGGTTAGCGGACGGGGACGGTTTAGGGTCCAGGTGACGGTACGACAAGGCTTTAGGGGGAGTGTACGTTTGAGGGCGCGGGTTAGTGTTAGCATACGGGTTAGGATTAGGGGACGGGTGAGGGTCAGGCTTCGGGGAAGGGTTAGGGTTAGGGTTTGGGCTAGGGTTAGGGTTAGGGGATGGGGAGTGTTTAGGGTCCAGGTGAGGGTACGACAACGCTTTAGGGGGAGCGTACGTGTGAGGGCACGGGTTAGTGTTAGCGTACGGGTTAGGATTAGGGGACGGGTGAGGGTCAGGCTTTGGGGAAGGGTTAGGGTTAGGGTTCGGGCTAGGGTTAGGGTTAGGGGAAGGGGAGGGTTTAGGGTCCAGGTGAGGGTACGACAACGCTTTAGGGGGAGCGTACGTTTGAGGGCGCGGGTTAGTGTTAGCGTACGGGTTAGGATTAGGGGACGGGTGAGGGTCAGGCTTCGGGGAAGTGTTAGGATTATGGTTCGGGCTAGGGTTAGGGTTAGGGGACGGGGACGGTTTAGGGTCCAGGTGAGGGTACGACAACACTTTAGGGGGATCGTACGTGTGAGGGCGCGCGTTAGTGTTAGCATACGGGTTAGGATTAGGGGACGGGTGAGGGTCAGGCTTCGGGGAAGGGTTACGGTTAGGGTTCGGGCTAGGTTTAGGGTTAGGGGACGGGGAGGGTTTAGGGTCCAGGTGAGGGTACGACAACGCTTTAGGGGGAGCGTACGTTTGAGGGCGCGGGTTAGTGTTAGCATACGGGTTAGGATTAGGGGACGGGTGAGGGTCAGGCTTCGGGGAAGTTTTAGGGTTAGGTTCGGGCTAGGGTTAGGGTTAGGGGATGGGGAGGGTTTAGGGTCCAGGTGAGGGTACGACAACGCTTTAGGGGGAGCGTACGTGTGAGGGCGCGGGTTAGTGTTAGCATACGGGTTAGGATTAGGGGATGGGTGAGGGTCAGGCTTCGGGGAAGGGTTAGGGTTAGGGTTTGGGCTAGGGTTAGGGTTAAGGGATGGGGAGGGTTTAGGGTCCAGGTGATGGTACGACAACGCTTTAGGGGGAGCGTACGTGTGAGGGCGCGGGTTAGTGTTAGCGTACGGGTTAGGATTAGGGCACGGGTGAGGGTCAGGCGTCGGGGAAGCGTTAGGGTTAGGGTTCGGGCTAGGGTTAGGGTTATGGGACGGGGACGGTTTAGGGTCCAGGTGAGGGTACGACAACGCTTTAGGGGGAGCGTACGTGTGAGGGCGCGGGTTAGTGTTAGCGTGCGGGTTAGGATTAGGGGACGGGTGTGGGTCAGGCTTTGGGGAAGGGTTAGCGTTAGGGTTCGGGCTAGGGTTAGGGTTAGGGGACGGGGAGGGTTTAGGGTCCAGGTGAGGGTACGACAACGATTTAGGGGGAGCGTACGTGTGAGGGCGCGGGTTAGTGTTAGCGTACGGGTTAGGATTAGGGGACGGGTGAGGGTCAGGCTTCGGGGAATTGTTAGGGTTAGGGTTCGGGCTAGGGTTAGGGTTAGGGGACGGGGAGGGTTTAGGGTCCAGGTGAGGGTACGACAACGCTTTAGGGGGAGCGTACATGTGAGGGCGCGGGTTAGTGTTAGCGTACGGGTTAGGATTAGGGGACGGGTGAGGGTCAGGCTTCGGGGAAGGGTTAGGGTTAGGGTTCGGGCTACGGTTAGGGTTAGGGGACGGGGAGGGTTTAGGGTCCAGGTGAGGGTACGACAATGCTTTAGGGGGAGCGTACGTGTGAGGGCGCGGGTTAGTGTTAGCGTACGGGTTAGGATTAGGGGACGGGTGAGGGTCAGGCTTCGGGGAAGGGTTAGGGTTAGGGTTCGGCTAGGCTTAGGGTTAGGGGATGGGGAGGGTTTAGGGTCCAGGTGAGGGTACGACAACGCTTTAGGGGGAGCGTACGTGTGAGGGCGCGGGTTAGTGTTAGCGTACGGTTTAGGATTAGGGGACGGGTGAGGGTCAGGCTTCGGGGAAGGGTTAGGGTTAGGTTTTGGGGTAGGTTTAGGGTTAGGGGATGGGGAGGGTTTCGGGTCCAGGTGAGGGTATGACAACGCTTTAGGGGGAGCGTACGTGTGAGGGCGTGGGTTAGTGTTAGCGTACGGGTTAGGATTAGGGGACGGGTGAGGGTCAGGCTTCGCGGAAGGGTTAGGGTGAGGGTTCGGGCTAGGGTTAGGGTTAGGGGACGGGGAGTGTTTAGGGTCCAGTTGAGGGTACGACAACGCTTTAGGGGGAGCGTACGTGTGAGGGCGCGGGTTAGTGTTAGTGTACGGGTTAGGATTATGGGACGGGTGAGGGTCAGACTTCGGGGAAGGGTTAGGGTTAGGGTTCGGGCTAGGGTTAGGGTTAGGGGACGGGGACGGTTTAGGGTCCAGGTGACGGTACGACAACGCTTTAGGGAGAGCGTACGTGTGAGGGCGTGGGTTAGTGTTAGCGTACGGGTTAGGATTAGGGGACGGGTGAGGGTCAGGTTTCGGGGAAGGGTTAGGGTTAGGGTTCGGGCTAGGGTTAGGGTTAGGGGACGGGGAGGGTTTAGGGTCCAGGTGAGGGTACGACAACGCTTTAGGGGGAGCGGACGTGTGAGGGCGCGGGTTAGTGTTAGCGTACGGGTTAGGATTAGGGGACGGGTGAGGGTCAGGCTTCGGGGAAGGGTTAGGGTTAGGGTTCGGGCTAGGGTTAGGGTTAGGGGACGGGGAGGGTTTAGGGTCCAGGTGAGGGTACGACAACGCTTTAGGGGGAGCGTACGTGTGAGGGCGTGGGTTAGTGTTAGCGTACGGGTTAGGATTAGGGGACGGGTGAGGGTCAGGCTTTGGGGAAGGGTTAGGGTTAGGGTTCGGGCTAGGGTTAGGGTTAGGGGACGGGGAGGGTTTAGGGTCCAGGTGAGGGTACAACAACGCTTTAGGGGGAGCGTACGTGTGAGGGCACGGGTTTGTGTTAGCGTACGGGTTAGGATTAGGGGATGGGTGAGTGTCAGGTTTCGGGGAAGGGTTAGGGTTAGGGTTCGGGCTAGGGTTTGGGTTAGGGGACGGGGAGGGTTTAGGGTCCAGGTGAGGGTACGACAACGCTTTAGGGGGAGCGTACGTGTGAGGGCGTGGGTTAGTGTTAGCGTACGGGTTAGGATTAGGGGACGGGTGAGGGTCAGGCTTCGGGGAAGGGTTAGGGTTAGGGTTCGGGCTAGGGTTAGGGTTAGGGGACGGGGAGGTGTTAGGGTCCAGGTGAGGGTACGACAACGCTTTTGGGGGAGCGTACGTGTGAGGGCGCGGGTTAGTGTTAGCGTACGGGTTAGGATTAGGGGACGGGTGAGGGTCAGGCTTCGGGGAAGTGTTAGGGTTAGGGTTCGGGCTAGGGTTAGGGTTAGGGGACGGGGACGGTTTAGGGTCCAGGTGAGGGTACGACAACACTTTAGGGGGAGCGTTCGTGTGAGGGCGCGGGTTAGTGTTAGCATACGGGTTAGGATTAGGGGACGGGTGAGGGTCAGGCTTCGGGGAAGGGTTAGGGTTAGGGTTTGGGCTAGGGTTAGGGTTAGGGGATGGGGAGGGTTTAGGGTCCAGGTGAGGGTACGACAACGCTTTAGGGGGAGCGTACGTGTGAGGGCGCGGGTTAGTGTTAGCGTACGGGTTAGGATTAGGGCACGGGTGAGGGTCAGGCGTCGGGGAAGGGTTAGGGTTAGGGTTCGGGCTAGGGTTAGGGTTAGGGGACGGGGACGGTTTAGGGTCCAGGTGACGGTACGACAAAGCTTTAGGGAGAGCGTACGTGTGAGGGCGTGGGTTAGTGTTAGCGTACGGGTTAGGATTAGGGGACGGGTGAGGGTCAGGCTTCGGGGAAGGGTTAGGGTTAGGGTTCGGGCTATGGTTAGGGTTAGGGGACGGGGAGGGTTTAGGGTCCAGGTGAGGGTACGACAACGCTTTAGGGGGAGCGTACGTGTGAGGACGCGGGTTAGTGTTAGCGTACGGGTTAGGATTAGGGGCCGGGTGCGGGTCAGGCTTCGGGGAAGGGTTAGGGTTAGGGTTCGGGCTAGGGTTAGGGTTAGGGGACGGGGAGGGTTTAGAGTCCAGGTGAGGGTACGACAACGCTTTAGGGGGAGCGTACGTGTGAGGGCGCGGGTTAGTGTTAGTGTACGGGTTAGGATTAGGGGTCGGGTGAGGGTCAGGCTTCGGGGAAGGGTTAGGGTTAGGGTTCGGGCTAGGGTTAGGGTTAGGGGACGGGGAGGGTTTAGGGTCCAGGTGAGGGTACGACAACGCTTTAGGGGGAGCGTACGTGTGAGGGCGCGGGTTAGTGTTAGCGTACGGGTTAGGATTAGGGGACGGGTGAGGGTCAGGCTTCGGGGAAGGGTTAGGGTTAGGGTTCGGGCTAGGGTTAGGGTTAGGGGATGGGGAGGGCTTAGGGTCCAGGTGAGGGTACGACAACGCTTTACGGGGAGCGTACGTGTGAGGGCGCGGGTTAGTGTTAGCGTACGGTTTAGGATTAGGGGACGGGTGAGGGTCAGGCTTCGGGGAAGGGTTAGGGTTAGGGTTCGGGCTAGGGTTAGGGTTAGGGGACGGGGAGGGTTTAGGGTCCAGGTGAGGGTACGACAACGATTTAGGGGGAGCGTACGTGTGAGGGCGCGGGTTAGTGTTAGCGTACGGGTTAGGATTAGGGGACGGGTGAGGGTCAGGCTTCGGGGAAGGGTTAGGGTTAGGGTTCGGCTAGGCTTAGGGTTAGGGGACGGGGACGGTTTAGGGTCCAGGTGACGGTACGACAACACTTTAGGGGGATCGTACCTGTTAGGGCGCGGGTTAGTGTTAGCATACGAGTTAGGATTAGGGGACGGGTGAGGGTCAGGCTTCGGGGAAGGGTTAGGGTTAGGGTTCGGGCTAGGGTTAGGGTTAGGGGACGGGGAGGGTTTAGGGTCCAGGTGAGGGTACGACAACGCTTTAGGGGGAGCGTACGTGTGAGGGCGCGGGTTAGTGTTAGCATACGGGTTAGGATTAGGGGACGGGTGAGGGTCAGGCTTCGGGGAAGGGTTAGGGTTAGGGTTCGGGCTAGGGTTAGGGTTAGGGGACGGGGACGGTTTAGGGTCCAGGTGACGGTACGACAACGCTTTAGGGACAGCGTACGTGTGAGGGCGTGGGTTAGTGTTAGCGTACGGGTTAGGATTAGGGGACGGGTGAGGGTCAGGCTTTGGGGAAGGGTTAGGGTTAGGGTTCGGGCTAGGGTTAGGGTTAGGGGACGGGGAGGGTTTAGGGTCCAGGTGAGGGTACGACAACGATTTAGGGGGAGCGTACGTGTGACGGCGCGGGTTAGTGTTAGCGTACGGGTTAGGATTAGGGGACGGGTGAGGGTCAGGCTTCGGGGAATTGTTAGGGATAGGGTTCGGGCTAGGGTTAGGGTTAGGGGACGGGGAGGGTTTAGGGTCCAGGTGAGGGTACGACAACGCTTTAGGGGGAGCGTACGTGTGAGGGCGTGGGTTAGTGTTAGCGTACGGGTTAGGATTAGGGGACGGGTGAGGGTCAGGCTTCGGGGAAGGGTTAGGGTTAGGGTTCGGGCTAGGGTTAGGGTTAGGGGATGGGGAGGGTTTAGGGTCCAGGTGAGGGTACGACAACGCTTTAGGGGGAGCGTACGTGTGAGGGCGCGGGTTAGTGTTAGCGTACGGTTTAGGATTAGGGGACGGGTGAGGGTCAGGCTTCGGGGAAGGGTTAGGGTTAGGTTTTGGGGTAGGTTTAGGGTTAGGGGATGGGGAGGGTTTCGGGTCCAGGTGAGGGTATGACAACGCTTTAGGGGGAGCGTACGTGTGAGGCCGTGGGTTAGTGTTAGCGTACGGGTTAGGATTAGGGGACGGGTGAGGGTCAGGCTTCGCGGAAGGGTTAGGGTGAGGGTTCGGGCTAGGCTTAGGGTTAGGGGACGGGGAGTGTTTAGGGTCCAGTTGAGGGTACGACAACGCTTTAGCGGGAGCGTACGTGTGAGGGCGCGGGTTAGTGTTAGTGTACGGGTTAGGATTATGGGACGGGTGAGGGTCAGACTTCGGGGAAGGGTTAGGGTTAGGGTTCGGGCTAGGGTTAGGGTTAGGGGACGGGGACGGTCTAGGGTCCAGGTGACGGTACGACAACGCTTTAGGGAGAGCGTACGTGTGAGGGCGTGGGTTAGTGTTAGCGTACGGGTTAGGATTAGGGGACGGGTGAGGGTCAGGTTTCGGGGAAGGGTTAGGGTTAGGGTTCGGGCTAGGGTTAGGGTTAGGGGACGGGGAGGGTTTAGGGTCCAGGTGAGGGTACGACAACGCTTTAGGGGGAGCGGACGTGTGAGGGCGCGGGTTAGTGTTAGCGTACGGGTTAGGATTAGGGGACGGGTGAGGGTCAGGCTTCGGGGAAGGGTTAGGGTTAGGGTTCGGGCTAGGGTTAGGGTTAGGGGACGGGGAGGGTTTAGGGTCCAGGTGAGGGTACGACAACGCTTTAGGGGGAGCGTACGTGTGAGGGCGTGGGTTAGTGTTAGCGTACGGGTTAGGATTAGGGGACGGGTGAGGGTCAGGCTTTGGGGAAGGGTTAGGGTTAGGGTTCGGGCTAGGGTTAGGGTTAGGGGACGGGGAGGGTTTAGGGTCCAGGTGAGGGTACAACAACGCTTTAGGGGGAGCGTACGTGTGAGGGCACGGGTTTGTGTTAGCGTACGGGTTAGGATTAGGGGATGGGTGAGGGTCAGGTTTCGGGGAAGGGTTAGGGTTAGGGTTCGGGCTAGGGTTTGGGTTAGGGGACGGGGAGGGTTTAGGGTCCAGGTGAGGGTACGACAACGCTTTAGGGGGAGCGTACGTGTGAGGGCGTGGGTTAGTGTTAGCGTACGGGTTAGGATTAGGGGACGGGTGAGGGTCAGGCTTCGGGGAAGGGTTAGGTTTAGGGTTCGGGCTAGGGTTAGGGTTAGGGGACGGGGAGGTGTTAGGGTCCAGGTGAGGGTACGACAACGCTTTTGGGGGAGCGTACGTGTGAGGGCGCGGGTTAGTGTTAGCGTACGGGTTAGGATTAGGGGACGGGTGAGGGTCAGGCTTCGGGGAAGTGTTAGGGTTAGGGTTCGGGCTAGGGTTAGGGTTAGGGGACGGGGACGGTTTAGGGTCCAGGTGAGGGTACGACAACACTTTAGGGGGAGCGTTCGTGTGAGGGCGCGGGTTAGTGTTAGCATACGGGTTAGGATTAGGGGACGGGTGAGGGTCAGGCTTCGGGGAAGGGTTAGGGTTAGGGTTTGGGCTAGGGTTAGGGTTAGGGGATGGGGAGGGTTTAGGGTCCAGGTGAGGGTACGACAACGCTTTAGGGGGAGCGTACGTGTGAGGGCGCGGGTTAGTGTTAGCGTACGGGTTAGGATTAGGGCACGGGTGAGGGTCAGGCGTCGGGGAAGGGTTAGGGTTAGGGTTCGGGCTAGGGTTAGGGTTAGGGGACGGGGACGGTTTAGGGTCCAGGTGACGGTACGACAACGCTTTAGGGAGAGCGTACGTGTGAGGGCGTGTGTTAGTGTTAGCGTACGGGTTAGGATTAGGGGACGGGTGAGGGTAGGCTTCGGGGAAGGGTTAGGGTTAGGGTTCGGGCTAGGGTTAGGGTTAGGGGACGGGGAGGTGTTAGGGTCCAGGTGAGGGTACGACAACGCTTTAGGGGGAGCGTACGTGTGAGGGCGCGGGTTAGTGTTAGCGTACGGGTTAGGATTAGGGGACGGGTGAGGGTCAGGCTTCGGGGAAGTGTTAGGGTTAGGGTTCGGGCTAGGGTTAGGGTTAGGGGACGGGGACGGTTTAGGGTCCAGGTGAGGGTACGACAACATTTTATGGGGATCGTACGTGTGAGGGCGCGGGTTAGTGTTAGCATACGGGTTAGGATTAGGGGACGGGTGAGGGTCAGGCTTCGGGGAAGGGTTAGGGTTAGGGTTCGGGCTAGGGTTAGGGTTAGGGGACGGGGAGGGTTTAGGGTCCAGGTGAGGGTACGACAACGCTTTAGGGGGAGCGTACGTTTGAGGGCGTGGGTTAGTGTTAGCATACGGGTTAGGATTAGGGGACGGGTGAGGGTCAGGCTTCGGGGAAGTTTTAGGGTTAGGTTCGGGCTAGGGTTAGGGTTAGGGGATGGGGAGGGTTTAGGGTCCAGGTGAGGGTACGACAACGCTTTAGGGGGAGCGTACGTGTGAGGGCGCGGGTTAGTGTTAGCATACGGGTTAGGATTAGGGGACGGGTGAGGGTCAGGCTTCGGGGAAGGGTTAGGGTTAGGGTTTGGGCTAGGGTTAGGGTTAGGGGATGGGGAGGGTTTAGGGTCAAGGTGAGGGTACGACAACGCTTTAGGGGGAGCGTACGTGTGAGGGCGTGGGTTAGTGTTAGCGTACGGGTTAGGATTAGGGGACGGGTGAGGGTCAGGCGTCGGGGAAGGGTTAGGGTTAGGGTTCCGGCTAGGGTTAGGGTTAGGGGACGGGGACGGTTTAGGGTCCAGGTGACGGTACGACAACGCTTTAGGGAGAGCGTACGTGTGAGGGCGTGGGTTAGTGTTAGCGTACAGGTTAGGTTTAGGGGACGGGTGAGGGTCAGGCTTCGGGGAAGGGTTAGGGTTAGGGTTCGGGCTAGGGTTAGGGTTAGCGGACGGGGACGGTTTAGGGTCCAGGTGACGGTACGACAAGGCTTTAGGGGGAGTGTACGTTTGAGGGCGCGGGTTAGTGTTAGCATACGGGTTAGGATTAGGGGACGGGTGAGGGTCAGGCTTCGGGGAAGGGTTAGGGTTAGGGTTTGGGCTAGGGTTAGGGTTAGGGGATGGGGAGTGTTTAGGGTCCAGGTGAGGGTACGACAACGCTTTAGGGGGAGCGTACGTGTGAGGGCACGGGTTAGTGTTAGCGTACGGGTTAGGATTAGGGGACGGGTGAGGGTCAGGCTTTGGGGAAGGGTTAGGGTTAGGGTTCGGGCTAGGGTTAGGGTTAGGGGAAGGGGAGGGTTTAGGGTCCAGGTGAGGGTACGACAACGCTTTAGGGGGAGCGTACGTTTGAGGGCGCGGGTTAGTGTTAGCGTACGGGTTAGGATTAGGGGACGGGTGAGGGTCAGGCTTCGGGGAAGTGTTAGGATTATGGTTCGGGCTAGGGTTAGGGTTAGGGGACGGGGACGGTTTAGGGTCCAGGTGAGGGTACGACAACACTTTAGGGGGATCGTACGTGTGAGGGCGCGCGTTAGTGTTAGCATACGGGTTAGGATTAGGGGACGGGTGAGGGTCAGGCTTCGGGGAAGGGTTACGGTTAGGGTTCGGGCTAGGTTTAGGGTTAGGGGACGGGGAGGGTTTAGGGTCCAGGTGAGGGTACGACAACGCTTTAGGGGGAGCGTACGTTTGAGGGCGCGGGTTAGTGTTAGCATACGGGTTAGGATTAGGGGACGGGTGAGGGTCAGGCTTCGGGGAAGTTTTAGGGTTAGGTTCGGGCTAGGGTTAGGGTTAGGGGATGGGGAGGGTTTAGGGTCCAGGTGAGGGTACGACAACGCTTTAGGGGGAGCGTACGTGTGAGGGCGCGGGTTAGTGTTAGCATACGGGTTAGGATTAGGGGATGGGTGAGGGTCAGGCTTCGGGGAAGGGTTAGGGTTAGGGTTTGGGCTAGGGTTAGGGTTAAGGGATGGGGAGGGTTTAGGGTCCAGGTGAGGGTACGACAACGCTTTAGGGGGAGCGTACGTGTGAGGGCGCGGGTTAGTGTTAGCGTACGGGTTAGGATTAGGGCACGGGTGAGGGTCAGGCGTCGGGGAAGGGTTAGGGTTAGGGTTCGGGCTAGGGTTAGGGTTATGGGACGGGGACGGTTTAGGGTCCAGGTGAGGGTACGACAACGCTTTAGGGGGAGCGTACGTGTGAGGGCGCGGGTTAGTGTTAGCGTACGGGTTAGGATTAGGGGACGGGTGTGGGTCAGGCTTTGGGGAAGGGTTAGCGTTAGGGTTCGGGCTAGGGTTAGGGTTAGGGGACGGGGAGGGTTTAGGGTCCAGGTGAGGGTACGACAACGATTTAGGGGGAGCGTACGTGTGAGGGCGCGGGTTAGTGTTAGCGTACGGGTTAGGATTAGGGGACGGGTGAGGGTCAGGCTTCGGGGAATTGTTAGGGTTAGGGTTCGGGCTAGGGTTAGGGTTAGGGGACGGGGAGGGTTTAGGGTCCAGGTGAGGGTACGACAACGCTTTAGGGGGAGCGTACATGTGAGGGCGCGGGTTAGTGTTAGCGTACGGGTTAGGATTAGGGGACGGGTGAGGGTCAGGCTTCGGGGAAGGGTTAGGGTTAGGGTTCGGGCTACGGTTAGGGTTAGGGGACGGGGAGGGTTTAGGGTCCAGGTGAGGGTACGACAATGCTTTAGGGGGAGCGTACGTGTGAGGGCGCGGGTTAGTGTTAGCGTACGGGTTAGGATTAGGGGACGGGTGAGGGTCAGGCTTCGGGGAAGGGTTAGGGTTAGGGTTCGGCTAGGCTTAGGGTTAGGGGATGGGGAGGGTTTAGGGTCCAGGTGAGGGTACGACAACGCTTTAGGGGGAGCGTACGTGTGAGGGCGCGGGTTAGTGTTAGCGTACGGTTTAGGATTAGGGGACGGGTGAGGGTCAGGCTTCGGGGAAGGGTTAGGGTTAGGTTTTGGGGTAGGTTTAGGGTTAGGGGATGGGGAGGGTTTCGGGTCCAGGTGAGGGTATGACAACGCTTTAGGGGGAGCGTACGTGTGAGGGCGTGGGTTAGTGTTAGCGTACGGGTTAGGATTAGGGGACGGGTGAGGGTCAGGCTTCGCGGAAGGGTTAGGGTGAGGGTTCGGGCTAGGGTTAGGGTTAGGGGACGGGGAGTGTTTAGGGTCCAGTTGAGGGTACGACAACGCTTTAGCGGGAGCGTACGTGTGAGGGCGCGGGTTAGTGTTAGTGTACGGGTTAGGATTATGGGTCGGGTGAGGGTCAGACTTCGGGGAAGGGTTAGGGTTAGGGTTCGGGCTAGGGTTAGGGTTAGGGGACGGGGACGGTTTAGGGTCCAGGTGACGGTACGACAACGCTTTAGGGAGAGCGTACGTGTGAGGGCGTGGGTTAGTGTTAGCGTACGGGTTAGGATTAGGGGACGGGTGAGGGTCAGGTTTCGGGGAAGGGTTAGGGTTAGGGTTCGGGCTAGGGTTAGGGTTAGGGGACGGGGAGGGTTTAGGGTCCAGGTGAGGGTACGACAACGCTTTAGGGGGAGCGGACGTGTGAGGGCGCGGGTTAGTGTTAGCGTACGGGTTAGGATTAGGGGACGGGTGAGGGTCAGGCTTCGGGGAAGGGTTAGGGTTAGGGTTCGGGCTAGGGTTAGGGTTAGGGGACGGGGAGGGTTTAGGGTCCAGGTGAGGGTACGACAACGCTTTAGGGGGAGCGTACGTGTGAGGGCGTGGGTTAGTGTTAGCGTACGGGTTAGGATTAGGGGACGGGTGAGGGTCAGGCTTTGGGGAAGGGTTAGGGTTAGGGTTCGGGCTAGGGTTAGGGTTAGGGGACGGGGAGGGTTTAGGGTCCAGGTGAGGGTACAACAACGCTTTAGGGGGAGCGTACGTGTGAGGGCACGGGTTTGTGTTAGCGTACGGGTTAGGATTAGGGGATGGGTGAGTGTCAGGTTTCGGGGAAGGGTTAGGGTTAGGGTTCGGGCTAGGGTTTGGGTTAGGGGACGGGGAGGGTTTAGGGTCCAGGTGAGGGTACGACAACGCTTTAGGGGGAGCGTACGTGTGAGGGCGTGGGTTAGTGTTAGCGTACGGGTTAGGATTAGGGGACGGGTGAGGGTCAGGCTTCGGGGAAGGGTTAGGGTTAGGGTTCGGGCTAGGGTTAGGGTTAGGGGACGGGGAGGTGTTAGGGTCCAGGTGAGTGTACGACAACGCTTTTGGGGGAGCGTACGTGTGAGGGCGCGGGTTAGTGTTAGCGTACGGGTTAGGATTAGGGGACGGGTGAGGGTCAGGCTTCGGGGAAGTGTTAGGGTTAGGGTTCGGGCTAGGGTTAGGGTTAGGGGACGGGGACGGTTTAGGGTCCAGGTGAGGGTACGACAACACTTTAGGGGGAGCGTTCGTGTGAGGGCGCGGGTTAGTGTTAGCATACGGGTTAGGATTAGGGGACGGGTGAGGGTCAGGCTTCGGGGAAGGGTTAGGGTTAGGGTTTGGGCTAGGGTTAGGGTTAGGGGATGGGGAGGGTTTAGGGTCCAGGTGAGGGTACGACAACGCTTTAGGGGGAGCGTACGTGTGAGGGCGCGGGTTAGTGTTAGCGTACGGGTTAGGATTAGGGCACGGGTGAGGGTCAGGCGTCGGGGAAGGGTTAGGGTTAGGGTTCGGGCTAGGGTTAGGGTTAGGGGACGGGGACGGTTTAGGGTCCAGGTGACGGTACGACAAAGCTTTAGGGAGAGCGTACGTGTGAGGGCGTGGGTTAGTGTTAGCGTACGGGTTAGGATTAGGGGACGGGTGAGGGTCAGGCTTCGGGGAAGGGTTAGGGTTAGGGTTCGGGCTATGGTTAGGGTTAGGGGACGGGGAGGGTTTAGGGTCCAGGTGAGGGTACGACAACGCTTTAGGGGGAGCGTACGTGTGAGGACGCGGGTTAGTGTTAGCGTACGGGTTAGGATTAGGGGCCGGGTGCGGGTCAGGCTTCGGGGAAGCGTTAGGGTTAGGGTTCGGGCTAGGGTTAGGGTTAGGGGACGGGGAGGGTTTAGAGTCCAGGTGAGGGTACGACAACGCTTTAGGGGGAGCGTACGTGTGAGGGCGCGGGTTAGTGTTAGTGTACGGGTTAGGATTAGGGGACGGGTGAGGGTCAGGCTTCGGGGAAGGGTTAGGGTTAGGGTTCGGGCTAGGGTTAGGGTTAGGGGACGGGGAGGGTTTAGGGTCCAGGTGAGGGTACGACAACGCTTTAGGGGGAGCGTACGTGTGAGGGCGCGGGTTAGTGTTAGCGTACGGGTTAGGATTAGGGGACGGGTGAGGGTCAGGCTTCGGGGAAGGGTTAGGGTTAGGGTTCGGGCTAGGGTTAGGGTTAGGGGATGGGGAGGGCTTAGGGTCCAGGTGAGGGTACGACAACGCTTTACGGGGAGCGTACGTGTGAGGGCGCGGGTTAGTGTTAGCGTACGGTTTAGGATTAGGGGACGGGTGAGGGTCAGGCTTCGGGGAAGGGTTAGGGTTAGGGTTCGGGCTAGGGTTAGGGTTAGGGGACGGGGAGGGTTTAGGGTCCAGGTGAGGGTACGACAACGCTTTAGGGGGAGCGTACGTGTCAGGGCGCGGGTTAGTGTTAGCGTACGGGTTAGGATTAGGGGACGGGTGAGGGTCAGGCTTCGGGGAAGGGTTAGGGTTAGGGTTCGGGCTAGGGTTAGGGTTAGGGGACGGGGAGGGTTTGGGGTCCAGTTGAGGGTACGACAACACTTTAGGGGGAGCGTACGTGTGAGGGCGCGGGTTAGTGTTAGCGTACGGGTTAGGATTAGGGGACGGGTGAGGGTCAGGCTTCGGGGAAGGGTTAGGGTTAGGGTTCGGCTAGGGTTAGGGTTAGGGGACGGGGACGGTTTAGGGTCCAGGTGACGGTTCGACAACGCTTTAGGGAGAGCGTACGTGTGAGGGCGTAGGTTAGTGTTAGCGTACGGGTTAGGATTAGGGGACGGGTGAGGGTCAGGCTTCGGGGAAGGGTTAGGGTTAGGGTTCGGGCTAGGGTTAGGGTTCGGGGACGGGGAGGGTTTAGGGTCCAGGTGAGGGTACGACAACGCTTTAGGGGGAGCGTATGTGTGAGGGCGCGGGTTAGTGTTAGCGTACGGGTTAGGATGAGCGGACGGGTGAGGGTCAGGCTTCGGGGAAGGGTTAGGGTTAGGGTGCGGGCTAGTGTTAGGGTTAGGGGACGGGGAGGGTTTAGGGTCCAGGTGAGTGTACGACAACGCTTTAGGGGGAGCGTACGTGTGAGGGTGCGGGTTAGTGTTAGCATACGGGTTAGGATTAGGGGACGGGTGAGGGTCAGGCTTCGGGGAAGGTTTAGGGTTAGGGTTCGGGCTAGGGTTAGGTTTAGGGGACGGGGAGGGTTTAGGGTCCAGGTGAGGGTACGACAACGCTTTAGGGGGAGCATACGTTTGAGGGCGCGGGTCAGTGTTAGCGTACGGGTTAGGATTAGGGGACGGTTGAGGGTCAGGCTTCGGGGAAGGGTTAGGGTTAGGGTTTGGGGTAGGGTTAGGGTTAGGGGATGGGGAGGGTTTCGGGTTCAGGTGAGGGTATGACAACGCTTTAGGGGGAGCGTACGTGTGAGGGCGTGGGTTAGTGTTAGCGTACGGGTTAGGATTAGGGGACGGGTGAGGGTCAGGCTTCGCGGAAGGGTTAGGGTTAGGGTTCGGGCTAGGGTTAGGGTTAGGGGACGGGGAGTGTTTAGGGTCCAGTTGAGGGTACGACAACGCTTTAGGGGGAGCGTACGTGTGAGGGCGCGGGTTAGTGTTAGTGTACGGGTTAGGATTATGGGACGGGTGAGGGTCAGACTTCGGGGAAGGGTTAGGGTTAGTGTTCGGGCTAGGGTTAGGGTTAGGGGACGGGGACGGTTTAGGGTCCAGGTGACGGAACGACAACGCTTTAGGGAGAGCGTACGTGTGAGGGCGTGGGTTAGTGTTAGCGTACGGGTTAGGATTAGGGGACGGGTGAGGGTCAGGCTTCGGGGAAGGGTTAGGGTTAGGGTTCGGGCTAGGGTTAGGGTTAGGGGACGGGGAGGGTTTAGGGTCCAGGTGAGGGTACGACAACGCTTTAGGGGGAGCGTACGTGTGAGGGCGTGGGTTAGTGTTAGCGTACGGGTTAGGATTAGGGGACGGGTGAGGGTCAGGCTTCGGGGAAGGGTTAGGGTTAGGGTTCGGACTAGGGTTAGGCTTAGCGGACGGGGAGGGTTTAGGGTCCAGGTGAGGGTACGACAACGCTTTAGGGGGAGCGTACGTGTGAGGGCGCGGGTTAGTGTTAGCGTACGGTTTAGGATTAGGGGACGGGTGAGGGTCAGGCTTCGGGGAAGGGTTAGGGTTAGGGTTCGGGCTAGGGTTCGGTTTAGGGGACGGGGAGGGTTTAGGGTCCAGGTGAGGGTACGACAACGCTTTAGGGGGACCGTACGTGTGAGGGCGCGGGTTTGTGTTAGCGTACGGGTTAGGATTAGGGGTGGGTGAGGGTCAGGCTTCGGGGAAGTGTTAGGGTTAGGGTTCGGGCTAGGGTTAGGGTTAGGGGATGGGGAGGGCTTAGGGTCCAGGTGAGGGTACGACAACGCTTTACGGGGAGCGTACGTGTGAGGGCGCGGGTTAGTGTTAGCGTACGGGTTAGGATTAGGGGACGGGTGAGGGTCAGGCTTCGGGGAAGGGTTAGGGTTAGGGTTCGGGCTAGGGTTAGGGTTAGGGGACGGGGAGGGTTTAGGGTCCAGGTGAGGGTATGACAACGCTTTAGGGGGAGCGTACGTGTGAGGGCGTGGGTTAGTGTTAGCGTACGGGTTAGGATTAGGGGACGGGTGAGGGTCAGGCTTCGCGGAAGGGTTAGGGTTAGGGTTCGGGCTAGGGTTAGGGTTAGGGGACGGGGAGTGTTTAGGGTCCAGTTGAGGGTACGACAACGCTTTAGGGGGAGCGTACGTGTGAGTGCGCGGGTTAGTGTTAGTGTACGGGTTAGGATTATGGGACGGGTGAGGGTCAGACTTCGGGGAAGTGTTAGGGTTAGGGTTCGGGCTAGGGTTAGGGTTAGGGGACGGGGAGGGTTTAGGGTCCAGTTGAGGGTACGACAACGATTTAGGGGGAGCGTACGTGTGAGGGCGCGGGTTAGTGTTAGCGTACGGGTTAGGTTTAGGTGACGGGTGAGGGTCAGGCTTCGGGGAAGGGTTAGGGTTAGGGTTCGGGCTAGGGTTAGGGTTAGGGGACGGGGAGGGTTTAGGGTCCAGGTGAGGGTACGACAACGCTTTAGGGGGAGCGTACATGTGAGGGCGCTGGTTAGTGTTAGCGTACGGGTTAGGATTAGGGGCCGGGTGCGGGTCAGGCTTCGGGGAAGGGTTAGGGTTAGGGTTCGGGCTAGGGTTAGGGTTAGGGGACGGGGAGGGTTTAGGGTCCAGGTGAGGGTATGACAACGCTTTAGGGGTAGCGTACGTGTGAGGGCGCGGGTTAGTGTTAGCGTACGGGTTAGGATAGGGACGGGTGAGGGTCAGGCTTCGGGGAAGGGTTAGGGTTAGGGTTCGGGCTAGGGTTAGGGTTAGGGGACGGGGAGGGTTTAGGGTCCAGGTGAGGGTACGACAACGCTTTAGGGGGAGCGTACGTGGGAGGGCGCGGGTTAGTGTTAGCGTACGGGTTAGGATTAGGGGACGGGTGAGTGTCAGGCTTCGGGGAAGGGTTAGGGTTAGGGTGCAGGCTAGGGTTAGGGTTAGGGGACGGGGAGGGTTTAGGGTCCAGGTGAGGGTACGACAACCCTTTAGGGGGAGCGTACGTGTGAGGGCGCGGGTTAGTGTTAGCGTACGGGTTAGGATTAGGAGACGGGTGAGGGTCAGGCTTCGGGGAAGGGTTAGGGTTAGGGTTCGGGCTAGGGTTAGGGTTAGGGGACGGGGACGGTTTAGGGTCCAGGTGAGGGTACGACAACACTTTAGGGGGAGCGTACGTGTGAGGGCGCGGGTTAGTGTTAGCGTACGGGTTAGGATTAGGGGACGGGTGAGGGTCAGGCTTCGGGGAAGGGTTAGGGTTAGGGTTCGGGCTAGGGTTAGGGTTAGGGGACGGGGAGGGTTTAGGGTCCAGGTGAGGGTACGACAACGCTTTAGGGGGAGCGTACGTGTGAGGGCACGGGTTTGTGTTAGCGTACGGGTTAGGATTAGGGGATGGGTGAGGGTCAGTTTTAGGGGAAGGGTTAGGGTTAGGGTTCGGGCTAGGGTTAGGTTTAGGGGACGGGGAGGGTTTAGGGTCCAGGTGAGGGTACGACAACGCTTTAGGGGGAGCATATGTGTGAGGGCGCGGGTCAGTGTTAGCGTACGGGTTACGATTAGGGGACGGGTGAGGGTCAGGCTTCGGGGAATGGTTAGGGTTAGGCTTTGGGGTAGGGTTAGGGTTAGGGGACGGGGAGGGTTTCGGGTCCAGGTGAGGGTACGACAAAGCTTTAGGGGGAGCGTACGTGTGAGGGCGCGGGTTAGTGTTAGCGTACGGGTTAGGATTAGGGGACGGGTGAGGGTCAGGCTTCGGGGAAGGGTTAGGGTTAGGGTTCCTGCTAGGGTTAGGGTTAGGGGACGGGGAGGGTTTAGGGTCCAGTTGAGGGTACGACAACGCTTTAGGGGGAGCGTACGTGTGAGGGCGCGGGTTAGTGTTAGCGTACGGGTTAGGATTAGGGGACGGGTGAGGGTCAGGCTTCTGGGAAGTGTTAGGGTTAGGGTTCGGGCTAGGGTAAGGGTTAGGGGACGGGCACGGTTTCGGGTCCAGGTGAGGGTACGACAACGCTTTAGGGGGAGCGTACGTGTGAGGGCGCGGGTTAGTGTTAGCGTACGGGTTAGGATTAGGGGACGGGTCAGGGTCAGGCTTCGGGGAAGGGTTAGGGTTAGGGTTCGGGCTAGGGTTAGGGTTAGGGGACGGGGACGGTTTAGGGTCCAGGTGACGGTACGACAACGCTTTAGGGGAGCATACGTGTGAGGGCGTGAGTTAGTGTTAGCGTACTGGTTAGGATTAGGGGACGGGTAAGGGTCAGGCTTCGGGGAAGGGTTAGGGTTAGGGTTCGGGCTAGGGTTAGGGTTAGGGGACGGGGAGGGTTTAGGGTCCAGGTGAGGGGACGACAACGCTTTAGGGGGAGCGTACGTGTGAGGGCGCGGGTTTGTGTTAGCGTACGGGTTAGGATTAGGGGACGGGTGAGGGTCAGGCTCGGGGAAGTTTTAGGGTTAGGGTTCGGGCTAGGTTTAGCTTTAGGGGATGGGGAGGGTTTAGGGTCCAGGTAAAGGTACGACAACGCTTTAGGGGGAGCGTACGTGTGAGGGCGCGGGTTAGTGTTAGCGTAGGGGTTAGGAAGAGGGGACGGGTGAGGGTCAGGCTTCGGGGAAGGGTTAGTGTTAGGGTTCGGGCTAGGGTTAGGGTTAGGGTACGGGGAGGGTTTAGGGTCCAGGTGAGGGTACGACAACACTTTAGGGAGAGCGTACGTGTGAGGGCGCGGGTTAGTGTTAGCGTACTGGTTAGGATTAGGGGATGGGTGAGGGTCAGGCTTCGGGGAAGGGTTAGGGTTAGGGTTCGGGCTAGGGTTAGGGTTAGGGGATGGGGAGGGTTTCGGGTCCAGGTGAGGGTACGACAACGCTTTAGGGGGAGCGTACGTGTGAGGGCGCGGTTTAGTGTTAGCGTACGGGTTAGGATTAGGGGACGGGTGAGGGTCAGGCTTCGGGGAAGGGTTAGGGTTAGGGTTCGGGCTAGGGTTAGGGTTAGGGGACGGGGAGGGTTTAGGATCCAGTTAAGGGTACGACAACGCTTTAGGGGGAGCGTACGTGTGAGAGCGCGGGTTAGTGTTAGCGTTCGGGTTAGGATTAGGGGACGGGTGAGGGTCAGGCTTCGGGGAAGTGTTAGGGTTAGGGTTCTGGCAAGGGTTAGGGTTAGGGTTCTGGCTAGGGTTAGGGTTAGGGGATGGGGAGGGTTTCGGGTCCAGGTGAGGGTATGAGAACGCTTTAGGGGGAGCGTACGTGTGAGGGCGCGGGTTAGTGTTAGCGTACGGGTTAGGATTAGGGGACAGGTGAGGGTCAGGCTTCGGGAAAGGGTTAGGGTTAGGGTTCGGGCTAGGGTTAGGGTTAGGGGACGGGGAGGGTTTAGGGTCCAGGTGAGGGTACGACAACGCTTTAGCGGGAGCGTACGTGTGAGGGCGCGGGTTAGTGTTAGCGTACGGGTTAGGATTAGGGGACGGGTGAGGGTCAGGCTTCGGGGAAGGGTTAGGGTTAGGGTTCGGGCTAGGGTTAGGGTTAGGGGACGGGGACGGTTTAGGGTCCAGGTGACGGTACGACAACGCTTTATGGAGA
This sequence comes from Delphinus delphis, assembly GCF_949987515.2. Taxonomy (NCBI): domain Eukaryota; kingdom Metazoa; phylum Chordata; class Mammalia; order Artiodactyla; family Delphinidae; genus Delphinus; species Delphinus delphis. The sequence goes on along the minus strand of NC_082692.2, from coordinate 24,241,913 downwards.
GCGTACGTGTGAGGGCGTGGGTTAGTGTTAGCGTACGGGTTAGGATTAGGGGCCGGGTGAGGGTCAGGCTTCGGGGAAGGGTTAGGGTTAGGGTTCGGGCTAGGGTTAGGGTTAGGGGACGGGGAGGGTTTAGGGTCCAGGTGAGGGTACGACAACGCTTTAGGGGGAGCGTACGTGTGAAGGCGCGGGTTAGTGTAGGCGTACAGGTTAGGATTAGGGGACGGGTGAGGGTCAGGCTTCGGGGAAGGGTTAGGGTTAGGGTTCGGTCTAGGGTTAGGGTTAGGGGATGGGGAGGGTTTAGGGTCCAGGTGAGGGTACGACAACGCTTTAGGGGGAGCGTACGTGTGAGGGCGCGGGTTAGTGTTAGCGTACGGGTTAGGATTAGGGGCCGGGTGAGGGTCAGGCTTCGGGGAAGGGTTAGGGTTAGGTTTCGGGCTAGGGTTAGGGTTAGGGGACGGGGAGGGTTTAGGGTCCAGGTGAGGGTACGACGACGCTTTAGGGGGAGCGTACGTGTGAGGGCGCGGGTTAGTATTAGCGTACGGGTTAGGATTAGGGGACGGGTGAGGGTCAGGCTTCGGGGAAGGGTTAGGGTTAGGGTTCGGGCTAGGGTTAGGGTTAGGGGACGGGGAGGGTTTAGGGTCCAGGTAAGGGTACGACAACGCTTTAGGGGGACCGTACGTGTGAGGGTGCAGGTTTGTGTTAGCGTACGGGTTAGGATTAGGGGACGGGTGAGGGTCAGGCTTCGGGGAAGGGTTAGGGTTAGGGTTCGGGCTAGGGTTAGGGTTAGGGGACGGGGAGGGTTTAGGATCCAGTTAAGTGTACGACAACGCTTTAGGGAGAGCGTACGTGTGAGGGCGTGGGTTAGTGTTAGCGTACGGGTAAGGATTAGGGGACGGGTGAGGGTCAGGCTTCGGGGAAGGGTTAGGGTTAGGGTTCGGGCTAGGGTTAGGGTTAGGGTTCGGGCTAGGGTTAGGGTTAGGGGACGGGGAGTGTTTAGGGTCCAGATGAGGGTACGACAACGCTTTAGGGGGAGCGTACGTGTGAGGGCGCGGGTTAGTGTTAGCGTAGGGGTTAGGAAGAGGGGACGGGTGAGGGTCAGGCTTCGGGGAAGGGTTAGTGTTAGGGTTCGGGCTAGGGTTAGGGTTAGGGGACGGGGAGGGTTTAGGGTCCAGGTGAGGGTACGACAACGCTTTAGGGGGAGCGTACGTGTGAGGGCGCGGGTTAGTGTTAGCGTACGGGTTAGGATTAGGGGACGGGTGAGGGTCAGGCTTCGGGGAAGGGTTAGGGTTAGGGTTCGGGCTAGGGTTAGGGTTAGGGGACGGGGAGGGTTTAGGATCCAGTTAAGGGTACGACAACGCTTTAGGGCAGCGTACGAGTGAGGGCACGGGTTAGTGTTAGCGTACGGGTTAGGATTAGGGGACGGGTGAGGGTCAGGCTTCGGGGAAGGTTTAGGGTTAGGGTTCGGGCTAGGGTTAGGGTTAGGGGATGGGGAGGGTTTAGGGTCCAGGTGAGGGTACGACAACACTTTAGGGGGAGCGTACGTGTGAGGGCGCGGGTTAGTGTTAGCGTACGGGTTAGGATTAGGGGACGGGTGAGGGTCAGGCTTCGGGGAAGGGTTAGGGTTAGGGTTCGGGCTAGGGTTAGGGTTAGGGGACGGGGAGGGTTTAGGGTCCAGGGTACGGTACGACAACGCTTTAGGGAGAGCGTACGTGTGAGGGCGTGGGTTACTGTTAGCGTACGGGATAGGATTAGGGGACAGGTGAGGGTCAGGCTTCGGGGAAGGGTTAGGGTTCGGGTTCGGGCTAGGGTTAGGGTTAGGGGACGGGAACGGTTTAGGGTCCAGGTGACGGTACGGCAACGCTTTAGGGAGAGCGTACGTGTGAGGGCGTGGGTTAGTGTTAGCGTACGGGTTTGGATTAGGGGACGGGTGAGGGTCAGGCTTCGGGGAAGGGTTAGGGTTAGGGTTCGGGCTAGGGTTAGGGTTAGGGGACGGGGAGGGTTTAGGGTCCAGGTGAGGGTACGACAACGCTTTACGGGGAGCGTACGTGTGAGGGCGCGGGTTAGTGTTAGCGTACGGGTTAGGATTAGGGGACGGGTGAGGGTCAGGCTTCGGGGAAGGGTTAGGGTTAGGGTTCGGGCTAGGGTTAGGGTTAGGGGACGGGGAGGGTTTAGGGTCCAGGTGAGGGTACGACAACGCTTTAGGGGGAGCGTACGTGTGAGGGCGCGGGTTAGTGTTAGCGTACGGGTTAGGATTAGGGGCCGGGTGAGGGTCAGGCTTCGGGGAAGGGTTAGGGTTAGGGTTCGGGCTAGGGTTACGGTTAGGGGACGGGGAGGGTTTCGGGTCCAGGTGAGGGTACGACAACGCTTTAGGGGGAGCGTACGTGTGAGGGCGCGGGTTAGTGTTAGCGTACGGGTTAGGACTAGGGGCCGGGTGAGGGTCAGGCTTCGGGGAAGGGTTAGGGTTAGGGTTCGGGCTAGGGTTAGGGTTAGGGGACGGGGAAGGGTTTAGGATCCAGTTAAGGGTACGACAACGCTTTAGGGCAGCGTACGTGTGAGGGCACGGGTTAGTGTTAGCGTACGGGTTAGGATTAGGGGACGGGTGAGGGTCAGGCTTCGGGGAAGGCTTAGGGTTAGGGTTCGGGCTAGGGTTAGGGTTAGGGGACGGGGAGGGTTTAGAGTCCAGGTGAGGGTACGACAACGCTTTAGGGGGAGAGTACGTGTGAGGGCGCGTGGTAGTGTTAGCGTACGGGTTAGGATTAGGGGACGGGTGAGGGTCAGGCTTCGGGGAAGGGTTAGGGTTAGGGTTCGGGCTAGGGTTAGGGTTAGGGGACGGGGACTGTTTAGGGTCCACGTGACGGTACGACAACGCTTTAGGGAGAGCGTACGTGTGAGGGCGTGGGTTAGTGTTAGCGTACGGGTTAGGATTAGGGGACGGGTGAGGGTCAGGCTTCGGGGAAGTCTTAGGGTTAGGGTTCTGGCTAGGGTTAGGGTTAGGGTTCGGGCTAGGGTTAGGGTTAGGGGACGGGGAGTGTTTAGGGTCCACATGAGGGTACGACAACGCTTTAGGGGGAGCGTACGTGTGAGGGCACGGGTTTGTGTTAGCGTACGGGTTAGGATTAGGGGATGGGTGAGGGTCAGTTTTAGGGGAAGGGTTAGGGTTAGGGTTCGGGCTAGGGTTAGGTTTAGGGGACGGGGAGGGTTTAGGGTCCAGGTGAGGGTACGACAAGGCTTTAGGGGGAGCATATGTGTGAGGGCGCGGGTCAGTGTTAGCGTACGGGTTACGATTAGGGGACGGGTGAGGGTCAGGCTTCGGGGAATGGTTAGGGTTAGGCTTTGGGGTAGGGTTAGGGTTAGGGGACGGGGAGGGTTTCGGGTCCAGGTGAGGGTACGACAAAGCTTTAGGGGGAGCGTACGTGTGAGGGCGCGGGTTAGTGTTAGCGTACGGGTTAGGATTAGGGGACGGGTGAGGGTCAGGCTTCGGGGAAGGGTTAGGGTTAGGGTTCCTGCTAGGGTTAGGGTTAGGGGACGGGGAGGGTTTAGGGTCCAGTTGAGGGTACGACAACGCTTTAGGGGGAGCGTACGTGTGAGGGCGCGGGTTAGTGTTAGCGTACGGGTTAGGATTAGGGGACGGGTGAGGGTCAGGCTTCTGGGAATTGTTAGGGTTAGGGTTCAGGCTAGGGTAAGGGTTAGGGGACGGGCACGGTTTCGGGTCCAGGTGAGGGTACGACAACGCTTTAGGGGGAGCGTACGTGTGAGGGCGCGGGTTAGTGTTAGCGTACGGGTTAGGATTAGGGGACGGGTCAGGGTCAGGCTTCGGGGAAGGGTTAGGGTTAGGGTTCGGGCTAGGGTTAGGGTTAGGGGACGGGGACGGTTTAGGGTCCAGGTGACGGTACGACAACGCTTTAGGGGAGCATACGTGTGAGGGCGTGAGTTAGTGTTAGCGTACTGGTTAGGATTAGGGGACGGGTGAGGGTCAGGCTTCGGGGAAGGGTTAGGGTTAGGGTTCGGGCTAGGGTTAGGGTTAGGGGACGGGGAGGGTTTAGGGTCCAGGTGAGGGGACGACAACGCTTTAGGGGGAGAGTACGTGTGAGGGCGCGGGTTTGTGTTAGCGTACGGGTTAGGATTAGGGGACGGGTGAGGGTCAGGCTCGGGGAAGTTTTAGGGTTAGGGTTCGGGCTAGGTTTAGCTTTAGGGGATGGGGAGGGTTTAGGGTCCAGGTAAAGGTACGACAACGCTTTAGGGGGAGCGTACGTGTGAGGGCGCGGGTTAGTGTTAGCGTAGGGGTTAGGAAGAGGGGACGGGTGAGGGTCAGGCTTCGGGGAAGGGTTAGTGTTAGGGTTCGGGCTAGGGTTAGGGTTAGGGGACGGGGAGGGTTTAGGGTCCAGGTGAGGGTACGACAACACTTTAGGGAGAGCGTACGTGTGAGGGCGCGGGTTAGTGTTAGCGTACTGGTTAGGATTAGGGGATGGGTGAGGGTCAGGCTTCGGGGAAGGGTTAGGGTTAGGGTTCGGGCTAGGGTTAGGGTTAGGGGATGGGGAGGGTTTCGGGTCCAGGTGAGGGTACGACAACGCTTTAGGGGGAGCGTACGTGTGAGGGCGCGGTTTAGTGTTAGCGTACGGGTTAGGATTAGGGGACGGGTGAGGGTCAGGCTTCGGGGAAGGGTTAGGGTTAGGGTTCGGGCTAGGGTTAGGGTTAGGGGACGGGGAGGGTTTAGGATCCAGTTAAGGGTACGACAACGCTTTAGGGGGAGCGTACGTGTGAGAGCGCGGGTTAGTGTTAGCGTTCGGGTTAGGATTAGGGGACGGGTGAGGGTCAGGCTTCGGGGAAGTGTTAGGGTTAGGGTTCTGGCAAGGGTTAGGGTTAGGGTTCTGGCTAGGGTTAGGGTTAGGGGATGGGGAGGGTTTCGGGTCCAGGTGAGGGTACGACAACGCTTTAGGGGGAGCGTACGTGTGAAGGCGCGGGTTAGTGTAGGCGTACGGGTTAGGATTAGGGGCCGGGTGAGGGTCAGGCTTCGGGGAAGGGTTAGGGTTAGGGTTCGGGCTAGGGTTAGGGTTAGGGGACGGGGAGGGTTTAGGGTCCAGGTGAGGGTACGACAACGCTTTAGGGGGAGCGTACGTGTGAAGGCGCGGGTTAGTGTAGGCGTACGGGTTAGGATTAGGGGACGGGTGAGGGTCAGGCTTCGGGGAAGGGTTAGGGTTAGGGTTCGGTCTAGGGTTAGGGTTAGGGGATGGGGAGGGTTTAGGGTCCAGGTGAGGGTACGACAACGCTTTAGGGGGAGCGTACGTGTGAGGGCGCGGGTTAGTGTTAGCGTACGGGTTAGGATTAGGGGCCGGGTGAGGGTCAGGCTTCGGGGAAGGGTTAGGGTTAGGTTTCGGGCTAGGGTTAGGGTTAGGGGACGGGGAGGGTTTAGGGTCCAGGTGAGGGTACGACGACGCTTTAGGGGGAGCGTACGTGTGAGGGCGCGGGTTAGTATTAGCGTACGGGTTAGGATTAGGGGACGGGTGAGGGTCAGGCTTCGGGGAAGGGTTAGGGTTAGGGTTCGGGCTAGGGTTAGGGTTAGGGGACGGGGAGGGTTTAGGGTCCAGGTAAGGGTACGACAACGCTTTAGGGGGACCGTACGTGTGAGGGTGCAGGTTTGTGTTAGCGTACGGGTTAGGATTAGGGGACGGGTGAGGGTCAGGCTTCGGGGAAGGGTTAGGGTTAGGGTTCGGGCTAGGGTTAGGGTTAGGGTTCGGGCTAGGGTTAGGGTTAGGGGACGGGGAGTGTTTAGGGTCCAGATGAGGGTACGACAACGCTTTAGGGGGAGCGTACGTGTGAGGGCGCGGGTTAGTGTTAGCGTAGGGGTTAGGAAGAGGGGACGGGTGAGGGTCAGGCTTCGGGGAAGGGTTAGGGTTAGGGTTCGGGCTAGGGTTAGGGTTAGGGGACGGGGAGGGTTTAGGGTCCAGGTGAGGGTACGACAACGCTTTAGGGGGAGCGTACGTGTGAGGGCGCGGGTTAGTGTTAGCGTACGGGTTAGGATTAGGGGACGGGTGAGGGTCAGGCTTCGGGGAAGGGTTAGGGTTAGGGTTCGGTCTAGGGTTAGGGTTAGGGGACGGGGAGGGTTTAGGATCCAGTTAAGGGTACGACAACGCTTTAGGGCAGCGTACGTGTGAGGGCACGGGTTAGTGTTAGCGTACGGGTTAGGATTAAGGGACGGGTGAGGGTCAGGCTTCGGGGAAGGTTTAGGGTTAGGGTTCGGGCTAGGGTTAGGGTTAGGGGATGGGGAGGGTTTAGGGTCCAGGTGAGGGTACGACAACACTTTAGGGGGAGCGTACGTGTGAGGGCGCGGGTTAGTGTTAGCGTACGGGTTAGGATTAGGGGACGGGTGAGGGTCAGGCTTCGGGGAAGGGTTAGGGTTAGGGTTCGGGCTAGGGTTAGGGTTAGGGGACGGGGAGGGTTTAGGGTCCAGGGTACGGTACGACAACGCTTTAGGGAGAGCGTACGTGTGAGGGCGTGGGTTACTGTTAGCGTACGGGATAGGATTAGGGGACAGGTGAGGGTCAGGCTTCGGGGAAGGGTTAGGGTTCGGGTTCGGGCTAGGGTTAGGGTTAGGGGACGGGAACGGTTTAGGGTCCAGGTGACGGTACGGCAACGCTTTAGGGAGAGCGTACGTGTGAGGGCGTGGGTTAGTGTTAGCGTACGGGTTAGGATTAGGGGACGGGTGAGGGTCAGGCTTCGGGGAAGGGTTAGGGTTAGGGTTCGGGCTAGGGTTAGGGTTAGGGGACGGGGAGGGTTTAGGGTCCAGGTGAGGGTACGACAACGCTTTACGGGGAGCGTACGTGTGAGGGCGCGGGTTAGTGTTAGCGTACGGGTTAGGATTAGGGGACGGGTGAGGGTCAGGCTTCGGGGAAGGGTTAGGGTTAGGGTTCGGGCTAGGGTTAGGGTTAGGGGACGGGGAGGGTTTAGGGTCCAGGTGAGGGTACGACAACGCTTTAGGGGGAGCGTACGTGTGAGGGCGCGGGTTAGTGTTAGCGTACGGGTTAGGATTAGGGGCCGGGTGAGGGTCAGGCTTCGGGGAAGGGTTAGGGTTAGGGTTCGGGCTAGGGTTACGGTTAGGGGATGGGGAGGGTTTCGGGTCCAGGTGAGGGTACGACAACGCTTTAGGGGGAGCGTACGTGTGAGGGCGCGGGTTAGTGTTAGCGTACGGGTTAGGATTAGGGGCCGGGTGAGGGTCAGGCTTCGGGGAAGGGTTAGGGTTAGGGTTCGGGCTAGGGTTAGGGTTAGGGGACGGGGACTGTTTAGGGTCCACGTGACGGTACGACAACGCTTTAGGGAGAGCGTACGTGTGAGGGCGTGGGTTAGTGTTAGCGTACGGGTTAGGATTAGGGGACGGGTGAGGGTCAGGCTTCGGGGAAGTCTTAGGGTTAGGGTTCTGGCTAGGGTTAGGGTTAGGGTTCGGGCTAGGGTTAGGGTTAGGGGACGGGGAGTGTTTAGGGTCCACATGAGGGTACGACAACGCTTTAGGGGGAGCGTACGTGTGAGGGCGCGGGTTAGTGTTAGCGTACGGGTTAGGATTAGGGGACGGGTGAGGGTAAGGCTTCGGGGAAGGGTTAGGATTAGGGTTCGGGCTAGGGTTATGGTTAGGGGACGGGGAGGGTTTAGGGTCCAGGTGAGGGTACGACAACGCTTTAGGGGGAGCGTACGTGTGAGGGCGCGGGTTAGTGTTAGAGTATGGGTTAGGATTAGGGGACGGGTGAGTGTCAGGCTTCGGGGAAGGGTTAGGGTTAGGGTTCGGGCTAGGGTTAGGGTTAGGGGACGGGGACGGTTTACGGTCCAGGTGACGGTACGACAACGCTTTAGGGAGAGCGTACGTGTGAGGGCGTGGGTTAGTTTTAGCGTACGGGTTAGGATTAGGGGACGGGTGAGGGTCAGGCTTCGGGGAAGGGTTAGGGTTAGGGTTCGGGCTAGGGTTAGGGTTAGGGGACGGGGAGGGTTTAGAGTCAAGTTGAGGGTACGACAACGCTTTAGGGGGAGCGTACGTGTGAGGGCGCGGGTTAGTGTTAGCGTACGGGTTAGGATTAGGGGACGGGTGAGGGTCAGGCTTCGGGGAAGGGTTAGGGTTAGGGTTCGGGCTAGGGTTAGGGTTAGGGGACGGGGACGGTTTAGGGTCCAGGTGACGGTACGACAACGCTTTAGGGAGAGCGTACGTGTGAGGGCGTGGGTTAGTGTTAGCGTACGGGTTAGGATTAGGGGCCGGGTGAGGGTCAGGCTTCGGGGAAGGGTTAGTGTTAGGGTTCGGGCTAGGGTTAGGGTTAGGGGACGGGGAGGGTTTAGGGTCCAGGTGAGGGTACGACAACGCTTTAGGGGGAGCGTACGTGTGAAGTCGCGGGTTAGTGTTAGCGTACGGGTTAGGATTAGGGGACGGGTGAGGGTCAGGCTTCGGGGAAGGGTTAGGGTTAGGGTTCGGGCTAGGGTTAGGGTTAGGGGACGGGGATGGTTTAGGGTCCAGGTGAGGGTACGACAACGCTTTAGGGGGAGCGTACGTGTGAGGGCGCGGGTTAGTGTTAGCGTACGGGTTAGGATTAGGGGACGGGTGAGGGTCAGGCTTCGGGGAAGGGTTAGGGTTAGGGTTCGGGCTAGGGTTAGGGTTAGGGGACGGGGAGGGTTTAGGGTCCAGGTGAGGGTACGACAATGCTTTAGGGGGAGCGTACGTGTGAGTGCGCGGGTTAGTGTTAGCGTACGGGTTAGGATTAGGGGACGGGTGAGGGTCAGGCTTCGGGGAAGGGTTAGGGTTAGGGTTCGGGCTAGGGTTAGGGTTAGGGGACGGGGAGGGTTTAGGGTCCAGGTGAGGGTACGACAACGCTTTAGGGGGAGCGTACGTGTGAAGTCGCGGGTTAGTGTTAGCGTACGGGTTAGGATTAGGGGACGGGTGAGGGTCAGGCTTCGGGGAAGGGTTAGGGTTAGGGTTCGGGCTAGGGTTAGGGTTAGGGGACGGGGACGGTTTAGGGTCCAGGTGAGGGTACGACAACGCTTTAGGGGGAGCGTACGTGTGAGGGCGCGGGTTAGTGTTAGCGTACGGGTTAGGATTAGGGGACGGGTGAGGGTCAGGCTTCGGGGAAGGGTTAGGGTTAGGGTTCGGGCTAGGGTTAGGGTTAGGGGACGGGGAGGGTTTAGGGTCCAGGTGAGGGTACGACAACGCTTTAGGGGGAGCGTACGTGTCAGTGCGCGGGTTAGTGTTAGCGTACGGGTTAGGATTAGGGGACGGGTGAGGGTCAGGCTTCGGGGAAGGGTTAGGGTTAGGGTTCGGGCTAGGGTTAGGGTTAGGGGACGGGGAGGGTTTAGGGTCCAGGTGAGGGTACGACAACGCTTTAGGGGGAGCGTACGTGTGAGTGCGCGGGTTAGTGTTAGCGTACGGGTTAGGATTAGGGGACGGGTGAGGGTCAGGCTTCGGGGAAGGGTTAGGGTTAGGGTTCGGGCTAGGGTTAGGGTTAGGGGACGGGGAGGGTTTAGGGTCCAGGTGAGGGTACGACAACGCTTTAGGGGGAGCCTACCTGTGAGGGCGCGGGTTTGTGTTAGCGTACGGGTTAGGATTAGGGGATGGGTGAGGGTCAGGTTTCGGGGAAGGGTTAGGGTTAGGGTTCTGGCTAGGGTTAGGGTTAGGGGACGGGGAGGGTTTAGGGTCCAAGTGAGGGTACGACAACGCTTTAGGGGGAGCCTACGTGTGAGGGCGCAGGTCAGTGTTAGCGTACTGGTTAGCATTAGGGGACGGGTGAGGGTCAGGCTTCGGGGAAGGGTTAGGGTTAGGGTTCGGGCTAGGGTTAGGGTTAGGGGACGGGGAGGGTTTAGGGTCCAGGTGAGGGTACGACAACGCTTTAGGGGGGCGTACGTGTGAGGGCGCGGGTTAGTGTTAGCGTACGGGTTAGGATTAGGGGACGGGTGAGGGTCAGGCTTCGGGGAAGGGTTAGGGTTAGGGTTCGGGCTAGGGTTAGGGTTAGGGGACGGGGAGGGTTTAGGGTCCAGGTCACGGTACGACAACGCTTTAGGGGGAGCGTACGTGTAGGGCGCGGGTTAGTGTTAGCGTACGGGTTAGGATTAGGGGACGGGTGAGGGTAAGGCTTCGGGGAAGGGTTAGGGTTAGGGTTCGGGCTAGGGTTAGGGTTCGGGGACGGGGACGGTTTAGGGTCCAGGTGACGGTACGACAACGCTTTAGGGAGAGCGTACGTGTGAGGGCGTGGGTTAGTGTTAGCGTACGGGTTAGGATTAGGGGACGGGTGAGGGTCAGGGTTCCGGGAAGGGTTAGGGTTAGGGTTCGGGCTATGGTTAGTGTTAGGGGACGGGGAGGGTTTAGGGTCCAGGTGAGGGTACGACAACGCTTTAGGGGGAGCGTACGTGTGAGGGCACGGGTTAGTGTTAGCGTACGGGTTAGGATTAGGGGACGGGTGAGGGTCAGGCTTCGGGGAAGGGTTAGGGTTAGGGTTCGGGCTAGGGTTAGGGTTAGGGGACGGGAAGGGTTTAGGGTCCAGGTGACGGTACGACAACGCTTTAGGGAGAGTGTACGTGTGAGGGCGTGGGTTAGTTTTAGCGTACGGGTTAGGATTAGGGGACGGGTGAGGGTCAGGCTTCGGGGAAGGGTTAGGGTTAGGGTTCGGGCTAGAGTTAGGGTTAGGGCACGGGGAGGGTTTAGGGTCCAGGTGAGGGTACAACAACGCTTTAGGGGGAGCGTACGTGTGAGGGCGCGAGTTAGTGTTAGCATACGGGTTAGGATTAGGGGACGGGTGAGGTTCAGGCTTCGGGGAAGGGTTAGGGTTCGGGTTCGGGCTAGGGTTAGGGTTAGGGGACGAGGACGGTTTAGGGTCCAGGTGACGGTACGGCAACGCTTTCGGGAGAGCGTACGTGTGAGGGCCTGGGTTAGTGTTAGCGTACGGGTTAGGATTAGGGGACGGGTGAGGGTCAGGCTTCGGGGAAGGGTTAGGGTTAGGGTTCGGGCTAGGGTTAGGGTTAGGGGACGGGGACGGTTTAGGGTCCAGGAGAGGGTACGACAACGCTTTAGGGGGAGCGTACGTGTGAGGGCGTGGGTTAGTGTTAGCGTACGGGTTAGGATTAGGGGACGGGTGAGGGTCAGGCTTCGGGGAAGGGTTAGGGTTAGGGTTCGGGCTAGGGTTAGGGTTAGGGGACGGGGAGGGTTTAGGGTCCAGGTCAGGGTACGACAACGCTTTAGGGGGAGCGTACGTGTGAGGGCGCGGGTTAGTGTTAGCGTATGGGTTAGGATTAGGGGACGGGTGAGGGTCAGGCTTCAGGGAAGGGTTAGGGTTAGGGTTCGGGCTAGGGTTAGGGTTAGGGGACGGGGACGGTTTAGGGTCCAGGTGACGGTTCGACAATGCTTTAGGGAGAGCGTACGTGTGAGGGCGTGGGTTAGTGTTGGCGTACGGGTTAGGATTAGGGGCCGGGTGAGGGTCAGGCTTCGGGGAAGGGTTAGGGTTAGGGTTCGGGCTAGGGTTAGGGTTAGGGGACGGGGAGGGTTTAGGGTCCAGGTGAGGGTACGACAACGCTTTAGGGGGAGCGTACGTGTGAAGGCGCGGGTTAGTGTTAGCGTACGGGTTAGGATTAGGGGACGGGTGAGGGTCAGGCTTCGGGGAAGGGTTAGGGTTAGGGTTCGGGCTAGGGTTAGGTTTAGGGGATGGGGAGGGTTTAGGGTCCAGGTGAGGGTACGACAACGCTTTAGGGGGAGCGTACGTGTGAGGGCGTCGGTTAGTGTTAGCGTACGGGTTAGGATTAGGGGACGGGTGAGGGTCAGGCTTCGGGGAAGGGTTAGGGTTAGGGTTCGGGCTAGGGTTAGGGTTAGGGGACGGGGAGGGTTTAGGGTCCAGGTGAGGGTACGACAACGCTTTAGGGGGAGCGTACATGTGAGGGCGCGGGTTAGTATTAGCGTACGGGTTAGGATTAGGGGACGGGTGAGGGTCAGGCTTCGGGGAAGGGTTAGGGTTAGGGTTCGGGCTAGGGTTAGGGTTAGGGGACGGGGAGGGTTTAGGGTCCAGGTAAGGGTACGACAACGCTTTAGGGGGACCGTACGTGTGAGGGTGCAGGTTTGTGTTAGCGTACGGGTTAGGATTAGGGGACGGGTGAGGGTCATGCTTCGGGGAAGGGTTAGGGTTAGGGTTCGGGCTAGGGTTAGGGTTAGGGGACGGGGAGTGTTTAGGGTCCAGATGAGGTTACGACAACGCTTTAGGGGGAGCATACGTGTGAGGGCGCGGGTTAGTGTTAGCGTACGGGTTAGGATTAGGGGACGGGTGAGGGTAAGGCTTCGGGGAAGGGTTAGGATTAGGTTTCGGGCTAGGGTTAGGGTTAGGAGACGGGGACGGTTTAGGGTCCAGGTGAGGGTACGACAACGCTTTTTGGGGAGCGTACGTGTGAGGGCACGGGTTAGTGTTAGCGTACGGGTTAGGATTAGGGGACGGGTGAGGGTCAGGCTTCGGGGAAGGTTTAGGGTTAGGGTTCGGGCTAGGGTTAGGGTTAGGGGACGGGGAGGGTTTAGGGTCCAGGTGAGTGTACGACAACGCTTTAGGGGGAGCGTACGTGTGAGGGCGCGGGTTAGTGTTAGCGTACGGGTTAGGATTAGGGGACGGGTGAGGGTCAGGCTTCGGGGAAGGGTAAGTGTTAGGGTTCGGGCTAGGGTTAGGATTAAGGGACGGGGAGGGTTTAGGGTCCAGGTGAGGGTACGACAACGCTTTAGGGGGAGCGTACGTGTGAGGGCGCGGGTTAGTGTTAGCGTACGGATTAGGGGACGGGTGAGGGTCAGGCTTCGGCGAAGGGTTAGGGTTAGGGTTCGGGCTAGGGTTAGGGTTAGGGGACGGGGACGGTTTAGGGTCCAGGTGACGGTACGACAACGCTTTAGGGAGAGCGTACGTGTGAGGGCGTGGGTTAGTGTTAGCGTACGGGTTAGGATTAGGGGACGGGTGAGGGTCAGGCTTCGGCGAAGGGTTAGGGTTAGGGTTCTGGCTAGGGTTAGGGTTAGGGTTCTGGCTAGGGTTAGGTTTAGGGGATGGGGAGGGTTTAGGGTCCAGGTGAGGGTACGACAACGCTTTAGGGGGAGCGTACGTGTGAGGGCGCGGGTTAGTGTTAGCATACGGGTTAGAATTAGGGGACGGGTGAGGGTCAGGCTTCGGGGAAGGGTTAGGGTTAGGGTTCGGGCTAGGGTGAGGGTTAGGGGACGGGGAGGGTTTAGGGTCCAGGAGAGGGTACGACAACGATTTAGGGGGAACGTACGTGTGAGGGCGCGGGTTAGTGTTAGCGTACGGGTTAGGATTAGGGGACGGGTGAGGGTCAGGCTTCGGGGAAGGGTTAGGGTTAGGGTTCGGGCTAGGGTGAGGGTTAGGGGACGGGGAGGGTTTAGGGTCCAGGTGAGGGTACGACAACGCTTTTGGGGGAGCGTACGTGTGAGGGCGCGGGTTAGTGTTAGCGTACGGGTTAGGATTAGGGGACGGGTGAGGGTCAGGCTTCGGGGAAGGGTTAGGGTTAGGGTTCGGGCTAGGGTTAGTGTTAGGGGACGGGGAGGGTTTAGGGTCCAGGTGAGGGTACGACAACGCTTTAGGGGGAGCGTACGTTGAGGGCGCGGGTTAGTGTTAGCGTACGGGTTAGGATTAGGGGACGGGTGAGGGTCAGGCTTCGGGGAAGGGTTAGGGTTAGGGTTCGGGCTAGGGTTGGGGTTAGGGGACGTGGAGGGTTTAGGGTCCAGTAGAGGGTACGACAACGCTTTAGGGGGAGCGTACGTGTGAGGGCGCGGGTTAGTGTTAGCGTACGGGTTAGGATTAGGGGACGGGTGAGGGTCAGGCTTCGTGGAAGGGTTAGTGTTAGGGTTCGGGCTAGGGTTAGGGTTAGGGGACGGGGACGGTTTAGGGTCCAGGTGACGGTACGACAACGCTTTAGGGAGAGCTTACGTGTGAGGGCGTGGGTTAGTGTTAGCGTACGGGTTAGGATTAGGGGACGGGTGAGGGTCAGGCTTCGGGGAAGGGTTAGGGTTAGGGTTCGGGCTAGGGTTAGGGTTAGGGGATGGGGAGGGTTTAGGGTCTAGTTGAGCGTACGACAACGATTTAGGGGGAGCGTACGTGTGAGGGCGCGGGTTAGTGTTAGTGTACGGGTTAGGATTAGGTGACGGGTGAGGGTCAGACTTCGGGGAAGGGTTAGTGTTAGGGTTCGGGCTAGGGTTAGGGTTAGGGGACGGGGACGGTTTAGGGTCTAGGTGATGGTACGACAACGCTTTAGGGAGAGCGTACGTGTGAGGGCGTGGGTTAGTGTTAGCGTACGGGTTAGGATTAGGGAACGGGTGAGGGTCAGGCTTCGAGGTAGGGTTAGGGTTAGGGTTCGGGCTAGGGTTAGGGTTAGGGGACGGGGAGGGTTTAGGGTCCAGGTGAGGGTACGACAACGCTTTAGGGGGAGCGTACGTGTGAGGGCGCGGGTTAGTGTTAGCGTACGGGTTAGGATTAGGGGACGGGTGAGGGTCAGGCTTCGGGGAAGGGTTAGGGTTAGGGTTCGGGCTAGGGTTAGGGTTAGGGGACGGGGAGGGTTTAGGGTCCAGGTGAGGGTACGACAACGCTTTAGGGGGAGCGTACGTGTGAGGGCGCGGGTTAGTGTTAGCGTACGGGTTAGGATTATGGGACGGGTGAGGGTCAGGCTTCGGGGGAGGGTTAGGGTTAGGGTTCGGGCTACGGTTAGGGTTAGGTGACGGGGAGGGTTTAGGGTCCAGGTGAGGGTACGACAACGCTTAAGGGGGAGCGTACGTGTGAGGGCGCGGGTTAGTGTTAGCGTACGGGTTAGGATTAGGGGAAGGGTGAGGGTCAGGCTTCGGGGAAGGGTAAGGGTTCGGGCTAGGGTTAGGGTTAGGGTTAGGGGATGGGGTCGGTTTAGGGTCCAGGTGACGGTACGACAACGCTTTAGGGATAGCGTACGTGTGAGGGCGTGGGTTAGTGTTAGCATACGGGTTAGGATTAGGGGACGGGTGAGGGTCAGGCTTCGGGGAAGGGTTAGGGTTCGGGTTCGCGCTAGGGTTAGGGTTAGGGGACGGGGAGGGTTTAGGGTCCAGGTGAGGGTACGACAACGCTTTAGGGGGAGCGTACGTGTGAGGGCGCAGGTTAGTGTTAGCGTACGGGTTAGGATTAGGGAACGGGTGAGGGTCAAGCTTCGGGGAAGGGTTAGGGTTAGGGTTCGGGCTAGGGTTAGGGTTAGGGGACGGGGAGGGTTTAGGGTCCAGGTGAGGGTACGACAACGCTTTAGGGGGAGCGTACGTGTGGGGGCGCGGTTTTGTGTTAGCGTACGGGTTAGGATTAGGGGATGGGTGAGGGTCAGGCTTCGGGGAAGGGTTAGGGTTAGGGTTCGGGCTAGGGTTAGGGTTAGGGGACGGGGAGGGTTTAGGGTCCAGGTGAGGGTACCACAACGCTTTAGGGGGAGCATACGTGTGAGGGCGCGGGTCAGTGTTAGCGTACGGTTTAGGATTAGGGGACGGGTGAGGGTCAGGCTTCGGGGAAGGGTTAGTGTTAGGGTTTGGGGTAGGGAGGGTTTCGGGTCCAGGTGAGGGTATGACAACGCTTTAGGGGGAGCGTACGTGTGAGGGCGCGGGTTAGTGTTAGCGTACGGGTTAGGATTAGGGGACGGGTGAGGGTCAGGCTTCGGGGAAGGATTAGGATTAGGGTTCGGGCTAGGGTTAGTGTTAGGGGACGGGGACGGTTTAGGGACCAGGTGACGGTACGACAACGCTTTAGGGAGAGCGTACGTGTGAGGGCGTGGGTTAGTGTTAGCGTACGGGTTAGGATTAGGGAACGGGTGAGGGTCAGGCTTCGGGGTAGGGTTAGGGTTAGGGTTCGGGCTAGGGTTAGGGTTAGGGGACGGGGAGGGTTTAGGGTCCAGGTGAGGGTACGACAACGCTTTAGGGGGAGCGTACGTGTGAGGGCGCGGGTTAGTGTTAGCGTACGGGTTAGGATTAGGGGACGGGTGAGGGTCAGGCTTCGGGGAAGGGTTAGGGTTAGGGTTCGGGCTAGGGTTAGGGTTAGGGGACGGGGAGGGTTTAGGGTCCAGGTGAGGGTACGACAACGCTTTAGGGGGAGCGTACGTGTGAGGGCGCGGGTTAGTGTTAGCGTACGGGTTAGGATTATGGGACGGGTGAGGGTCAGGCTTCGGGGGAGGGTTAGGGTTAGGGTTCGGGCTACGGTTAGGGTTAGGTGACGGGGAGGGTTTAGGGTCCAGGTGAGGGTACGACAACGCTTAAGGGGGAGCGTACGTGTGAGGGCGCGGGTTAGTGTTAGCGTACGGGTTAGGATTAGGGGAAGGGTGAGGGTCAGGCTTCGGGGAAGGGTAAGGGTTCGGGCTAGGGTTAGGGTTAGGGTTAGGGGATGGGGTCGGTTTAGGGTCCAGGTGACGGTACGACAACGCTTTAGGGATAGCGTACGTGTGAGGGCGTGGGTTAGTGTTAGCATACGGGTTAGGATTAGGGGACGGGTGAGGGTCAGGCTTCGGGGAAGGGTTAGGGTTCGGGTTCGCGCTAGGGTTAGGGTTAGGGGACGGGGAGGGTTTAGGGTCCAGGTGAGGGTACGACAACGCTTTAGGGGGAGCGTACGTGTGAGGGCGCAGGTTAGTGTTAGCGTACGGGTTAGGATTAGGGAACGGGTGAGGGTCAAGCTTCGGGGAAGGGTTAGGGTTAGGGTTCGGGCTAGGGTTAGGGTTAGGGGACGGGGAGGGTTTAGGGTCCAGGTGAGGGTACGACAACGCTTTAGGGGGAGCGTACGTGTGAGGGCGCGGTTTTGTGTTAGCGTACGGGTTAGGATTAGGGGATGGGTGAGGGTCAGGCTTCGGGGAAGGGTTAGGGTTAGGGTTCGGGCTAGGGTTAGGGTTAGGGGACGGGGAGGGTTTAGGGTCCAGGTGAGGGTACCACAACGCTTTAGGGGGAGCATACGTGTGAGGGCGCGGGTCAGTGTTAGCGTACGGTTTAGGATTAGGGGACGGGTGAGGGTCAGGCTTCGGGGAAGGGTTAGTGTTAGGGTTTGGGGTAGGGAGG